>NC_057795.1:423493158-423804595 GCF_018294505.1 Triticum aestivum | reverse complement strand
AAAAAACACTCACGAACGCGGTTTGTATTTCTCACACACACCCACATAGGTGGGGGACGTGCACAAAGAGAAGAGGTGCATGCACGGCGCACGTACTCCCGTCTCTTTCCCAACCACACCCGCGCGGGTACACGGTCGAGCTCATTTCTGTACGAAAAAGGCATCCCACATGGTAATTTGGCACATGTACTGGTTGTCCACTTGGTGGAGGGAGGATCGTCTACCACGGGTGAACAAACAAATTGCGACTTGACGCGTTATGTTAAATTAAAAAAAGAGGCAAACCATGTGGGGCCTACCTTAGAGGCAAGGCTCTATACACTGGAGTACTTTTGATGTGTCTCGTCAACTCGTAGAACGAGGAGAAGCTTGCTTAGTATGCCGTCTCCCCTGCCCACGGGCATGGTGGGTCGCAGGATGAGGTGAAGCTTGCTCCTCCCTCGCCCATGCGCGCGGTGGCTCGCAGGACGAGGAGAAAAATTTACTACTCCCTCCATTTACTACTCATCCCTACTACCTTAGTTATAGAGATTATATCATATTGTTTGGAATATATATGTCCTTAGTAGATTTCAATATGAACTACTAGTACATACTCCAAATACCGATGTATATAGACGTATTTTAGAGTGTACATTCATTCATTTTGCTCCATATGTAGTAGCACTCTCCCTCGCCCCTCGACCCTCGCCCACGTGGTGGATGTGCAGCAATTCATTCGGTCTCATATAGCCAGAATGATATATACTGCACTACCATTATTGCTTGACTTCCCGAAGAGGCGAAAAGCCAATCACAAGGTTAATATTTTGGAGATGCCATGTGCAAGGTTATAGGAGAACGAGTAGTAGATGCTGCGTCATTTATAAATAATTTATTTTTCTTCAGTGGCACGTACGCAATATGATAGGTTCATATGGAGAGAAAAGGAAACCGCTCCACTATATACATAGTCAGGACGGGCCAGCCTACACGGTTGCTTGTTGGGGTTGCTCTCTTCACACTCTCTCGCACAAAACGGTTGTGGCCACATCTCTAACATCCCGGTGGATCACGTCCGCTTGGGGAAGGGGTGGATGCTTAGTGTAGATGCGGTGTCCGTCGCCGACAGCAAAAACCCACTGTCGGCACGTCCCGATCAGGGGCCCCGCCGTTCTCTCTCACAAAGCCGGTGAGGTTGCCTTCGTCCCTTGCTCACTGCCGCGACATGGGCAGTTGCCGCCTCCCGCTGCCCTCCTCAAGGTCGAGCTACGTCCCTCAGGTACAACTCCCTTTACAGCCGGCTTGCACCATTGCTCCAGCTGCCCACATCACTCCCTGTGGATATTTCTCTACTTCTTTGCCCCCTACATACCTGATACCTCTACTGGCTTCTACGTACTATATTTGTGATGAGTTTATGTCTCATCAACTAGTCCTAGTAATCTTATTCTAATCACGCTTCTTCAATTTCTTTGCCACAGGGATGCTCATCTCGATTTTGGTGAAACTGCACAAAATGATCCGATGGTCAAAAGGTTGCAAACTTCATTTATTAGGAAGCTCGAACGTTGCCAGCAAATTGAAGCCTGGTCAGGGTTCACGGTTCAAGGGCTAGGGACTGCATGGTTCGTTTTTTTCTTTAGCTGCCTCTGTTCCAAAATAAGTGTCAACTTTAGTAGTAGTACAACTTTGTACTAAAGTTTGCACAAAGTTGAGACACTTATTTTGGAACGGAGGGAGTACATATTTGCTATGATTTGTCAATCATTGAGATACAATAGCATGCATGTTAGTCTCCTTTGTATTTGATGAAATGTTGCAGCGGGCAACCTTGGACGCAAGATATATGTAACAGGAGCTGGAAGCTTCATAGCATTGTACAAATTTATCTCGCTGATAAATTACAGTACGTACTAGTACTATACTAGTACTTCCTCTGTTCCTAAATATAAGTCTTTGTAGAGATTTCACCATTAACCACATGCGGATGTATATAGATGCATTTTAAGTGTAGATTCATTCATTTTGTTCCGTATGTAGTTCACCTAGTGGAATCTCTACAAAGACTTATCTACTAGTAATAGCTAGCCCCCTCTACTAGGAATTCTCTATCCTCTCCTTGAGCCACATCATCAAAATTGACGTAGCCGTTAGATGAAGTAAATCAGTCATAATAGCCGTCTGATCTAGACGTTGAGAGGCTCAGCACTAAGCCACATGCAAGCATGCAGAAATACCGTGGCACATGCATGTGAGTGGGTTTTAAATCACATTAACATGTCTGCATGCAAGCATGCACCGGTAGCATGCATGTAAGTGAGCTTTTAAGTCCCATTAACATGTCAAAAAGAAAAATATAATCCCATTATGCAGTAGGAGTTGGCTGATCTTTTTTCCTTATGTGGGATGATCTAAATGATGATGGGAGTTTAGTTTGGCTACCACATTTGTCATGCGGTTATAGATTTTTTTTAATTCTATGAAATCGATAATTTTGCACAGAGAGATATATCGTTGTTCCACGGCAAAGAGTGGGACTCATCTAGTAATATTTAGGAACGGAGGGAGTACTATGTAAAGAGTTAGGTGTCGCACGGTGATAGTGTGAGGTGGGCCATGTAATCGCTGAGCCTGCGTGTTTTCACTGCTCTTACACTCCTCCGCTGTAAGAATGGAGAAAATTGTAATCTAGTACCTCCTTTCGCCGAAAGCGTGGGACATCCAGCAGTCCTACCACCTCAGTAATAAAGACCAATGAGCCGTCAAATCACATAGACCCAGCAGTAAGTTGGACGGACGAAGCATCCATCACTCTTGCGCCAGTGAGAGGTCGCGTCCGCTCTGCCCGAGCATGAATGCGGCACCGATTCTTTGGAGCGGCGCTGACCATTTCGGACGGGAAGCGCGCGCGGGCGATGAAGGGGCTTTGGGTGGGCCAGGCTGGTCAGGAGCGGGCGTGGAAGCTGTCGGCATGTCCCTACCGGACACGCCCGGAAACGAGAGGATGCACCAACTCTCGCGGCTAAAATCGTACACTACACACCATATCTCTGTAGGAGTAGGTCGATCTGTCGCACTCTCTAACACACACATGCTGTTAAACACACGCACGCACCTTGGTCCCGTTGCACCTTCTAACGTGACTTATTACACCTAGATGGAGGGAGTAGTAAGTATACGAGATACAGTGGCACACTGACTTAAGTCGAATACAAGTGCCCAAAATTTGTGTGCATGTTATAATAAGGATTCACTTAAAATAGTACGTGAGCGAACAGAGGGATCAATTGGACAGTGTTCCCGAGCAGTAGCGAGATGTGTGAGGTAGTAAGATACACCACACGCGCTTTTAATTTTTCTTATTAATTTGTTTGTTTCACCCTCTGACTGGTGGGACCCAACGTACTACATGGAGAGAGGTAAGGTGACTAAGGCTGCATTATTTCTGCACCACTGTGGATAGTCTTACCACCAAAGCCACATGACACGATTATGATTGAAATCCTAATGACTCCCCCCCCCACACACAAAAAAACATGGCATGCCTGTCACATGAATGCAGGAATGTATAAAAGGTTATTTTCCTCTTGTTGAACATAACGGGAGGGTTGTGTAGCTAGTTAGCCTGTTCGCTCATCAAACTTGAGGTCTCGGGTTCGATAACTACACTTGAGCATAATTTTTGCTAGGAGGATTCTTTGACTGGTCAAAATGTTTTCTAGGGTTTGCACGCTTCACACTCTCTCTCCAGTATATATATACACGCTGGAGCCTCAGCGCTTGTAGTTGCTCTCTTCACACTCTCTCGCCCTCTCCCGCTGGATCCTCAGCGCTTGTAGTTGCTCTCTTCACACTCTCTCGCCCTCTCCAGATCTAAACAAGACTTCGTTGGCCTCTCTCTCCCCTCACTGTTTCTCAAAGAGCCGGCAGGATCCGTCCGCCGGGAAGGGAAGGAGGCTTAACGCTGTCGCCGTCGGCCAGGGAGGGAATCCACTACCGGCGCTGCTGTTCACTTTCCACCCAGCGGCGGCGCGGGAGGGCCTCCGACCCTTCTTCTTCGCCGCCGTCCCGTCGACCACCGAACCATGCCCCAAGAACCTTAAGGTATATTTTACTTAGTCCACATGCATTGCTCTAGCTGCATGTATACCATGAATCTAGGACGTGGTTCAAAGAGGAAAGGAGTGGGGGAAAGTAGTGGGAAAAGTTGTATATAGCATGAATCTAGGATGTGGTTCAAAGAGGAAATGAAGGGGGAAAGTTGTATAGCATGAATCTAGGACATGGTTCAAATAGGAAAGGAATGGGGGAAAGTAGTGGGGAAAGTTGTATCGCATAAATCTAGGATGTGGTTCAAAGAGGAAAGGAAGGGGCAAAAGTACTAGTTCAAAAAGGAAAGGAAGGGACAAGGCTGTAGAGTTTGAGAAGGACTAGATTTGCTGTGCTCACATAGGGAAAGGTGTCTAAAGATAACAAAACTGGGACCAACACAGATATGCTCCTTGGTTGTTTGTTCTTTGTTGCAACAGACTATGCATGACCACAGTACATCGGTAGATGCACATGGTGCTGGTGCGTCCACTGTCCCGTGCAACTCATTAGCTGTTGTTAATCTATGGCTCTGTTTGGTTAAAAACTCCCTAGTCCCTACATGCTTGGTTCCACGGACTAAACATGGACTAGAGGTTATTAAATGACATGATAAAAGACCATGTTACCCCTAGTAATGAACTAATAGAAACAAGGTGCGTTGCGTGGCAGGGGCAACTGTTGGAAAAAGTCCCAAAAAGACTCCCTCGGAGTCTTCTTTCTTTAGTCCCAAATGCCCACTTTTAGTCCTGAAAAGTCCCTCCTGTTTGGTTTAGATGTGACTGACACGGAGTTTTTTTAGTCCCTACACCAAAATGTCCCTGTAAACAAACACCCTCTAATAATGCCGCTGGAAAATTGATGCAATGCCACAATTAAAAGCAAATTACATGTTTAACGAATTTTATTGTTAATATAATCTCTATGTTAATATTAATCAATGCCACCATTTTGAGAAATGCTATTGTCTTGCTTTCTTTCCCATTTCGATAAGGTAGATGCTTCTTTTTGTTTGCTTCTGTGTCATCCACCGTTATTGACCACTAATTGTTTCCTTTGCACCTCTGTGTAAACAGGGTTATCTACTTCACCTTGTTGCCATTGTGACCTTTTGTCGCACTGCACAAAACACTTTTGTTTTAAGACTGTTTTGTGCAGTTCAACCAAAATTTCACACCAACAACGTTGCTTGATTGCTTGATCTTGGTGGAACTGCACAAGAGGAGATCTTACTTCCTATCCGTTAAGGCGAATTTGGTTCAGATCTTCTTCTTGTGAGTTGTTTGAATTCCGCATCATGAGAGGTTAGTACTAGCCTTCTTTCACATGATTCTGCAGTGTGCTTTCATATGTTGTGCTACTTGTACGATAATGTTGCTTGATTTTAGTGAACTGCACAAATGGAGACAAGACTTCCAATCTGTATGTGCACCGTAATATCCCATTGAGGTAAGATAAGGATATTTCACAACTGCTGGCGTGTATTTTGCCACTTTCATCAGAAAATTAAGTTTAGTACTATACTTGTGCTCCCTAATTGACATGCCAAATCTTACATTGAAGGCGAAGCTTGTCTGTTATTGAACCAAGTGATGAAGGGGAAGAACAAGCGGAAGAAAAACAAAAATCAACTCCCGGTGCTGTAATGAAGCACTGGAACTATGATGACACAAGTAATGACATGGTTTTGCATCTTATATTATTGCTATGGCTGGAACGAGCAATTGTTTTTCCACTGATTTGATGCCATACGTAATTATCTCTACTTGTGCAAACAAGGATCTTCTTTGAAGATACCATATATTTTAGTGGAACTGCACAAAAAGATGTTGGAAACATTAAACTAATCAAGGAGTATATAGTAAGCATGGCCACCATAGTAGAGAGCAACAAATGGTTCCGGAGAAGTGCTTCATCTGTATGCTCTACACAATCGGCCTCCTGACAAAGGTTGGTACTCGCCCACTAATTCATCCATATGATTCAGCTTTGTCATCTCTATTAGCGTTGTGCTACTGTTTAGATACTGTCATGAAAAAAGTGGTACTATCCTTGAGAAGTGCTTCATATGTGTTGTTTTAAATATTTCCTTTCCTTTTTTCGAGCAAATAGGGATGCTAGCATTTAGTTGTCCTCTTGTCTTTGCACAATACGATCATCTTCCTCTGAAGAAGAATATGGAATACGTGAAGTGACTAGTTCCGATTATGCCAGGATGAAGAAGCACTGTCTATCTTCTCATCAGAAGGAGCAGTTGAAGGATGGTTACATTACTCCCCACAAGGCCAAACTAACTTCAGCTCAGAAGGACTGACAAATCTCCATTTTTTTGCTGTGATGCGCGAGTACAATGTTGTTCTAGGATTCTCATCAGAAGGAGCAGTTGAAGGATGGTTACAATACTCCCCACAAGACCAAACTAACTTTAGCTCAGAAGGACTGACAAATCTCCATTGTTTTGCTATGATGCGCGAGTACAATGTTGTTCTAGGATTCTTTCTGGTGAGTTCCATTTTTCTAAAAGTGTGCTCTACATGGACCATGTATGTGCCTGTTGAAACTGTCAATTCATAGTACAGTTTGCTTTATACTAATAACTTTTTTGTATTTGTGCAAACAGGGGTGCTCAGCTTGATTTCAATGGGAACTGCACAAAATGTTCATGAATACATCGAATCATTCATTTCCACCACAAGAAAGGAGGTGCCCATAAGTTCAAGGCGTTGCAACATATAAGGGCGAAATCATACAAGCTACGCGCGAATTTGGTTGATTTTGGTGGAACTGCACAAAAAGAACAGCTGGTTTATTTAGCACGAGTTGCCATGTCAATGTCCGAACTGATGGCAAACCCTGCCCATTCCACGATCGTAGGCATTTGATATTTTGGAATGGGACAACCTTGTCAAATTTTGCTCATTGATTTTAGCAAGATATGTGTTTGATATTTTCGAATGGGACGCCCTTTGCTATCACCAGCGGCAATCAATTTTTTCTTTATTCTTTAGTTGTGAAGTAAATATTGCCTCTGACATGTGAGTCGCTGAGATGCATAATCATCGATTGTTTTGAATGTTCTCTATGAATTGCCAGGCCTGTGTGTTTGATTGCAATGTACAGAAACGCTAAAAAGCTGCTTGAACTCTTTGTACTCCTTCTGTTCCTTTTTACTTCACACATTGTGAAAGTGCATACTTTTTTGTATAAGATTGGTCAAAGTAGAGATACTTTGACTGCAGACAAAACTTGTATGCAGACTAGAAAGCACCAGAGGGAGTACATGTGAAACTGCTGCAAACGTGGTGATCACCCTAGGAATAATGCTAGTACGTATTGTTTTGCATGTTCATCCAATGCCAATGATTCAGGAATTCGAACTAATCAAAATAAATTCATTCATACACGGTCGGATTTCATATAAACATGTCGGATTTAATTACATTTCATACATTCTTCAACAAAAAAGGGGTGTTTGTGGCCGCATGCATCTCCCAGATGCAGAGGCCGGGGGTCATCCTCCTTTTCGAAAAAAAATTAAAAAGGGGTGCGTTGGAGGTATAATTAATTAACCGAATCTACCCACCTGTGTCCCGCTGAGCCGAACAGAAGCTTCAGTGACTTAACTGCAGGTGCAGTTGCGTAACTGACATGTGGCCTGTTGGGCCCACATGTCAATCAACCAACTGCGCCAGTAGTTAAGTAGAAGCAACGTTCTTCTCCAGCACAGCTCTCCGACTCCACGTCGCCGCCAAGAAGCTAACCGGCCGTCAATGGTCAACCCGCCTAGCTTGGCTTCAACCGGAGGGTAGCAGCGGTGGCCTTACTTGGACCAAAGCGGCGGCGACCTACCGTGTTCTACTCTTCCTTGTTTTCTGTGTGGCGCGGCCTCGTTGGCAGCGGGGCGGGGCCTCAGCGGAGCCGGCGATGCCTCTGTCTTGTTGCCGGCGGGCGGCGCCTCAGCGGAGCGGTGGAAATCCTCCCCCACATTGCCGGCACGGTGGGGCCTCGGCTGAGCCGGCGATGTCCTCTGCCTCGTTGTTGGCGGGGTGGGGCCTCGGCGGAGCCGGCGGTGTCCTCTGCCTCATTGTTGGCGCCGCGAGGCCTCGGCAGAGCCAGCGGTGTTCTCTGTTTCGTTGTTGGAGCCGAGGGGCCTCGGCGGAGCCGGCGGTGTCCTCTGCCTCGTTGTTGGCGCTGCGGGGCGTCATCGACGCCAGTGGAGCGGGGACTCGTTGGAGCCGACATTGTCCTCTGCCTCATCCTCGATCTCGCCAAGCAGCACCTCGCCCGCTTCATCGCCCTCTTTGCTAGCCTCTTTGTAGGCGGCCGCAGCCTCCGCCACCCGCATGCGGTACCGCCAGCGCTCGAGGCGGCCCTTGCGGGCGGAGCAGTACGAGTCGAGCAACGCCTCCTGCTCCGCCCGCTCCACGATGATCTGCTCCTCTGCCTGCAGGTGCTCTTGGAGGAGATGGTGGTTGTAGGCGGCGTCGGCCTGCGCCTCCCGGAACTGCTCCTCACGCATCTGCCTCACCCTGTCCATATATTAGGCACGGGCCTCGCCGATGGTCATGGTGCAATGCACCGGCGAGGATGGCGCGGAGGAGGGGGTTGGCGCCGGATCATCGACTACCATGTTCTCCATTGGGACGTCGTCGTCCTCCGGCTGCCTGCCGGCCAACCGGTCGGCAGCAATGGCTGCTATCTCCTTGTGGTCCGTCATCCGCCCGTCCCGAAGAGCGCTGGAGCGCGAGGAAGCCATGGTGGGCAGTAGTGGTGTGGACAGGAGAAAGGCAACGGATGCGGATGACTGCGGCTATGGCCGGCGCAGGAGTTTATATAGCAATGGTGGGCGGGCGGAGGGACGGACGTGTGGCGCAGGAGTAGCCGCCTCGGCAACCGCGTATCATTAATGTGTGCAGAAGATGGACGGACGGACGGCACTTGTGTCATTTGAAGGCGGAGCAATCGCCTGCACCGGGAAGTGGGGCGGCCGGTGCTGACTATTTCGGGCGGAAAGCACGCGCGGGCGAGGAGATCACTTTACTTGGATAGGATGACAATGGGGACCCACCAGGTCCATAGCCTCACGTACGCAAGTGCCTCCTTATTATATATATATATATATATATATATATATATATATATAATTTATTTTGCTTCCTCCTGGTTTCCTGACATCACGGTCCCACACCGTTGTCTACCTATGTACTCCCTCCTTTCCGGTTTATAGGGCTTATCTCAAAATTTTAGTTTTTCCATTTTATAAGGCTCAATTTGGTTGTTTTCCATCACATGTTCAGATTCCAAGGTGCATTAAATCATTGCATGCAAGTATTAAGAGAAAATTGACCAATGCATGTACTTTATGCATGCATGCATTGCAATTAATGCATTGATAAACATAATTTTTTGAGGATAACAAGAGCATTAATTAGGTGCTTTTGCAAAACTAGAAAAAGTATTCCACCACTCGCCATCTACCTTGATTGGTGAGATTTTTGAATTGAGCATTATAAACTGGAAAGGAGGGAGTAGTCAATAAACGAGAGAATTGCACAAGAAGCGGCCGACAGCTGGGACCAATCAGCTCGAGCAGTATTTGTGTTTTTGAGGTGTGAGCACTGCAGAGTTTTTTGATGTTTACCCTAGATATTAATTTTTCTCCTCTGAACAACAACGAAAACATCGCTGCAGGTATTAACTGGGCGGGCTGTGGCCCGTCTAGCCCAGGCCAGATATCCAGCCCAGATATTAATTTTTTTCAAGCTGAAAATGGCTAGCCCAGCTATACTTTTTTTAGGAATACCCAGGCAAGGTCAAGTTGTTATTCTCCGCCCACTGGGCTGCAAATCTTTCCTAGGAGGGATGCATTAGGCTTAACTAGAAAATGGGCTTTAAGAAATAATAAATGGGATGTAATTATAAAAACTAGGTAGTAACTATAAAAAATGCACCAAACAGTGATTACTTTATAAAATATTATTTTTGGAATATTGAAAATTTTAATTTCATTAGTTGTTGCGAGCGGAATGTTTCGTTGGATTTTTACGTAATATAAATTTATATTGAAATTGTATTTAATCTGACTAAAATTTCGGGATAAAAATATTCGGATCCCATCAAAATGTGGGAAATTTTATTGAATTCTGTTTTGAACGGTTGGTTGAAATGGGTTGTACTTTTAACAAACTGTAAATGGGCTATAGTAAATTACATTAGAATTCAAAAATGGGCTACACATTCTTACAAATCTCAAATGGGCTATAAGTTCTCTGCCACACACTTCTGGCCTTACTAAGTTGACGCGTCCCCTAAAAGAACAGAGTTGACGGGTATGCAAGGCTTTGTCAACTTATAGTCAACACACGGTTCTAGCAGCAGTGGCCGTTGGATGTCCATCCAACGGATGTCGTGCTTCTTCTTCAATCTCGGATATTCTAGCTTCACCCGCCCAAAAAAAGATTCATCCCCCTGAGATCTAGGGCGCACCGTTTCGGAAGCTGACCTGTGGGCCTACTAAGTTGACGTACCAAGGGCTTTGTCAACTTAGTCAATATAAACGATTCTAGCTGCAGTGACCGTACAATGTCCATCCAACGGCCGTCGTGCTTCTTCAACCTCTGGTCTTCTTGCTCCAGCCGCCCAAAGCAGCGCCGGTCGTGCCGCCTGCTCCTGCCTCCCGTGGCCGGCTGTGCTGCCGCGGAGGCCTCACCGCCCCCTACTACTCCTACCGCTGGCCAGGCCATCCCTCCACTCACCCACTGACCCACACCCCCTGTTATTCTGCGGCGACGGCAACGCAGCCGAACCAGTGAACCCTCGTACTCCTCTCCGCGTGTGCATCCACTGCCGCGTCTTCCCCGGCTCCGCGTTGTCCCCTTCCTAGGCCTCGCCGTCGTCCACCGCCGTGGTGCTCTCGGCGCGGCGTGGTCAACATGGTCAAGGAACGACTTCCATCGGAGTGGACTGTACGTGGAGAGGCTGACAGCTGGGTCCACGACAGCCGCAAGGAAGTGCCTCCTTATTACGCGCAAAATAATTATTCCTCCACCTGACAGCGGGGACCCACCGGACGGGCCACCGTATTTCACGAAAAAAATGATTCACCCCCTGACTGTTGGGACCCACGAGCTACATCTTCGCACGCAAGGAAGTGCATCCAAAAAACGATTTGCCCCCCTCACTGCTGGGACCCACCAACTATATCTTCGCACGCAAGGAAGTGCGTCTGAAAAAAAAACGATTCGCCCCCCGACTGCTGGGACCCACCAGCTACACCTTCGCACGCAAGGAAGTGCGTCCGGGCAAAAAAATGATTCGCCCCCCTGACTGCTGGGACCCAGCAGCTACACCTTCGCACGCAAGGAAGTGCGTCCGGGCAAAAAAAACAATTCGCCCCCCCTGACTGCTGGGACCCAGCAGCTACACCTTCGCACGCAAGGAAGTGCGTCCGGGCAAAAAATAACGATTCACCCCCCTGACTGTTGGGACCCACCAGCTACATCTTCGCAGGCAAGGAAGTGTCTGACAGTCGGGACCCACCTGGTCGAAGCATACGTAGCGTTGTCATCCTGGTCGCGAACATGTACGTACATACTAGTCGATGTAGAGGCACGCACGTGTCGTAGTAGAGGCGCGCACGTGTCGTAGTAGAGGCGCACACGTGTTGTAGTAGAGGCGCACATGTAGCATGTACACGTACATACAGCGGCCAGGGTGCAAGAAAGAAAATACGGTCACGTATGTGTACATACAGGCGGGGTCTCGAACGCCTAGTCGCGCATACCGCAAAACGGAGGAAACGGACCTCCTACGGTCAAAACGGGGGTCTTGTTGATCGGGAGGGGTGTGGCGTACCACAAAACGGACGAAACAGACCTCCTATGGTCGAAACGGGGGTCCTGTTGATCGGGAGGGTGTGGCGTACCGCAAAACGGACGAAACGGACCTCCTACAGTCGAAACGGGGGTCCTGTTGATCAGGAGGGGTGTGGCGTACCGCAAAACGGACGAAACGGACCTCCTACGGTCGAAATGGGGGTCCTGTTGATTGAGAGGGGTGTGGTGTACCGCAAAACGGATGAAACAGACTTGTGTTGGAGCGCTACGGTCGAAACGGGGGTCCTGTTCATCTGGAGGGGTGTGGCGTACCGCAAAACGGACGAAACGGACTTGTGTTGGAGCGCTACGGTCGAAATGGGGGGGAGGGGTGTGGCGTACCGCAAAACGGGTCTCCACGGGATACTGTTCATCTCCACCGTCGACCTCCTCCAGCCTCCACGGGCTACCGTCGACCTCCTCCAGCCTCCACGGGCTCCTCTTCATCCAGCCTCCACCGTGCGCTACTCCACCGGCTACTGTTCAACCACCCCTCCACGGACACCCCTCCACCGTCTACTGTTCATCCAGCCCTCCACACCACGGGGTCCTTTCAACCACCCTTCCACCGTCTACTGTTCATCCAGCCCTCCATACCACGGGTTCCTGTTCATCCAGAGGCAACACCACCGCTCACTGTTCGTCCAAACCCCCCCCCCCCGCAACACTCACTGTTCATCCAATCGATCGGCTTCAGTTAGCAGCAGTAGCAAAGGAATCGCTCCATCGGGTTTAGTTAACAGCCATCGATCGATCGCTCGGGTTCAGTAACGCGCAGCCTGCAGTGCAATCGCTCGGGTTCAGTTAGATCCCAACGCCTCGCTCGGCTTTAGTTAGAGCCAGCGCCTCGCACACACACGTGCGTACGTACGAGAGAAACGCGCATCGCTCCGCCCCCGACCTCCCACCGTAACCGGCAACTCCCCGAAATTTTCCTCCCCCTCGCTTCTACCACGGTTTTTTCCGTCATGGACGGCCCAAAGAATGTCATGCCGCTGCGTCTCCGGCCCGCCCAGGACGAAAAGCCCATTTTCTGTCATGATTTTTTGTCATAGAAGTAGGAGCCCACCACATCTATGATGATACCGGGTTTTGTCACAATTTTCATCATAGAAGTGCATATGTATGACAGAAAAAAAATTCGTTCGGCCCAAAATGTCACGGATGTGTCTTTTTTTTGTAGTGACAGGACGAGATCCACCGCGTCCGGCGCCCGTGCGAAAAGAAAGGAGATGCCAAGAAATCCCTCGTCACCAAGAAGGTGCTCGCGTGCTCCCGGCATCGGCACGCCATGATCGCATCTCTGCGCCAGCACGTCCACGCTGCTCCAGGCAGCGTCACGCGGGAATCCTCAGGAGCAAGCCCCGCTTCAGCGGAGAGCTCCAGTGGCCATCGCAGGCTGCCGTGCCTTCACCACCGAGCTACGCAGTGTTTCCTAGCCAGGCAAGTTCAAAACTGACCTGCCTCCTCTCTACGACGGCACTGCCGACCCCGCGGAGTTCCTACAGCTCTACGAGCTGGGCACGGAGCCGCCAACGGGGACGAAAAGGTCAAGGCGAACTGGTTCCCCATGGCACTCAAGGACGGTGCCCGCACCTGGCTCCTGAACCTGCCCCCTAGCATGATCACCTCCTGGGACGAGATGCGCACTCACTTCATCACCAACTTTCAGGGCACTCGCGACCGACCATCGGCCATGGGTGACCTGCGCCGCATCAAGCAGCAACTCGGAGAGACCTTGCAGAAGTACATCCAGCGCTTCAACAACGCTCGCCTCAAGATTCCCAAGGTGATCGAGGAGGCCATCATCTCGGCGTTCTCTGATGGCGTCCGCAATGTCAGGATGAAGGAGGAGCTGGCAATCCACGAAGATCTGTGCGCATCTCTGGAGTTGTTCAACCTGGCGACCAAGTGTGCAAGGGCTTAGGAGGGACGCCTTTCCCTTCTCGAGCTCCCGGCTGCAGATCAAGAAGAGAAGAAAGCCAACGCCAAGGATGTGAAGCGCAAGGGAGAAGCTGTGCTTGCAGCAGAGCCGGACATGAAGCGCGGCAGGGACCAGCCGGAGTCGTCCAAGGGCAGCCGATACTGTGTGTACCACGACCTCCATACCCACAACACCAACGAATGCCAACAGCTCAGGGCCGTGCGAGAAGGCTGTGTCGGTCGACGCCCCGAGCGCAATGATCGGGGCTACGGACGAGGAGGAGGAAGAGGTGGAGGATGATGGGACGACTGTGTCCCTCGCGAGGGGTGGCGTGACCGGCCTCGCGAGGACCGCTGGCAGGACCAGCCTCGCGAGGGAGATGGGAGGGATCAGCCTCCTGAGGATCGCCCATAAGGCAACGCAGGGCTTCCTCCTCTGCCACCACCACCATGAAGGAATGACGACCATCATCAGGACGAGGGGGTTGGGGGCTTCCAGGAGCCGCGTGAAATCGCTTGCATCTTGGGCGGCACTCAGGCCCCAGCCCCTCAGTGCATCTTCAAGTAGTTTGCTCGCGAGGTGAATGCAGTCCTCCCCAAGCTTGAGGCCACGCGCCCTCTTAGGTGGTCCGTGTGCGCCATCACGTTCAGCTTGGTCGATCAGCTCAAATGCGCGGCAACAGCCGGTGTCCTCCCGATGCTCTGTTCACCTGTCATCAACAATGTGCAAGTTACAGGACCCTCATCGATGGTGGAGCAGGGCTCAATGTCCTGTCCGTCGAGACGTTCAACAATCTTCAAGTGCCATACGATCAGCTTCAACCAACCAAGCCTTTCTCAGGAGTCACTGATGGTTCCACTGTCCCGATAGGGCAGGTCCACCTCCCTGTCACCTTTGGGCAGTGCAAGAACTACCGTACCGAGCTCATTGACTTCGACGTCGCCCACATTCGCCTGCCATACAATGCCATCCTCGGATATCCCGCTCTGGCCAAGTTTATGGCAGTGACTCATCATGGCTACAACATCCTCAAGATGCCAGGAAGTGGCGGAGTCATCACGGTCCCCTGTGAAGAGAAGGATGCGGTGTGCTCTCTCGAGCGTGCCTTCCAAGCCGCATCAATCGAGGACCCAGACAACAAGAGTGGAAACCTTCCTGAAGCAGCTCCCAAGAAGAAGAAGACATCACATGGCTCAAGGCCTCAGAAGACAGGCACCTCGAGAGGTGCTACATCCGGGTATGCGCCCATCCAAGGGGCGCCACCCTCCGTCGCATAGGGAGGCACGCCCGGTGCCCTCCTCGGGCAAGGCTCGGGGGCTCTCTCTTGGGGAGCCACTGACTTTGCCAAAATCACGAGAGAGGCGCTCGGGCACCACTTGGCGGCGTGCTTCGTGGCACATCTCCCTCAAGAAGGTGTAAGGCAAGGAGGGCCCAACCCTCAGGAGTTCATCACCAAGGTTGCTCAGGAGTTGCAGGAATTGAGAGTCATGCGCGGCAACCGCCGCCTGCCCAGCATAGCTCCCCATCCAGGCGAGGATGGCGGGCTGCGCGTCTGCATCAACTACCCAGGGCTCAATCGGATCGCGTCACAAGAGCGCTTCTGGCCTTCGCGCGTGGGGCGAGGGTCCACCGCACAGCTACGTTCGCATGCCCATCGGCCTGCTGAACGCGGCTGCTGCCCACCAGCGCCTGATGAGGAGCATTCTGGAAGCTCAGGTGGCTAAGCACCGCGCGCTCCTGGAGGAGATGGAGATGGACCTCTCTGAGCCGCTTGGACCTCCCGAGCCTCCCGAGGCTCGGAGCTCCGAGGGCTCGTGAGGGTCGGATTCCTCACCTCGCACCATCAGCTGCTCCGACACTCGCTCTACAATGATATCAGGTGACATCTCTCAAGTTTCATTTTAGCTGGGAGCGCCCTCAGGGCTGCATCATTACCAGGTAACGTGGGACTGTCCCCGTGGCGTGTATCCGTTTTGCTTATGTCTTCAGCTTGCCTTGTTGGGGGTGCCCCTCGGGCTGCATCATCCCCAAGCCGCTTGGGCCTGACCCAGTGGCGTGTGCCTTTTCTGCATCTATCTAAGTTTATTTGCCTTTTCATGCTTAACCCGCGTGTGGTAATCGCGTGCTCGGTTGACACCTACCTTTGGAGCCGCTCGCTCTGGCACGGCGCTTGCGCATCGGTCCGTCCCTGCAACGTTGACAAATCTGAGTGGTCGAGCTCTGGCCGCGGCAGCCGTGCAAAGCGCTACCTCACTAGACCCTCGGTGCCTCAGTCACTCCCTCGGAGCAACCAATGGCTGGCTGGCAACCGTAATGGGAGGCCTTGTTTTCCTCGTGTTGGTGTACAGGATCCAACTAAGGAATGGCATGGGGGGCATCGTGAGCTCCCTCTCTCTCTCGTGCGATCTGCTTGCGCGTTAAAAGGGGGGCACCTGAGCATCGCGACTCAGGGGCTCTTACTGGCTCTCCAGCCCTCACCCCCTGGCCTTGACCCACGGCATCACGACCTGTCATACATGCGGCAGCTGAGCTCGCTCGAGGGCCGGGACCTGAGGACATAGAGCAAGAAGGAAAGTACGGGGAAGAGGGGAGAAGCTCATGAGGACCCACCCAGCGACAACCCAGCTGCCGGCACGTGGGCCAAGCACTTCGCCGAATAACGACTCCAAGTTCACGAGATAAGTCACGCCCCTGCAAAAGCTAAATCAACGCGACGCTAAACCCTCGCCTAGTGCGGCTCTATCATGGCAACGTTGCCTTCATTTCTTGCCCAGCGGAGGCTGCTTGAGCGCTAAAGGGGACCTCCTGAGCATCGCGCTTTGGGGGCTCTTACTAGACCTTGGGCCGCTCACCTCCTGGCCTTGACCACGACATCGCGACCTGGCATACCAGCGACAGTTGAAGCCTACCTGGGGACCGGGACCTGTCAGCGTAGAGCACCAAGCCCTCGTGAGGATAGAAAGGGGGAGCCAAGCCGAGACAGGGCGAGCATCTCGCATCACTCCATAATAAGGATAATATTCACAAAAGACATGGCAGACGCCTTACATACCCCCGCGGGGTGTTTCTTCGATTCCTCGCAGGGAACAAAAGGAGCCAATCCTAAGGAACGCTAACTACACGCGCCATCACAGGAGACGCCATCATCAATAGTGGGCGGCCAAGCGCCGGCGCCAACCTCATCCAGATCGGTGGCCAGATGCAGCTGTCCTACTCCAAGCGCTACACGAGCTTGGGGGCTCTCAGCTGTCGTCGCTCGTCTCCGGAGTCACGAGAAGCTCGGGGGAGTCGCTGGACCCCCCGGCTTCTCCGCTGCTACCAGAGGAGCTGCTGGGGGAGCGGTTGGCAGGCCTGGCCCTCGCTGCTTCGATGCCCCGGCCGCCTTCCTTGGGGCAGCACTCCAGTCGGCGTCCATCCGCGTCGAAGACCTAGAAGAGCATCAAGGAGGCGCCATCGTATTCAAGATGAATTAGGAGGGCACCCCCTGTCCGACAGACATGGGCGATCTCGCCCCAGCCCCGGGTCATGTAGACCTTGCCCGGAGCGACAACCTCGACCTCCGCTCCAGTCGCAAGGGTGCTGCAGTCAGCATGCTACAGCCAAAGCTCTAGAGGCCCCCTCGGCGGTATCTCGAAGGCGAAGGAGGGAGGAAGGCGAATCCAAGAGCGTGGGGGCATAGCATCGTGAAGCACAAGGTCGCGAGAAGAGCCCTCAGCATGGACCCCAGGGGCGACAACATGCACCGCTGTTAATCGACGGCGTCGCCGGAAGTGCCTCTCGGCGTCTCCTTCTCCAGGGCCCTCGGCTCGGGCGTACAAGGGCAGCGGAAACCCCGGCAGCGGCCGCTCATACCAAGGCCTCGACGTCTCCTGCCACGCGACCACGTCGCGACCGGGGACCAGCCGCTTCTTCGGCGGAAGCGGGTCGAGACCCTCTCGGGGGGCTTCCCCTTCTCTTCCTCTGAAAACCGGCGGATCGGCACCATTGGTGCAAGGTGGAGCAAGGGCGAGGAAGAAGGAGTGAAGCAGAAAGAGATGGACTATGGGGGCTCCCGCCTGTCCGTACTTATAGTCCGGAGGAGGCCAACCGTCGGCCTCCACGATCACAGGTAATCATGACCCATTTCTGCATGCAGGGACTTGGCAAGTCGAGCAGTTGCCGAGGCAGCATGGGGAAGCGGAGACGCCCACGTCCAATCAACCGCCACGCGGCACCCAAGGCCGCAGGCTGATGGGTCCCGCGGCGCTCCGCACTTGCCCCTTCGCTTCTCTACTAAGCCAAGTCCGAGCGCGCCTTGGGCCCGGGGGCTACTGTCGGCATTCTGGGAACGGGTCTCCCCAGACTTGCCTGCCTGCGGCCTGTAGCGTGGCTCGAGTGGTGGCCCAGTACGGCACATCTTCATCAACACAAGATTCAAGACCCTCGCGAGGGGCCAAGCCTCACGGGGCAGACAACACGAGGATTCTTCAGGAGCGGCCTCGCCAGGCAGGCTCGCGAGGAGGCGGAGAGATCAAGGCAGGGGTACCTCGCGAGGTGCTCATGACGCAAGCCGTGATGATCGAGACCAGGCGGGCGCCAGGTGGGCACCGGCCCGTGTAGTGTCCTTGTTTCCTCTTTGGTGCAAAGGGGGCAAGCACAGGCATGGAGTACCGATGCATCAGGCAAAGGTTGTCATTTCAGTGCAACAAGACCAAGACCAGCAGGGTGGCAGGATGGAGGTCACCGTGGATCCCAAGACGGCGTCATCGCCAGTGCCTTTGGCAGCCGAAGACCAACTTTAGTCAAGATAACTTGTACTAGATATTCCCCTTCTAAATGGCCGTTGTTGGCACCTTTCCCGCTCAATATTTGGGAAGAGGACCAGGGCCTCTATATATAGGCTAGCCACCACAGTAGAAAGGATCTGATCAAGCTCTCATTAGATCGATAGGCGATCGAACTCATCCAAGCAGTTCATCGCACCAGCTCAAGAACACCTCTCGCGAGGCCGTTTGTCCTTTGTACTGTTCTTCATCAGCCCCTGAGGCAATCCACAACACCACACACTGGAGTAGGGTATTACACCACAACCGTGGCCCGAACCAGTATAAATCTTGTGTCCCTCGTGTTGTTCATTGTCTAGCTTAGATTCTTGTGAGGCGATCGGACGTGGAGTGGTAGGGGGAAGATCTTCGCGCGCACCCCAGAGTTCGAACCTTAAGGGTCTGCTGGAACCCAACATCCGACAACCCCTACTTGGTGCGCCAAATGTCGGATATCGGGTTCCGGCAAAACCCTTAAGGTTTAAACTCTGGGGTGCGCGCGAAGATGTTTCCCCTACCGATCCATGTCCCAACGCCTCGCTGCGAATCTAAGCTACACGATGAACAACACAAGGGACATGGGGTTTATACTAGTTTGGGCCACCGTTGTGGTGTAATACCCTACTCTAGATTGTGGTGTGGTGGATTGCCTTAGGGGGCTGATGATGAACAGTAGAGAGGAAGAACAGCCTCGCGAGAGGTGTTCTTGAGCTGGTGTGGTGTTGTACTTAGGTGGCTTCGATCGCCTCTGGATCAGATGAGAACTCGATGCCCTCTACTGTGGTGGCTATCTCTATATATAGAGGCCCTGGTCCTCTCCCCAAATATTGAGCGGGAAGGGAGCCAACAACGAAATTTTTGAAGAGGAACATCTAGTACAAGCTACCCTGACTAAAGTTGGTCTTCGGCTGCCAAAGGCACTCACGATGACGCCGTCTTGGGCTCCATGGTGACCTCTGTCCTGCCGCTCTGCTGGTCTTGGTCTCGTTGCACCGAAACGGTAACCTTTGCTTGATGCCTCGGTACTCCGTGCCTGTGCTTGCCCCCTTTGCACCAAAGAGGAAACAAGGACACTGCGCAGGCTGGTGCCCGCCTGGCGCCCGCCTGGTCTTGATCGTCATGGCTTGCGTCATGAGCACCTCGCGAGGTACCCCTGCCTTGATCTCTCGACCTCCTCGCGAGCCTGCCTGGTGAAGCCGCCCTTGAGGAAGCCCTGCGTCGTCCGCCCCGCGAGGCTCTGCCCCTCGCTAGGGTCTTGAGCTTGAGTTGATGAAGACGGGCCGTACTGGGCCACTACTTGAGCCACGCCACAGGCCGCAGGCAAGCAAGTCTGGGGACCCCCGTTCCTAGAACATTGACAGGCCTCACGTCAGGGGGGTCTCCGAGTCATCCACGAGGTAGGGAGGCGCGCCCAGGGGGTAGGCCGCGCCCTCCACCCTCGTGGATGGCTCTGGACTCTTCTGGCCCAACTCTTTTACTTCAGGGTCTTCTTTTGGTCCATAAAAAATCCACAAAAAATGGCAGGTCAATTGGACACTGTTTGGTATTCCTTTTCTGTAAAACTCAAAAAACAAGGGAAAAAGCAGAAACTGGCTCTAGGCTCTAGGTTAATAGATTAGTCCCAAAAATCATATAAAATAGTGTATACATGCATGTAAAACATCCAAGATGGATAATATAATAGCATGGAACAATCGAAAATTATAGATACGTTGGAGACGTATCATCCAACCCCTTGTGACGATCGCCCGCCCATCCTTCATCGCCTTCCGGAAGACTTCTAGACCATTAACATGGTAGTATGAATTATATACTTTAACCTTAGTTGCATCCACTCTAGTCATGTAGTTTGCAAGGTAATCATCAGTAAATTGCTTCGGAAACCACTAAAAAGAGAAAACTTTTATATATTCATGTCTAATAGAGTAACTCGTTGTGGGCAGGGGGGAAAGGCAACACATTATTTACCATCCTAAAGTTCACTGTTGTCTTAGACAAAGTGTATATAAAGAGTTTAATTCCCATCACCCGTCTTTGTCGCCTAACAATCATTCTTAGTTTCCTCACTTGACACTTGTTCATGAATATCTCATTGCCCCATACTCAAAAGGGATCAAAGTGTGGATCAGTACCGCTGATATATGTACCTACAGGCAACTAGTAAATGTTAGAAACTGAACTACAATTGCACAAATGATGTAAAATACAACTACCTCCATTCCTAAGTACAACTATTTTTTTTAGATATCAATATGAACTACATACAGATGTATATAGACATAGTTTAGATTAGAATGTGGATTCACTCATTTTGCTCTGTATGTAGTCTATATTGGAATCTAAAAAAATACTTATATTTAGGAACAGATGGTGTATAAGACATGGGATGCAGCTAACCTCGATGGCAAACGACAACATCGCCTATTATAGCCATGCGCAAGTACATGGAAAGGCAATGTTAACTGCAACAGAGTTAACATCCACCAAAAATAGCAAATGGCAATAAAACAATAGCATATGTAGTGATATCTTCGTTGCGAAAGAGTAGCATGGTAGCAAAGGGACGGATTGAAAATGTATAGAATTGTTTACTACAACAGGCATGTTTCACTACAGACAATCTAGTATAGCCATTGAAACTTACTGATAGAAATGAAATTGATAGAGTTAAACATCGCAAGGCAGGTGTTGCTAGAGCAGAGAATGGCCCTATTGTCTATAAAAAGGTAGGGAATAGATAAGACGGGTTAGGCGTGTTTACTACAACATGCTTAATACATCAACCATACAAAACATGGCCATTGCAACTGGTATTGGTAAGATTGAACTGGTTAGTTCATACTTAGTAAGTCCTGAGGGGTAGTTGCTCGGGCACTTCATATGGGTAAGAGCCTACCCCAAGTCGGCGGCAGCGTAGGCGAGGTATTCCTCCGGGTCGAAGCGTGGATCAGGGTCGCTAACATGTGTACCTACAAGAAGCAAGTAGAATGTTAGAAGCTAAACTGCAATTGCACAAATGATGTAAAATATTGTAAGACATGGGATGCAGCTAACCTCCACGGCAAACAACAACATCGCCCATTATGGCCCTACATAAGTACATGGCTATTGGTGAAATTGAGGTGGACAATTCATACTTGAACATCACACAATGTGCGGTACTGAAAATAACAAGGCACGTTTAACTACAGGCAACCTAGTATAGCCATTGAAATTGGTACTGATAAAAATGCAATTGACAGAGTTAAACATCGTAAGGCAAGTGCCGCCAGAGCAGAGAATGGCCCAATTGTCTATAAAAAGGTAGGGAAAATAGCTAAGACGTGTTAGGCCTGCTTACTACAACATGCTTAATACATCAACCGTATAAAATGTAGCCATTGCAACTGGTATTGGTAAGATTGAACTGGTCAGATCATACTTGGTAAGTCCTGGGGGGGGGGGGTAGTTGCTGGGGCACTTCATCTTGGCCAGAGCCAGGCCCAAATCAGCGACGACGGAGGCGAGGTGTTCCTCCGGGTTAAAGCATGGATCAGTGCCACTGACATGTGTACCTACACGCAACCAGTAAATGTTAGAAGCTAAACTACAATTGCACAAATGATGTAAAATACTGTAAGACATGGGGTGTAGCTAACCTCAACGGAAACAATAGCACCACCCGTTATCGTCCTGTGCAAGTACATTCAAAGGCATGTTAAGTACAACAGGGTTATCATCCACCCAAAATAGCAAATGGAAATAAAACGACAACATCTCTAGTGATATCTTCATTGCAGAGAGTAGCACTGTAGCAAAGGGACAGATTAAAAAATGGATATAGCTGTTAGTTACAACAGGCTTAACAGCATCCTGAGTCATGTATTGTAAGTTTGTTGCTGGTATTGGTGAAATTGAGCTGGACAGTTAATACTTGAACATCACACAATGTGCGGTACTGAAATAAACAAGGCACCAACACGCTTAATACATCAATCGTACAAAACATAGCCATTACAACTGGTATTGGTAAGATTGAGCAACTCAGATCATACTTGGTATCTCTTGGGGGTTAGTCGCTAGGGCACTTCATCTGTGCTAGAGCCTGTACCAAGTCGGAGGCTGTCGGTGTCAAAACCGGCGGATCTCGGGTAGGGGGTCCTGAACTATGCGTCTAAGGCTAATGGTAACAGGAGGCAGGGGACACTATGTTTTACCCAGGTTTGAGCCCTCTCGATGGAGGTAATACCCTACTTCCCGCTTGATTGATCTTGATGATATGAGTATTACAAGAGTTGATCTACCACGAGATTGTAGAGGCTAAACCTAGAAGCTAGCCTATGATTATGATTGTTCTGGTTCTATGGACTAAACCCTCCAGTTTACATAGACACCAAAGGAGGCTAGGGTTACACAGAGTCGGTTACAGAGAAGGAGATCTAACATACGAATCGCCGAGCTTGCGTTCCATGCAAAAGAGAGTCCCATCCGGACACGGGATGAAGTCTTGAATCTTGTATCTTCATAGTCCAACAGTCCGGCCAAAGTATATAGTCCGGCTATCTGAATACCCCCTTATCCAGGACTCCCTCAGTAGCCCCTGAACTAGGCTTCAATGACAATGGGTCCGGCATGCAGATTGTCTTTGGCATTCCAAGGCGGGTTCCATCTCCGAATACTCCAAATTAAATCTTGAACACTTAAATTGTGTCCGGCTCTGCAAGACGATTTTCACATACCACCGTAGAGAGAACAATACTCCATAAATATAATCTGCTGATAACTTTAGATAATGTGACATCACACCATGGCCGAGTCATTATTCGAACCGTTTTTCCACAACCAGCCACCGCACATATTGCGAGGCGGTTTCCTCGGCAAGTCTTGTCAAAGCAAAGATCATGTCCCCTTATCACGGGATCCTCATCAATACGGGTACGGGTAACCCAACCGTGCCATTTAACATGGCGCTTGGAAAATAAGTGATTTCATCAGGCAAGCGGGGAGGTGCACAGTTTTCGCCACCTCTATAAAGGTATAAGGATCTCCCATTTTTACCCACGCCTTCTTCCTCCTTTGCTCATCCATTCTCACACTCTTGAGCCCCGGCGCTCAAGTTCTCACCTTCTCCGTAGGACCATTCGCAGCATGTCTGGAACGGGAGGCAAGTGGATGGCCTCCTCCGTCACGGAGGAGGACATTACCAAGCTTCGGGCGGCCGGATACATGGCCGCAAACATCGCGCACAGGATGCCGGCGGCGGGATAGATCACCCCCACTCCAAAGTCTCGGGAAAGAGTAGTGTTCCTCTCTCATTTCGTCCGCGGGCTAGGATTTCCACTTCACCCATTTGTCCGTGGGCTCGTGTTTTACTATGGGCTAGACTTCCATGATCTAGCCCCAAATTTCATCCTCAACATCTCGGTGTTCATCATCATGTGCGAGGCCTTCCTCCGTATCAAGCCCCACTTCAGCATGTGGCTACGAATCTTCTGCATGAAGCCGAAGATCGTGAGCGGCCAGCAAGCGGTGTGCGGAGGCGCCATGGTGGGCAGGATGCCCAACGTTTCCTGGCTTGATGGCTCCTTTGTGGAGACCGTGAAAGGGTGGTAATCGGGGTGGTTCTACATCACTGAGCCGCGTGATGCCAACAGGGCAGCGGCCCCTGAATTCTGATCCGGAATCCCCATGCGGCTCACCTCTTGGGAAAAGAAGGGCCTGGCCTGGGGCGAACCTGCAGAGCAGACCAGACTTCAGAACTGCATCAAAAACATGATGGACAAGAAGATCAAGCTTGTCAACGTGGTCCAAGTTATGTTCTCCCGCCGGATCCTTCCGTGCCAAAGACGGGCATTCAATCTGTGGGAGTTCGATTCGGCTGAACACCAGACACTGCGAGGGCTTTTCGGCACGACGCATAAGGACATCTGGAAGGTGCTGTTCAAGGCCACCGAAGTACCCCCTCCCATATCCGAGGACCGCAGACTCAGCGCCATGCGGCTCGCCAATCTGGTAAGTTCTCTGGTCATCACTAGATGTACCTTTCCTAGAGTATTCGTGGGAGGACTTAAAGTTACCATGTTTATTGAATCATGATTACGTGGTGACGGCGGAGCGGATCGACTGTCCGGCTCCGCTACCGGAAGATCCAGAAACCGAACTCCTGACGGAGATGCTAGTTCCGGTGCCTTACAAGGCGCCGAAGAAGAAGGCCGAAAAGAAGGCCACGGCGACCAGGAAGGGTCTCCGGTGCAAGGCTGCACCGGACGCCTCATCCGAAGACGATGATGCGCGCTCCTCCCATGAAGGGGAGGATAAGAAGAAGAAGGCCACCCCATCCGGGGAGGCCGAAGGGTCCAAGAAGGTGGCCACATGGACCAGGAAGGGTCTCCGGCACAAGTCCGTAATAGACTCGTCGTCCGAGGACGGCGAGGAAGATTCCTCCCGCGGAGATGGGGGGAAACATGAAGAAATTCCCCCTTCCCGCATTGGGGAGGAGAAGAAAAGAAAATCCGCCCCACAGGGGGAGGCTGGGACACTGAAGAAGGGAAAGGAGTCCCTTCCGGATCACTCTGCCACGGCCGCTTACAGCGAGGAGGAGTGGCTGCCCAGGGGCAAGCCCCTGGCGAGATCGTAAGTATCCGCACTCCATAATACTTTTCGTGCGACTTATATTCATAGTTTTTTATAACACCGAACATGCATATGCAGTCTGGCCAGGTCCCATCTCGAGGTATCCTCTTTGGATGGGTCTCTGAGTGATTCGGCAATGAATTCGCTCCCGACGGCCACCTCCCATCGGCCTGTGGATGACACAGAGGTGTTGTCCCAAAGGATACCAAAGCAGGGGGCGGTGGTTCTGGAGACTCCCCAAGGCGAAATTCCAGACACCGGGCACATGGGGGGGTAAGATCCCCATGGATTATGTTGACGAGAGCCGCAGCAAGTTGGGCTACTAGCCGGACACTGCACCGGAACCTCCAAATATTCCAGATTCGGGTAGGCAGACCCTCGCTAAGGAGGGCGAGCTGGCCATGCCGATGACCTCCATCGCGCCGGAGGCGTCGGATAGTCTGCTGGAAGTGCTTCGCGGCGCTTCCATTGATGAAGAGCACTATACTCTTATGAGTACGGTGATTCAGAAGGTTCGGTCCGCCAAAAGCGGATTGACCGAAGCCTGCACCAGCCTCCTAACAAGCTTTGAGGTAAGTAATCAAAAGTGTGAGAAATTATCACCCAATAGACAGTAGCCCCTAATACTCTGTTTGGTGTTCGGAAAGAAAAGCCAAACGGAGGGTCAACTCTAACCCACAGGAGTCTAACAGTATGTGTCTCTGTGAATAAGCAGGCGGTGCTGCTCGCCACTGCTGCCCGCACAGCGGAGGTCGCCGGACTCGAATGGGGCCTGAAGCAGGCCGAAGAATAGCTCAGCCTCATGAAGAGGCAGCTCGACGAGAAGAAAGGTAAGTGGTACCCCGTCCATGTGTCATATGTAGGAGAAAAACTTGGTGACGCTAACAAAAAGCGTCATGATTTTTTAATAGGGGCCATGGCCGAAGTGGTGGCCCTGAAGAAAGTGCTAGCCGAGGCCGAAGACAAGGCGGCCACAGAGCGTATTGAGCGTGAAAAGCAAGATTCTAGGGTTGTCGAGGTATAGCAAGAGCTCCAGGAGTTCGGCAAGAAGTTCGAGTCCTTGGAGCGTGACTTCAAGACGCAAGAGTCTGAGCTTGCAAAGGCCCTTCAGAGCGTGAAAGACGCCAAGGCCGAAGCCCAAAAGGCCCAACAGGAAATCCAGGCGGCCAAGAAGATAGCGGTGGGTAAGGCATTCATTATGCAAAGCAAGCATGTGGAGGAGACATTTCTTTTACTTACCCGAATTCGGAGCTCTCCAGGGGCATTCGTAGATCTTCCATGCAGCATATCGGATGCCACGGAGTTCTACTGTGGCAAAGAGGGGAGCTCGACAGAGAAGCTGTTCTGGTCCCAATATACTGGAGCCGAACACCCAATGCCTCTGAGTGACCAACTGAAGCAATTGGTCGAACTCGACAGGGTGGCCGAACTGGCCATGAAGGACCTCATCGTCCAGATGTGGCCTGTTGAGCCCCTGCCCGACAGCTACTTCGGCCTTATAAAGCGGATGGTAAATGCCTATCCGCGGCTTGAAGTTATCAAGCAATCCGTTTGTATTGAGGGTGCCCGCTGGGCCTTTGCCCGTGCGAAGATGCATTGGGCCAAGCTGGATGCAGAGAAGCTGGTGAAGGATGGACCGCCGGAGGGCAAGGCGCGTCGCTACCCCGAGAAATATTATGATGGCATTATGAAAGGCGCTCGCCTCATGGCCGATGAATCTACCAAGGACATAATCTTTGAGTGGATGTACTCATGTCGTCTTTGTAATATGAAAATGAGTTTGTTTGCGCTATATGGCGCTTTGTTGATTTAAAATATCACCTTCTGTGCGGCTATTTATAAAATTCTGAAAGTAGGCCAGTCGTCGGCTTCCGCCCCCACGTAACTAGTACTGAGGTGTTCGTGGAAAACCCAAACACTCTTTATCCAAATTTTTGGTCCTTTAAGGAGGTGTTTAGCGCAGCGAACAAGGCAATCGGCCTATGCTGCTTTATAACTCTCACTTAGCCATAAAAGTCTACAATTTTAAATTTCGGCGAAGCCCCTAGAGTTCGGAAAGCCGAATTGGGGCGCTATACACGCCTAAATCGGACAAGGCCGATTCCTCGCCTGAAGCGGAAAAAATCTTTAAGGATTTAAGACCTCTCGAACAGCGACCAGCTCTCGCCGCATCATGACAGCCAGTTTTTGGCTTTCTCTACTGAGGTGCTCGTCCGAAAGAACCGGGACACAATCACAGTAGTTCTCCCCGCGCTACCTTAGCTGATATAACGGAACCTAACGTACCAAAACAAGGGAGCCGGGCAAACCCAACTATTGACCCAAGACATGATTCGGAGCTGATGCATATAATGCTATAAGTTCGGGGTGTCGCACTGTCGAAAGTATTCAGACTTATCTTGCCGTATTATGGGGCACCATAAAAAGCCCCTGGCAAACTTAATGTACCAAAGTGTACAAATGCAATATTAAATAAACTTTTTTAGGGAAAATGTGAAGATAGTAATAATAAGCTGACGCTGTATATTATTTCCCATTGTTTATCTAAATAATACGTCCAACCGTATGTGTACAATTAATGCGTTAAGCAGAAACAAATAAGACTATTTGACATGTCCTATCCAAGAGCGGGCCGCATGCGGGTATGTAAAACAGGTATAACGATCATTGACACAGACCCCCTGGGTATTCCCTTTGTGCGCAAAGCCTTTTGCCTCCTTGGTTTTCCCTCCTGTGATAATTCCAATGATCCGGTTCTCTGAAGGGGCTGCCCGAAAGCAGGGTCCTAAAAGAGAAAGAAGGTTATTAAAGTATGCGGGTCTTGTGGCGGTTGAACCGCACTATGGACCGCGTCACCGTTGCGCCTCCGCCTATGCCAATGGTATTTTGAGTGCGTAATTGTGTACGCGCGGCACAAATGCTGCCTGAATGGGGCTAGGGCGGAGGCCGGACTGCTAGTCGCGCTCTTGGCGTGCCTGGCGATCCTGTTGCAGAGTACTCCAGACTCGCTTGACGGTGTTCGGGGTTGTTGTCGCCGAATCGGCGGTCTGCTGGAGAAGGCTGCTTTGTACTTCTGCCGCGAGGGCCGCAATGTGCTCTTTTGTATGGAGAGAGCGGTCTATGTTTCCATTGACTATTATAACCCCGCGAGGTCCTTGCATCTTGAGCTAGAGGTATGCATAGTGTGGTACCGCATTGAATCGAGCGAATGTGGTTCGTCCAAGCAGTGCATGATAGCCACTACCGAAAGGGACGATAACAAAGATTAACTCCTCACTTCGGAAGTTATCAGGGGATCCGAAGACCACTTCCAGTGTTATGGAGCCCGTACAACGGGCCTCTACTCCTGGAATTACACCTTTGAAGGTGGTTTTGGTGGGTTCGATCCTTGAAGGATCGATGCCCATTTTGCACAATGTGTCCTGATCAATCAGGTTCAGGCTACTGCCACTGTCCATAAGGACTCGCGTGAGGTGGAATCCGTCGATGATTGGGTCAAGGACCAATGCAGCTGAACCGCCATGACGGATGCTGGTAGGGTGGTCCCTACGATCAAAAGTGATTGGACAGCATGACCATGGGTTGAACTTTGGGGCGACTGGCTCCATCACATAGACGTCCCTTAGTGCACGCTTTCGTTCCCGTTTGGGAATGTGGGTGGCATAGATCATGTTTACCGTTTTCACCTGGGGAGGAAATTTCTTTTGTCCTCGAGTGTTCGGACGTCGGGGCTCCTCGTCATCATCGTTATGCAGCCCCTTGTCCTTGTCTTCGGCATTTATCTTGCCGGCCTGTTTGAACACCCAGCAATCTCTGTTAGTGTGGTTGGCTGGCTTATCAAGGGTGCCGTGAATTTGGCACGAGTGGTCGAGTATGCGGACCAGACTGGACGATCTCGGATTGTTTCTTTTGAACGGCTTTTTCCGCTGACCGGATTTTGAGCCACTGAATCCGGCGTTGACTGTCGTGTCTTCGGTGTTGTCGCCATTATTTCAATGCTTATTTCTGTTGCGCCGTGGCTTGCCGTTACTGTCGCGAACATCTGAAGTGCCAGAGTTTCTTGGCGTGGTGCTACTGCGAGCCAACCAGCTGTCCTCGCCCGCGTAAAAGCGGGTCATGAGTGCCGTGAGGGCCGCCATGGACTTCGGTTTTTCTTGGCCGAGGTGTCGGGCGACCCACTTGTCGCGGATTTTATGCTTAAAGGCCGCCAAGGCTTCAGCGTCCGGACAGTCGACAATTTGGTTCTTTTTTGTTAGGAACCGAGTCCAGAATTTCCTGGCTGACTCTCCGGGTTGTTGGGTAATGTGACTTAAGTCATCAGCATCCGGTGGTCGCATGTAAGTGCCTTGGAAGTTGTCGAGGAACGCGTCCTCCAGGTTTTCCCAAATGTCGATGGAATTTGCCTACAGGCTATTCAGCCAATGTCAGGCGGGTCCTTTGAGTTTAAGGGGAAGATACTTGATGGCATGTAGATCGTCACCGCGGGCCATGTGAATGTGGAGAAGGAAATCTTCGATCCATACCGCGGGGTCTGTTGTGCCATCATATGATTTGATGTTTGCGAGTTTAAACCCTTCTGGGAGTTCGTGATCCATTACTTCATCAGTGAAGTAGAGGGGGTGTGCGACGCCTCTATGCCGGGCTATGTTACTACGCAGTTCGTATAAGTATGGTCGGTTATGTTCGCCCCGGCCGGACTTGTTGATAGTGTATCCGGCGTGACGATCATCGTCATGTGTTGGGGTGCGTCCCCGCGATCCGTAGATCGATCTTAGCTATCCTGCTTTGTTTTCCAATATGTCTCGCAGGTCCTGCCTATTGCCCCGGGCCGTAGTGTATTGGCGTGGGGGTGCAGGCTGGTATTCGGGTTGATACGCCGTTTTATCCTGGCCACGAGGTGGCCGGTCAGCCTGGTCCTGTGCTGGTAGTGTGGGCTTTAGGACCTCCTCCTCGAGTTGAGGTAGCAACTTGTGCTTTGGGTAACCTTTTGTGTGGCGCTCGAGTCCGTATTCCTCGGCGGCCAGGACCTCAGTCCATCTATCTGTGAGCAGATCTTGATCAGCCTGGAGCTGCTGCTACTTCTTTTTCAGGCTTCTTGCAGTGGTCATAAGACGGCGCTTGAAGCGCTCCTGCTCTAAGGGATCCTCCGGCATGCCGAATTCATCGTCGCCGAGGCTCACCTCGTCTTCGGAGGGAGGCATGTAGTTGTCCTCCTCCAAGTATCCGTCTGTTGCCTGTTCATCTGGGCTAACCTGCCCGCCTTCCTGTTCGGCCTGCTCGAAGGCAGGCTGATCAGGATTATATTCATCTTCGGCACCATCCGGATTGTTTTCATCTCCTGTGTCGGTATTGCTGTGGCGGGGCTTAGAGCGGCACTGATGACGCCCATGCTTTGATATCTTCCCTAAGGGGTTATCCTCTATTGCCTCATCGCCGTTGGTTTCTTTGGGAGTGTCCACCATATATATATCATACGAGGAGGTAGCTGTCTAGCGCCCCGTGGGTGGTGGTTCCTGTTCTTCTCCTGCATCATCGTCCACACCATCGATGTCTTCGGAGTCAAAGTCAAGCACGTCGGTCAAATCATCGACAGTGGCAATGAAGTGGGTGGTGGGTGGGTAACGAATTTCCTCATCGCCTGCTTCCCACTCGAGCCGGACATAGTTCGGCCAAGAGTCTCCTGACAAAGAGAGAGACCTTAATGAATTCAGCATGTCGCCGAAGGGCGAGTGCTGAAAGATATCCGCAGCGGTGAACTCCATTACCGGAGCCCAATCGGATTCGATGGGCCCGGGTGCGTACGGTCTGGAACCTACAGCCAGACACAAGTCTGAGGGTCCGGTGACACAAACCTCCTTAGAGGTGGAGTCCGTGTTCGGCTCTACCGCCAATGAGTATGCGGCCTCCAGGGCGGGGTACATCCACCCATGCTTGGACGACACGATTTGCCTCGGATTTAGGTCCGGAGCTACTGCGGGTGTGATATCCCGGATATTGTCTGACAGCAGATCTAAGTCGTGCTCGTCGTGACTGTTCGGTGCTCCTGGCGTAGGCCCGAATCCGTCGAAGATCAAGTCTACGCGGATATCGGTCGTGTAGTTCAAGTTTCCGAACTTGAACTGATGGCCAGGGGCGTAGCTGTCGATCTGCTCCAGATGGCCAAGCGAATTGGCCCATGGTGCGAAGCCGCCAAACACGAAGATCTATCCGGGGAGAAAAGTCTCACCCTAGACTGCGTGGTTGTTGATGATTGAAGGAGCCATCGAGCCTTGCTGCGATGACATAGAGGAACTCTCAATGAAAGCACCAATGTCGATGTCAAAACCAGCGGATCTCGGGTAGGGGGTCCCGAACTGTGCGTCTAAGGCTAATGGTAACAGGAGGCAGGGGACATGATGTTTTACCCAGGTTCGGGCCCTCTCTATGGAGGTAATACCCTACTTCCTACTTGATTGATCTTGATGATATGAGTATTACAAGAGTTGATCTACCATGAGATCGTAGAGGCTAAACCCTAGAAGCTAGCCTATGATTATGATTGTTCTGATCCTACAGACTAAACCCTCCGGTTTATATAGACACCAGAGGAGGCTAGGGTTACACAGAGTCGGTTACAGAGAAGGAGATCTAACATCTGAATCGCCGAGCTTGCCTTCCACGCAAAGGAGAGTCCCATCCGGACATGGGACGAAGTCTTGAATCTTGTATCTTCATAGTCCAACAGTCCGGCCAAAATATATAGTCCGGCTGTCCGGATACCCCCTTATCCAGGACTCCCTTAGCGGCGAAGGTGAGGTGTTCCTCCGGGTCGACACGCACATCGGCTATTGCACCATCGACCGCCATCAACTCCTTGACCTCCACGTGGTATGTGGTTGGGCTTGCTCGACAATGCTCTGGAGTAGGGGCAGTGGGGATTTGGTGGTATGACGATGTTTCACAGGCGCCATTTAAGCAATCAAGCCAGGGTCGTGATAGAGATCGATGGGTTACCTGACTGGATCAACGATGCTTGGGCAAAACGTAGATGTGGTTGAAGTTGTGGTTGTGGCAGCGACAGTTTGAGCTGCCGGGGGTAGGGTGGGAGATACTGCAGAAATGTGATGGGTGGGGATGTGGTGGGAGGAGTAAATTCTAAAATCGCGCACCTAATGAAAATATTGCCGCGGAACTTGAAACTTGGGCGGAGGAAACACACAACATAGACGAAGCACGTAAAATACTCGTGTGCGAGAAAAGAGAAAATTGGTGGATCCTGTCTCAAAAAAACTTTACACACGTAGTTGATTAAATCGGTCAATGGTACGCTTGCTTGATTAGAAAACATTGCACAGGTAACTGACTTATGGATCATTGACCCAAAAAACGCACACGAGTACACCATAGAAACAGTGTGTTTTGTGATCTCCTAATAATTCGCGCGGCGAGGTGGGACTAAAAACCAACTGCGGCCAAATCTAGTCTCCAGTGGCCTCGGGTGGCTGTGGGCTGACGTTTGGGGAGGATTTAGGGGTACGGCTACAAAACTTCAGTGAATAGATGCTAATAAACGCTCAAAGCCCTCAAAAGATGCACTTATAGACATTGTACATTAATAATAGGTACCAACTTAAAGTACTAGTAATTTGCTCTAAAACTAGTACATGTAGTACTAGTAGATGCTCGTAATTAATTATACAAACTTATGGGTGACACACGCACTAACTACATCTCACATGCTGGCATAGGGGCATGCTGGCTAGACATCGTCGTTGTCCTTCCGGCCTTGTCGGCGACAATCCACCATGCTTGGATCTCTGCCGAGCTCTCCTCAGCACGACGTGCAACCTCTTCTTTCTTGCGGCGGCGGGACTCTCTTTTCTTGACTGCTTTCTGCCTTTTCCGCTCCTTTTGTGCGGCTTTAGCCGTCTCTTGATGAAGAAAATATGCCCTAGAGGCAATAATAAAGTTATTGTTTATTTCCTTATTTCATGATAAATTTTTATTATTCATGCTAGAATTGTATTAACCGGAAACTTAGTACATGTGTGAATACATAGACAAAACATAGTGTCCCTAATATGCATCTACTTAACTAGCTCGTTAATCAAAGATGGTTATGTTTCCTAACCAGAGACATGTGTTGTCATTTGATGAATGAGATCACATCATTAGATGAATGATGTGATGGACATGACCCATCCGTTAGCTTAGCATTATGATCATTACAGTTTCATTGCTACTGCTTTCTTCATGACTTATACATGTTCTTCAAACTATGAGATTATGCAACTCCCGAATACCGGAGGAACACTTTGTGTGTTACCAAATGGCACAACATAAATGGGTGATTATAAAGGTGCTCTACAGGTGTTTGTTGGGTTGGCATAGATCGAGATTAGGATTTGTCGAGAGGTATCTCTGGGCCCTCTCGGTAATACTCATCACTATAAGCCTTGCAAGCATTGTGACTAATGAGTTAGTTGCAGGATGAATTATTATAGAATGATTAAAGAGACTTGCCGGTAACGATATTGAACTAGGTATGATGATACCAACAATCGAATCTCGGGCAAGTAACATACTGATGACAAAGGGAACACTACAAAAATATAAACTTTCGTGATGATACGTGTTTGTCACAGTAGGTTGCGTTTTTTTTCATGCATGTACATCCATGATGATTTTATGACAGAATCAAGATAGTCATACCTGTGCTGTCGTAGAAGTGTTCCATGACATTGCCAAAATTATCATCACGGAAATGTCCACTTCCATGATGATAAATCGCGCGTCACAGAAGTGCTTTCATCAAGGGTGACCGACACGTGGCATCCACCGTAACGGAACACCGTTAAGCTATCAGGTCAGTTTTGGATCCGATAACCCGTTAACAGCCTCGACCAATGGGGATTTTCCACGTGTAAAATCATCATTGGCTGGAGGAAACACGTGTCGGCTCATCGTTGGGACAGATGTCATCCACTCATTGGAAAGAAGGCGCCTACGATACGTCGACATGTGGCACGGCCCAACAGAGGCCCATTCCTATGAAAAGGCCAGCCCGTTTGAGTTGGTCAAAACGTGGCGGGCCGGCCCATGGAAGGCCTGTTAACGGCCTGTTCACATATAGCCCATTTACAACCCGCTAACCCAAGGCCCGTTACGCCCTGTCCGAATTAGGCCCAGTAGCGTCATCTGGGCCATCCAATATGATTCCAGCCCGTTTTCACTTCTGGCCCATGTATGGCCCATGACGTCTTTTCGGCCCATATGAGGCCCTTTGTAACTCTTGGCCCATTAACGACCTGTGGTGAAACTGGACCGTAATGAACAGTGTATCACTTTACACCCATTAATGGCCCGTGGTGAAACTGGCCCGTAATGAACAGTGTATCACTTTATACCCATTAACGGCCCGTTATTCCGTTGGGCCGTTTCCAGCCCATGTTATCTTTTGGCCTTCTCAGAGCCCATTAATTCTTGGGCTCATTTCCAGCATTCGTTTACTTATGGCCCGTTAGTGTCATTTTCTGCTTGTGGGCCAAATTCAGCCCGTGGTTACAGTCGGCCCGTTTGTGGTCTGTTAATTCGTTGGGCCGTTTTCATAGCATCATCAAATACGGCCTATTAACGATGGCTCGTTATGGTCGGCCCATGAATGGATGATTCCAACTCTAGCCTGTTTACGGCCATAATGCAGTCTGTTATTGGCCCATGTTTGGCCAATCGATCATACGACCCGTATAAGACCCATTGATGATACGGCCCATAGAAGGCCCATTGTTTCTACAGCCCGTAGAAGGCCCATTGTTTCTACGGCCCGTAGAAGGCCCATTGTTTCTACGGCCTATAGAAGGCCCACTGTTTCTATGGCCCGTAGGAGGCCCAGTGTCACTACAGTAAATATTAGCCCATGGTTATTATGGCCTAGTTTTAAAAAAATAGGTTATTGCAGCCACTAGCAAACCACGGAAAAAGAACTACACTGACTACAAGCAAAAAAAATAAACAAGACAACAAGGAAATAAATAAGCAAGCAACTTATGCTAGGCTATCACGGCTATTACACATATTACATCCACTGGGCATCACAGTTCGCCACCAGTGCAAATATAGGGAACAAAGCAGCATATAAACGCCACAGCAAAACAAGTCCAGAACTGAAACCACTTCAGAAGAGCTCAATAAACAATATCCTGGGTACCCATAATGCTGGCAAGATGCTTAGCAAGCTTATTAACTTTCTCTTGTTTGACGCTTAAATCCTCCAGTGCTTGCTGTTGCACAAGAAAGTACGCATCTGAATTCTGCAGGGACTTCCTGAGTCCTTCGGCTTCTTGCCGCATCACAGCTAACTAATGCCTTTCAGCTTGTAGCTGAGACTGAAGAATCCGAAGTGATTCAGGCAGCGAGTTCGAAGAGCTTGTGCCAGCGGTACTGGCCAGTAACTCGAACACTACATCAACGCAGGACTATGGGGTTTTCTCACTGTCTACAAGATCGTTTTTATCACCTTTCTTGGAGACCAACAGGGTTGTCTCACTATCTTGAACCTTATCTGCATTACTTTCTCTACCATTGCATAGTGGGGTGCTCTTCTCCAATATTATGTTTGCATACTACAAGAGAAACAAGCAGACACATCACAGGTTTAGCTTGTAGTATACGAAACTCATTTTGGTAAACCAGTTCAGTAGTAAGGTGGACAGGATAACAACATGAAACAAACATATATGTATGTACTATTGTCACTGTATTGTCCATATCATTCTAGTTTATGTTGCCTAATCAAGATAGAGACATAGTTCAACTCGTATATTTTTAAGATACATCAGCATAGACAGAATATAAGTGTGGGAAACTACACGGCATTGGCAGCACTTGTAATGTGCATCACATGAGAACATAACTATTTATACAACTTAAACTGAAATCAACATAGAGCAAGAAGTTAGAACAGCAATCCAGTTAAAGAACTAGGTTTAAAACTTACCTATTGCGCCATTGGAGTTTCAATTTGATCCTTCAAATTTGAAAGTAGTTGGTATGAGTAAATACAGTGATGCAACAGCAAAGGAGTATCGACCATAGCTACAGAATCTGACCTGAGAACAGTTGCTCTTCTGCTTTAAACGTGGAGTTTGGGTTAGTTGTGGTGGTATTCGTGCTTTGGGCACTGCAGTAGCTTTACAAACTGCTTGTGTGGGGGTACTCTATGGTGGACATGGTGCTTTGTCAACTAAAAGTGGGTTACTATCTGCTGGGGTTGCGGTTAGATGGGTTGTAGCTGGTTCTTTGCCCAACGGTGTAAGTGTGCAATCTGGAAGAGTCTCGATTATGTGTGGTGGGGCTAGTTTGTGGGCCAGTACAACCATGGTTCTATCTGCATCGACGGGTAGCACTGCCATTTGTGAAGAACGGGTTTTTGCTCCCTTAGATACTACCATCACCCCCTCCAATTCAAATGGCTGATAAACAAGAAAAGAAATTGAACATACAGACATTGTATGATAGACAGATGTGGTAATTCACATATATGTTGCCTAACCAAACAAGATAACATGACACAATTTCACATATATGATGCCTAACTAAACAGGATAGCATGACACAGTTTCAGATATATGATGGATAACTTAACAGGATATAATGGCATAATTCAACATATGATGAGTACCTAAACAGGATGACATGACAAAACTATATGATGCCTTTCTAAAATAGGTTGGGATGAAATAATTCACATACATGTTGTCTAAGTATACAGGATGGCATGATATAATTGACATAATTGATTCATATACTAAGCAGCTGGCACTCGCATGTATGATCTCTAAACTAAGCAGATGGAATTCAATATTGTGCATATGATGTCTAAACTAAGCAATGCAAGACACCATATGCATCATATGAGAAATATAAACATTGCAACTTAGAGCATACACCTCAGGTGGGATATAGGACTGGTCATTTGTCTCTGAATCCTCCTCTGAGGAGCTCCCTGTAACCATCGAGATATATGCTTCAACAGGTACCATTGCCTGCTCTGAAGACCTTGTTTCACTCCAGATTTTTTCCATAACCGGCTCAAATGGCTGATACACATGAAGAGTAGTTCAATATACACAGATTGTCGACAAATGGAATACGTAATGAAAAAAAGATGGCATGAGATAATTGACATATATGATGCCTGGATCCATTGCGGTGCATAATTCACATATATGATAACTACCTGAAAAACATGGCATTTCATGATTCACATATCTGATATATAAAGCAAACATGAGGCATTCACACAAAGCATGTCTAATCTAAGAAGATGGCATGGCAATGCAAGACACCATATGCATGATATGAGCAATATAAGCCAGCCAAGTTAGAGCATGCACCTCGGGGGGGGGGGTAATACGACTGGTCATCTGTCTCTGAATCCTCCTTTGAGGAGCTATCTGTAACCAGCAAGAAATCTGCATCGACAGGTTGCACTGACTGCTCAGAAGACCTTGTTTTCACTCTAGAATTTCCCATGACCGACTCAAATGGCTGATGCACAGGAAGAGTAGATGAATGTATAAACATTGTTGACAAATGGAATAGATTATGAAAAAAAATATGGCACGATACAATTCACATATACGATGACTGGCTAAACAGGATGGCATTGCATGATTCACGTATATGATGCCTGGCTAAAGAAGATGGCATTGCATAATTCCCATATACTCCCTCCGTTCCTAAATATTTGTCTTTTTAGAGATTTCAAATGGACTACCACATACGGATGTATATAGACATATTTTAGAGTGTAGATTCACTCATTTTGTTCCGTATGTAGTCACTTGTTGAAATCTCTAAAAAGACAAATATTTAGGAATGGTGGGAGTATGATATAGAAACCAAACAGGTGGCATTCACACAAAGCAAATATAAACTAAGTTGATGACATATAAGATGTATAATGTAAGCAATGCAAGGCGCCATATGCATGATATGACCAACATCAGCATGCCAGGTTAGAGCAAACACCTCAGGTGGTAAACAGGCGTGGTCGGCTCCTTCTGAATCCCCATCTGAATAGTTATCTTCCTCTGGAATACAATCTGGAAATGCAGGAGGGGGCCCCCACTTCGCCCACCATGGAGCGGCGTCTGCATGACATTATATTCCCACGCAACGGTCTTCTCTTTTTCTCTACATGTTCAGTACGATTGTGTATAATATCTAACATGCATAATAAAAAAATAGTTAGATTTTGTAAGGCCTAAGGGGTGCATGCAAAAATCAAGACTGATGGTAGCAAACGAGTGGATGGATCCAAAACTAATGATAGTAGGTAGATTATAGCTTCAGTTTAAAAAGATAGACAATGGATCATCTATTGTTTGTTGCCCACCCAACATGAACCACATAGAAGACCCCAGATGAACCAGATAGTAGACAGATAATATTCATTGCTGGCTCGATATGAGACCCATGGGCATTTCAAAACTCAAGTTTGAACGATAAAGTAGCAGGTAATAATAACCGATGTATAACGTAAGCAAACACGAAAGACTACGATTTATCTTCCAGAACTGTGTAGTCCTCAAGTTCATTTGCTCAGTCGATGATGGTAATGCAGTTAGCGTGGCTGCTGGCAACGGAGAAGATGATCTGAGGCAGCGAAAGAAAGTCTGCAGGGGGATCTCTGCTGCAGTGAACGCTTCTGTCGATGGTGCACCTCAGGTGGGGTGGATGACGGCACGGCAGGAGCAGGACATAACACACAGAGTTTTCTTTGACGCCTATCTGGAAATGAAGTAAATCTATAAGGGCTCCTTAGAATTGGAGGATTCTATGAACGCAGGGACAGGAAAAACACAGGAATAGAATAGGAATGCACGTGCAAAACAGATCATTTGGAAATATAGGATTTCAGTCAACCTGGGTGTTTGGTTCACATGAATTGGAACAACACAGGAATGGAGAAACGTGGTCAAATTAAAGTCAAACCACATGAAAATGAAAAAAATAAGAATCTTATTATGCCAGTAATGCAATTAGTTCTGTTCTTCATGCATATTAATTTGAAAAGGACGTCCAAGTGAATAAAATTCCTACGTTTTTTCTTTGAAAGAGACACCAAAGGGAAAAATCCTCTATTTTTGCTTTGCTCCACTCCTTCTAACAGATTTGCACGAATAGTAGTTCCATAGCAAAGGATCCTTGAGGGATCGACATGAATGCAGAGTAACAAAGTGATGCGCCGAGTGTACAACCTCTTTGGCATAGCCTTGTGGACCTCAGCATCATTGGGTTGGATGTGGAGGATGGTGATGATGCTGGTGTGACTGTCGGAGGCGGGGAAGAAGATCCGAGGCCTCTAGAAATGGTGCCGAGGGTACTGCTCCGCTATGATGGACGGTTCCGTCGTTGGAGCAGCTATGATGAGGTGTACGGCGACGAGGTTGAAGCAGGACAAGACAGACAACGTTAATCTAAAGTGGGACCCTAATATCATCTGAAAGAGATGATGTAAAATACATCACCAAAAAGTGCTAGATGTAAAACGCATCAGCCGCGCCACGACCGCTCCGACAGATGTTCTAAGTACTGTTCACTCTGAACTTAATTGAAGAAAATGAACTTTATAGTCAAAACTAAATTTTACTGTCAAAACTGATTGAACTAGTAGCATAGCATTGCAATATATGTTTAGGGCGTTCGAGCACTAGTAGCAGAGAAGCAATGATCTAAATCAGTAGACGCTTGAGCTGGGAACGCACTAGCAGAGAGCAAGTCGTGCAATAGCACCGCGAGCGAGTGCTAAAGCAGCAACTCCTGTAGCTTCCAGAGGTCGTGCAGCAGCAACAGCAGTGCAAGCGAGAGCAAGAGCAGAGCAGCAACACGACGAAAGCAAGAGCAGTGCAGCAGCGCGACCGACAGCAAGAATAGAGCCGCAACGCGAGCGAGAGCCGGAGTAGCTGCAGCTAGTGCCATTGTGGAAGTCGCCGCCGAGGAAGCAACAACATGGGGGAGAGATGTCGTGGATGATGTGGCCGGCGACAGCGCCATCGATGGAGACCCGTCATGTCTGCTCGGTATCGAGCACCGGCAGCCCCGTGAGATCGAATAAAAGATAAAATGCAGCGGTGAGTGCAGAACCTCCTTGGTGGCGCCGAGTTGGCCTTGGCTTCATCTAAGGAATTGGTGAGGGTGTTGCAGTTCCGATCAGGCACATCAAGACGGTGTTGTGGGGATTGAGGTGGTGCGATAGACGAGGCGAACGTCGGTGCAACTCCTTGGAGGTGGAGGACGGGGCGGCTGATCCGGCGGGACGACGAGATCGACAACGGATCCTCATCCGGTGTGGTGGATGAGGGACGGCGAGCTGTTGCGGTGGACGACGGAGTCGGAGAAGAGTCTCCGGCTGGGCGGCGGTCGGGAGGCCGACGGAGGAGCGTGGGGTTTCGCAGGTTTTGGCGGCCTCGGTGTACGAATGGGGGCGAAGGGGGAGGGGGAGCCAAGCTTAGGGACACGCTTGTCCAAAATGTAGGGTAAGTTACTAGCATATCCCCACCAATTTTGACACCGCGACGTGGAGCTTCATTTCCGGCTGAGGGGTAGAAGGGGGATTTCGCGTGTCTGGGCTGCGGGGCCGATTTCGGATGAGGAGGGAGTTCTCGCGCGCGTCGAAATTTCGTGATAACAAGGCGCGGCGCGGGTTGAAGAGGCGGGAGTTTCAAAGCAGGTGAGACAAAAGATACTCGACCTTGAAAATTTTGGGATAACAAGGTGCGGATTCCTTGTTCGGCAGAACAAACTTGACGTGCAAAAAAACAATTCATACAAGACACAAGAGAGTCATGTCCCCTATTACTATATAGCTATATATGCCATTGAAAAAACTACAAGAAAAATGTAAAAAAAATCGGGAGAACAAGATTACCCTGCACAGTACCAAATCGATGTGCACTTCCCTCAACAACAACAAAAAACAAATCAATTCCCACCAAAAGAAAGAGTAATGTCCCTTTTTATATGATTACAAATGCCAGGGTCTTGAATTTCAATTTTTTGAATCCACATTATGTTGAATTCGAATATATCGTTATGTGACCTTGCAGTTTATAATTGATGTACTCGTACATTTTGATCTTCCATCATATATGAACATTTTACTCCACCATGTGAACATATATATTGTCGTCTACCATATGGACTAAATTTGAATCAATTTTCCTTATTTGAATACGGTTGCTGTCAGGTTATATGATAATTTAAATATTATCTTGATAACAAAAAACATGCATATAGCAGTAATCATATTTCACTATGAACTACATGTACCATACGCTCTCCAATTCAAATATTTGTATCCATTTTATGTTTAATTAAAATCATAGTACATTATTGGTCTAGGTAGGGAGATGTTCAGGATAATCTAAACCCTGTTTTCATATGTATAATTTTTGGCTGAATTGGGACAAGTATTGGTATAAGCTTCTTGCAAAACCGGAGATTCTCTCAACAAGCCTCGTGGTTCTAAGAGGGAATGTGTCACCTTTGTGTGCGAAACGATATACGCTGCCTCTCCCTAATTTTCTTTACAGAGGCAACATAGAACTATATGAGTGCCCTGTTAAATTTTGGAATTGTTTCGGGTTCGTTTGGCCTTTTTATACATTAACTGAGTTTCTGGACTTTTAATGTGCATAATCTAAATATGAACTGCATGCACATGCTCCGGTGCACCAAAGTTGGTTGAAAAATCACATGTGTGTCCTTAGTTGAATTTATAGGTCCCATGGAAGAAATGAGAATGAAATTCAATCATCTGGGCGTCGTGACTCGGCCGAGAACATCGAGAAACTTAGATTTTAAATTCATGTAAATCCAAAACTCGCCCGGAAATCTTGAAACTTGGCATGGTGTCATGTCATGGCACTAACATGTTGTGGTAAAAAATTGGGCTGATTTGGAAGCTCGTGGTTCTAAGAGGGAACGTGCCACCTTTGAGTGTGAAACGATATATGCTGCCCCCCCCTTGAGTTTCTTAACAAAGGCAACATAGAACTACACTAGTGCCCTGTTAACTTTTGGAATTATTCTGGGTTCGTTTGTTGTTTTTTATACATTAATTCAGTTTCTGGTCATTTAATGTGCATAAGTCAAATTTGAACTACAAGCACATGCTCTCGTGCACCAAAGTTGGATGAAAAATCACATTTGTGTCCTCGGGTGAATTTCTAGGTCCCATGCAAGAAATGAGAATAAAATTCAAACATCTGGGCATCGTGGTTCGGCAGAGAACATTGAGAAACTTGGTTTTAAAATTCTTGTAAATCCAAAACACATATAAAAATCATGAAACTTGGCATGGCTGTCATGTCGTGGTACTACCATGCTGTGGTAAAAAAATTGGCCGAATAGGAACATATTTTGGTATAAGCTTCTTGCAAACCGAAGCTTCTCTCAAGAAGGCTCGTGGTTCTGAGAGGAAACATGCCACCTTTGAGTGCGAAAGCATATACGATGTCCCCCTTGAGTTTATTTACAAAGGCAACATAGAACTACAAGAGTGCCCTGTTAAATTTTGGAATTATTCCGGCTTCGTTTGGCCTTATTTACACATTAATTGAGTTTTTGGTCACTTAATGTGCATAATTCAAATTTGAACTACAAGCACATGCTCCCGTGCACCAAAGTTGGTTGAAAAATCACATTTATGTCCTCGGGTGAATTTCTAGGTCCCATGCGAAAAATGAGAATAAAATTCAAACATCTGGGCATCGTGGCTCGGTCGAGAACATTGAGAAACTTGGTTTTAAAATCATGAAACTTGGCATGGTGTCATGTCATGGTAGTACCATGCCATGGTAAAAAAAATTGGCCGAATAGGAACAAATTTTGGTATAAGCTTCTTGCAAATCGGAGCTTCTCTCAAGAAGGCTCGTGGTTCTGGGAGTGAACGTGCCACCTTTGTGTGCATAATTCAAATTTGAAATACAAGCACATGTTTCAGTGCACCAAAGTTGGTTGAAAAATCACATGTGTGTCCTCGGGTAAATTTCTAGGTTCCATGCAAGAAATGGGAATGAAATTCAAAATTTTGGGCGTCGTGGCTAGGTTGGAAACATTGAGAAACTTAGTTTTTTAATTCCTGTAAATCCAAAACACGCATGAAAATAATGAAACTTGACTTGGTGCCATGACATGGCACCAACATGTTGTGGTAATTTTGCAGTCCGATTTGCGAAGGCGCACACATTAATAATCAACAAAGTCATTTTGGAACAAGTATTGTCATGTTACAATCGGAAACACAAGTATTATTGAAACCGTGGCATTCTATTTACTACCATTTACGTGCCTCCACGCATCCCCATTTTTTATTAGATAGGAGGTGCCGTGCAGGGTAGCTATTTGAGTACGAGAGGCGTGCAATCAGACCCCTACGCGTGCTTATCAGGAGGAGAGCCCTTTGACCTCCATCTACCGTCCACCTCTCTCCCAAGGTCTCTATTAATGGCGCCCGATCCTCTATTTAATGGCGTGGCTATGTCTCAATCGACTGAGATTTAAGAGAGAAAAAAGAAAATCTGATAACACGGATCTTGATGTAAGATCCGACGGACCTATATAACATCTACTGCGACTTATAGCAAGACTAATGAATATATAAGGACGATTAATTATCTTACATTATTAGAAAGATAATTAAAAAAGCCATATGCGGCTATGCCCAAAATACACAAGGGCAAAAGAAGAAGGAAGACAAGGATCTGGCTCGTTGATCTCTACTTTCTTGATGTGTTGTTGCAGGCCGCGGGAACATCCATGGATTCCTCCACCAGCCTTTGGCGCTCGTTGCGGAGTATGTCATTCTCGTCCATAAGTTTCTTGACGATGACGCCGGTCCTCTTCAACAAGGCATTGGTATCCTCCTGCTGGTCTGCACTTCGGACGATCTTTGCCCTCAGTAGGTCGCGCTCGGCCCGGAGCCTCTCATTACCCTCCCTTAGTTGCCAGATGACGTCGGTAGCCTGTTCAAACAAGGCTTTCATGTCGTCCTGCAACCTCCCCCAGCCGGAGATCTGATCCATCTGGCTATGGACGATCACATACATGCGCATGTAACAGTTGTCGCCTGCCCACGAGTAATTTTCCCAGGCCGCGGCAGGACATCTCTACTGCATTCGCGGCGCGGCGGGACATCTCTGCTGCTTCTGTGGCGCGGCTAGACCAGTCTGCTGCATCGATGGCGCGGCGGGACCTCTGTGCTGCTACTTCCACGCGGCGGGACATGTCGGGTGCTTTCATAGCGAGGCAGGACACCTCTCGTGCTTCCGCTTCCATGCTCGCCTCTCCCTGGTGGCAATCTCTTGACCCAAAACTCACGCTGGCCATGGCAGACGCAAGGGAAGGATGCTGAATGACTTGTTTGTTTATGTGAATGAGGAGTTGAGGAGGAATGTGTAGTCATCTTGGCATACTAGTATTCATAACCGAGTACTAATACGCTCCTAAGTGGGAAACCATTTAGGTTGTGATCGGTGTGAACAGGTTTGCAATTCAGTATAGCATGGTACTAATACGCTCCTAAGTGGGAAACCGTTTAGGTTGTGATCGGTGTGAACAGGTTTGCAATTCAATATAGCATGGAGTAATTTGGAATGTGACGAGACGCAAGCTCAAAATTTATTGATGGTTCTAGTTTCGAAGTGTGGCACTATTCCCGGATGGCGTTACATGGGCACGTGTTCTCGGCCGTGTACTCGGCCATGGAGTAGTTCTTTTTCTACTTCTGTGTATGTGCAATAATTGGCACCATCGTATACATATCTTACGGTTAATGGGGCGTTCGACAGGAATAGCCGCATGGCGAGCTATAGGCTAGTCTCTTTTCAGACGGATTAAACCTATCTCTCGGGACTTATCGCACGCACCATCGTGCCACCCACAAAAACTTGTACTCTGAGTTTAGTACGTTATACAAGAAGAGAAGAGGTGCACGCATGCACTCGTCCTCTCACACACGCGTCTGTTTTTTCTCAAAAAGGAGGATGATGACCCCCGGCCTCTGCATCTCGGAGTCACACACGCATCTGTAGCTACGAATTGTAGTGTTCTCAACTATCCGATTGGCTCCATCATGGATGTACCTATATACTAAAACATGTCTAGATACATCTATATTTTGACAAATGGAAGGCATGTATTGTGGAACGGAGGGAGTGCTTGTCATCAAAATGGATAAAAAGGGACGTATCTAGAACTAAAATACGTCTACATACATCTCCTTTTATCCATTTTGATGACAAGTAGTACTTCTTACCCAAAGGAACTTTATATCCAACAGACACAAAATATCCGTTTGACTGTTGGAAATTACTGATCCGATGTCGAAGTAATTGCTGCATCGCCACCAAAACCCACGATTTCTTAAGCTAAAGTAGACCGAGGTAATCCCTATATTAGCATATTACCAAGATAAATAGAAGGCACTGTAGAAACATTTAGGACGTGAGCTTGTCAATCTGAATGTGGAGGGACACCAGCTTAGCCCTGGCCAGCAGCTTACTGTGAAGAAGGTCAACTCCTGCACGTCGACGTCGCCGGGATCCTTGCTGCTTGTCACCTCCATTTCCACCTTGACGGCGTCGGTCGTGCCTCTGGGCTCCCCCGGTGGGCCGTTCGCCCATAGCTTGGCCACATAGTGCGGCAGTGGGGACGGCCCCGCTCTGATGCAGACGACCAACATGGCGATAGGCGCGCCAATGTCGAGTACGCCGCCGACCAAGAAAAACGCACGGCCTCCTCCTCTGCGAACAGCAAGAGTCGTGGCTCCGACAGTGGCACTTGCAGCTGGAGCACCTTGCCATACTGGATCCTGTGCACGGGCATGGGATGCGCGGTGCTGATGTGGTGGTAGAGCACCGGCGGCGGGCCTTCGTAGCCACAAACGGGCATGGGGCATTTGCAGGGCGCGAGCGGACACACGCTCTAGTGATCGGCGAGCTTGTGGTAAGAGACGTAGAGCCCACAGCCTTCGTGCGGGCACTCCACCCTCACCGACGAAAGGACGACATCCACTGTCGTGTTCTGCACGTCGAAGCCACTGCCGCGCTCGCACTTCTGGCACTACCGCTGGTTCCCGGGGCGCTCGACGCGGCAGTCCGCGCTGGCCAGGTGCCCTCCCTTGCACTGCAGAAATCAATCAAACAACACATCAATCAAGAAACCTACACCTTGCTCAATCAGCCGAACGGACGAGGTGTATTCGAACCTCATACACTGGAGGCATCAAGGGGCTGAGGCACAAGGGGCAGTGGAGCACGGTGAGGTCCATTGAGACCTTAGAGAGCTCCATCGTCGGGTCCTTTTCGGTCTGCATGATCTTGCCCTCCTCGTGCACAACCATCTCTCGCTTGTGCCGGGGCATTACAAAGCTTTACCGGCACATATTTTATACTACTTAAAGGTGCATTAAATCAACACATGCAAGTATCAAAATGAGAGTCATGGCATGCATGCATACATTGTAATTAATGCATCGGTAAACGCAAATTATTGAAATATATCGAGTGCAGTGCTTTGATGTGTTGTGTCAACTCGTACATCAACGAGAAGTTTGATTATCCTCTCCCTCGCGGACTTAACTGCACCTGCCTTTGGCTGTATGACAGGTTGGCCACCCACCTGTCGGGCCCACCTGTCACACACGCAAAGGCAGGAGCGTCCCTCCCTCGCCCATGAGCATGGTGGCTGGCAAGACTAGGAGAAGCTTTTGCTACAAACTCTCCCTCTCGCACGCGGTGGATATGCAGCAGTTCAATCGGTGTCAGATGGACAGAAGCGTACTGTAGTACTCCTCTAGTGCAGTAATACTCCATCATTGTTCGACTTCCCGAAGAGGCGAAGAGCCAAGCGCAGCCCGGACGCTCGTGTGGCAGTTTCATGTGTAGAGTAGTCTAGGATAGCGTGTGCCATGCCTGTAAGCTTAAAATCGTTGGGGTCGGCTCCATGCTATTTGGCCGTCTCAAAGTTTTTAAAAATAAAATAAAATAGTCTTCTGGCCCTACCTGTCACCCTGGTGATTGTAGTTTGCACGCTCATCTGGTCAAGACAGGAATATATATTTTAATTTGTGGTGGGTAAATGTTAGAGGTTGCAGCAAATATATTGTACGCTGCGGGTCTTTCAGCCAAGTTTAGAGGCAAGCATGTGGGGCCAGTGCTATGATGTGTCGCGTCAACTCATACAACGAGGAGAAGCTTGATTTTACTACTACACGCCTTCTCCCTCGCCCATGCACGCGGTTGCTAGCAAACGAGGACAGGCTTTTGCTTAGTAGTACTTCTGCAACAAGCTACCCCTCCCGCTCGCAGTGGATGGACATGCAGCAGTGGATTCGACATTGTAGAAGCAATAGTAGTAACATCATTGTTTGTCTTCTCGAAGAGGCGAAGAGCCAAGCGCAACCCGAACGTGGCAGTTGCGAACATTGGAACACGCATATAGCGAGGCTCTTGCATGAGACAAAATTGCTATGTGAGCCCACTATTGTACTAGTACGTACAACTACTTGCTAGTATAGCCCTGTAAACCAGAAAGGAGTATTTGCCCTTCTAGAGATTTGAACAAGTGACTAGACTATGATGTCTACTACACAACCTTCTTCTTGTAGACGTTGTTGGGCATGCAAGTGCACAGGTTTGTAGGACAGTAGCAAATTTCCCTCAAGTGGATGACCTAAGGTTTATCAATCCGTAGGAGGCGTAGGACGAAGATGGTCTCTCTCAAACAACCCTGCAACCAAATAACAAAGAGTCTCTTGTGTCCCCAACACACCCAATACAATGGTAAATTGTATAAGTGCACTAGTTCGGCGAAGAGATGGTGATACAAGTGCAAAATAGATAGTAGATAAAGGTTTTTGTAATCTGAAATAATAAAAACAGCAAGGTAACAAGTGGTAAAAGTGAGCGTAAACGGTATTGCAATGATATGAAACAAGGCCTAAGGTTCATACTTTCACCAGTGCAAGTTCTCTCAACAATAATAACATAGATAGATCATATAACAATCCCTCAACATGCAACAAAGAGTCACTCGAAAGACACTAATAGCGGAGAACAAACGAAGAGATTATGGTAGGGTACGAAACCACCTCAAAGTTATTCTTTCGGATCGATCTATTAAAGAGTTCGTACTAGAATAACACCTTAAGACACAAATCAACCAAAACCATGGTGTCACCTAGATACTCCATTGTCACCTCAAGTATCCGTGGGCATGATTATACGATATGCATCACACAATCTCGGATTCATCTATTCAACCAACACAAAGTAATTCAAAGAGTATCCCAAAGTTTCTACCGGAGAGTCAAGAACGTGTGCCAACCCCTATGGATAGGTTCATGGGCGGAACCCGCAAGTTGGTCACCAAAACATACATCAAGAGGCACATGATATCCCATTGTCACCACAGATAAGCACGACAAGACATACATCAAGTGTTCTCATAAAATACTCAATCCGATAAGATAACTTCAAAGGGGAAAACTCAATTCATCACAAGAGAGTAGAGGGGGAGAAACATCATAAGATCCAACTACAATAGCAAAGCTCGGGATACATCAAGATCGTGCCATAGATGAAACACGAGAGAGAACACGAGAGAGAGAGATCAAACACATACCTACTGGTACATACCCTCAGCCCCGAGGGTAAACTACTCCCTCCTCATCACGGAGAGCGCCGGGATGATGAAGATGGCCACCGATGAAGGATCCCCCCTCCGGCAGGGTGCCGGGAAGGGCTCCTAAGAGGTTTTTGGTGGCTATAGAGGCTTGCGGCAGCGGAACTCCCGATCTATCTTGATTTCCGATAGTTTTAGGGTACGTAGGGTTATATAAGCGAAAGAAGTCGGTCGGGGGGTGCTCGAGGGGCCCACGAGACAGTGGGCCACGCTCTGTAGGGGGGCGCCCCCCCTATCTCCTGGGCTCCTCGAGGGTCTTCTGACTTGATCTCCAAGACTCCAGGATGATATTCTTCCAAAAAATCACGATGCCGAATGTTTCATTCCGTTTGGACTGCGTTTGATATTCCTTTTCTTTGAAAATACTGAAACTGGCAATAAAACAGCAATATGGGCTGGGCCTCCGGTTAATAGGTTAGTCCCAAAAGTAATATAAAAGTGTATAATAAAGCCCATAATCATTCAAAACGGGTAACATAATAGCATGGAACAATCAAAAATTATAGATATGTTGGAGATGTATCAAGCATCCCCAAGCTTAATTCCTGCTCGTCATCAAGTAGGTAAATGATAAAAACAGAATTTTTGATGTGGAATGCTACCTAGCATGATTCTCAATGTAATTCTCTTTATTGTGGCATGAATGTTCAGATCCAAGTGATTCAAAATAAAAGTTTATATTGATAAAAGAAATAGTAACACTTCAAGCATACTAATCAAAGCAATTATGTCTTCTCAAAATAACATGGCAAAAGAAAATTCATCCCTACAAAATCATATAGTTAGGCTATGCTTCATTTTCGTCACACAAAGATGTTCCCAACTTCTATACCCCCAATGACAAGCCAAGCAATTGTTTCATACTTAAGTAATCTCAAACTTTTTCAACCTTCACGCAATACATGAGTGTGAGCCATGGATATAGCACTATGGGTGGAATAGAATATAATGATGACGGTTGTGCGGAGAAGACAAAAAAGGAGAAAGTTTCACATTGACGAGGATAATCAATGGGCTATGGAGATGCCCATCAATTGATGTCAACATGAGGAGTAGGGATTGCCATGCAACGAATGCACTAGGGCTATAAACGAATGCTCAACAAAAGTAAACTAGTGGGTGTGCATCCAACTTGCTTGCTCATGAAGACCTAGGGCATTTGAGGAAGCCCATCGTAGGAATATACAAGCCAAGTTCTATAATGAAAAATTCCCACTAGTATGAAAAAGACAACCTATGAGACTCACTATATGAAAAACATGGTGCTACTTTGAAGCACAATATATGAGACTCACTACATGAAGAACAAAGTGCTACTTTGAAGCACAAGTGTGGAAAAAGAGATAGTAGCATTGCCCTTTTTATTTATTTCTTCTTTTTTTCTTTTTCTTTCTTTTTCTTCTTTTTTTTATTTTTTTCTTTTTCTTTTTTGGGGCCTTTTTTTGGCATTTTTTTTCTTTGGGCAATGCTCTAATAATGTCACATCCCTAGTTCTGGTATGCACTAGGCTAGCCCTTCATGTGTGCATCATGTTTAAATTTTATTTAAGTTAAAATGGGGATTGACAAACCCTAGCACCAAAATTTAATCAAATAGGGTCAACCATAAAATCTTTTCAATGAACCCAAAATGCCCTTCTAAAATGTTTGTCATCTTTGCCTTGGTCTAGAACCTCTGACAAAAATGGTGCACACTTTTCTAGGATAACAGAAGGTCACTGGATTAAATCATTAGTTAATTGCATTTGGGCATTTAAATGCTAGTAAATATTTTAAATGTCCAAATAATCCCAAACCAAAATGTTCCATGTTGGATATATTCTAAACATTGGGCATGCTCAGTTTGGTGATTTTTGAAAATGCCTAGATATTTTTAGTAATGCCACAAACTTACAGAACAAAAGAAAAATAGAAATAAAAGAAAGAGAGAGATAGAAGGACCTACCTGGGCCACTTGCCTGGCCGGCCCAGCTCGCTGGCCCAGCCCACTGGCCTCCTCCCTGTCGTCTTCCTCCCCTGTCAGGAGGACGAAGGCGCGTGCTCGCCGCTTGCGTCCACGCGCGAGCCACCTCCTGCTTCCCCGAAGCGCCCTGAGTCTTCCGTAGTGCCACGCCACCCCCAGACCCGTACGGATCGATCTCTCCCTCGCTCGCTCTTCCCCTCGCCCATTCCCCGCCATGGCCGAAGCCTCCATGGACGCGCCGCCGTAACTCCGCGCCCACAGCCCACCCCTCGCCCTCTCCCCATGACCACGAGCTCCGTCGCATCGTCCTGGTCGTCTTCACCAGGCCAAGCAGGCCGGGAGGCTTTTCTTCCTCGCCTACGCCGTCGTCTCCAATCTCGGAGGGCCGAGATCACCGTCGCCGTACGTCGTCATGAGGCCTCCCCCGAGCTCGCTGTCTCCTTCATTCAACCCGATGTGAGCTCACGGACCTATTCCCCCTCCTCTCCTACTCGCGTTCTTGCTCGAGCCCCGTTCCCCACCTCCGCCGAGGCTCGCCGCCGCCATGGTCAACGAGCTCCACGCTCCTGAGCTCGGCCGCTCGCCCGAGCATCACCAGCGTGCTCGCCGTGCTCCTGCGAACCCGAAACACCCATGGGTTCTCTCTGCCGTCCCTATAGCGCCGTCTCCGCCGTTACCCGAGCTCCGGCCGCCGCCTCGCTCGCCGCAGTTGCCGCTACCGGCCACCCCAACCACAGCCGTAACCACCGTTGGACGCGCCGCGTCGCGGCCGTGCTAACGAGACCAGTCGCGCGTCCTCCCGACACCGGAGTTGGCCGGACGGCGAGCGCCGTCATGCTCCGGTCATCATCGGCGCTAACCGCTGATGTGGCGCATTAGTTTAGCACTAATGATGCCATTAGTTAACCGTGTGCCATTGACAGATGGGCCCACGTCTAATTAACCCAGGTTTTACTTTATTTTTAGTTTAGCTTATAAGCTAGCAGGACCCACGCATCAGTGTTGACTACGCTGATGTGGTCGTTGACCAGGCCCACCTGTCTGTGACACTAGGCAGCACTGGCTCACTGACCGGCGGGCCCACGCGTCAGGTTTGACCTGGAGCGTGTCTGTTGACCTGCTGAGGTCAGCATGACGCATTGCTGACGCAGTAATAGGTTTTTGTGGATTTAATCTTACTAGTAGAGTGCCCGTGCGTTGCCACGGGCTCTTGAAATAGTTTGCACGAGTTGCATGTTAAACTATCACACGTACAAACAATATAACACAAACATAACTATTTAAGTACTTCCTCCATTTTTGCAATGTAAAATGATAACAAAAAGATAAAATAACGACATGTCCATGTAACAAACCGAGCGACGTTCGACCTTAACATCAATTACAAAACTATCAATATCTAGATGATGCGCTTAAGAAATTCTTTCACAATATTAGAAAAGTCGCCTTTAGCTTCATTCCCATGATGTTTTAGCAAGTATAATAAAAACTGCTTCCTCAACTCGTAGCCGTCCTACACAAACAATATATGTAGTTAGTATGAAAATTTCACGCCGAAGGTCTTAGAACATGCATCAGACAATACTCACATAGAACACTCAGGGTTATTTTCATATGTATTTTCACAAACAATATATGTAGTTAGTATGAAAAAAACTCCTAGTACAATGCCCGTGCGTTGCCACGGGCTTCTGAAATATTTTGCTAGAGTTATATATAAATATAATGCATATTAAATTTCACATGTATCGAAAAGATCAAAAAAGTAATTTGATGATTTATACATAAAGAACGATGATCCAACAAATAAAATGTTATGAATTAAGATCTACTTGATGCGCTTAGTTATCCTCGCACAATATGAGAAATGTTGTCGTCCGCACAATATTTGAGCAAGTATAATAAAAAATATATCAAACCATAACCAAATTGTTTTTCTTTCAGCTACCTAGCTTTATCCTCACCGCAAGCATTCCTCTCACTTTCTCCCCGTCGCAACCGATTCTCTCACCGCAACCACCCCTCTCGCGGAAGCGGCTCCCTTGACGTGGGAGGAGCTAGGCCCACAGGTCAGTGACCCCACATCAGGGGTGCAGTACGTCAGACGAACCCTCTCCCCCTCTCACTCGTTCCTCTCCTCCACAGCGTTGCAGCCACCATATCTCCCCACTGTGGCATGTCTCTGCCGCCTTCCCTCATGCTCACCATCCCCTCCCCTCACCCCCACTGTGATGTCACCCATCCCCTCCACGGCTATCTATTCTGGTCAGATCCGGTGAGCACATATATGTATGTCACGGTGAATAGCCGGATTCGGCCACCGGCGAGCTGTGCCATCAATCTGGCCATCCTAGGGCTGTTTTCGGTGTCGTGGGCTTCATCCGAGTTGATTTCTTCCTCAAACGAGCCGTGTCGTTGATCTGGCCATCCCAGATCGATTTCCGGTGCCGAGGGTGACATCTAGGTAAATTGGTGTCTTCTGCAACCACATCAGTGGCCCTTGCCCCCGTAAGCCATTAATTGGATGGTGTCTTGCCTGAATCCATCGCAAGTTAATTACCCGCGCGTTGCTACGGGAGCACACATTTTTTTGTAGTTAAATATAAACCGAGCACACATATTTTTGTAGTTTAATATAAACCTTCACGATACTCGTGCAAATAGGGCAGTGTTATCGACAATTCTCTTACCTTTTAATAATCTTGTTTTTCTTTTTCTTATTTCATCCACTATTTTCGTCTCCTCACCCTCTATCCAAACTTTCCACCTCCGGAAGTGATGCATGATGCATTGCTCACAATTCCTTTTACACCCCACTCACACACACATCAAAGTCCAAACCGATGATGGTGCAGTTCTGGTATATTTTCACACCATGCTTGTGTTAGTATAACATAGAAGATAGTGGAATGTCGTCCATAATGGAATGTCGTCCGATGTATTCGATGGGCAGCTCAGCTTGCACGTGAATTGGACGTGGCAAAGCTTATCTTGGAGCAGACTCAAAAACAGTGGTGGCTAAATTAAGAAGCTCGGAAATTGATAGATCAATCTATGGCCTATTGCTGAGGAGGTAAAGGAGTGCATGCGATCAAGAGAGGAGTTTTAGGGTGGCATGGGTGAGATGCTTGACTAATGGAGCTTCTCTTTGGCTAACTAAAGAGGATTGTGCGAATAAGTTATGTGAAACTTGGGCCAGGTACATATCAGATCGTATTCGTGATGTTTTTGGTCTAGTATAATGTCCGTGCGTTGCTACGGGCTCCTTGTATATGATAATGGTTGTATGATATATACTTTACCCTTCTACTAATCATGCTTACCCATCATTGTCGACCTTTTTATGTAAAGACCCTCTTTCTCACCCTGTCTCTCATCTCCACTCTCTTCTTTCTCTCTCTCCATCCATTTCCCTATTGTACCCCGATCTTCTCCATCCTCTCAAATTCTGTCAATCAGTTATTTAAGTGTCCGATTATACACAAAATAATATTTTGCAGGACTAAGTATTATACTTGCCACCACAATGAAGGAATTTCATGGAAATTGTTGTGGGCAATTCGCTCTATCCTTAAAAGTTTTCAGGAGTCATGGAAAAATATTTTTGTGGAGCACTACAACACACTCCACACATATGGTGGTGTAATTTTTCTGTTTCTGATAAGAAAACTTATAATTTTTTATCTATTTGTCTGAAGCATTATAAGCAGGATAGTTCGGTTATTGTGGACGTCATGATATGAACGGGAATATCTGCAAGTTTAAAATATTTGATGGCAATGACTATCATAAACCAAGTCATTACAAACACTACTTGCCTTGGTCCATCAAGTATTCTCGAGATTTTAGTACTGTAATATCAAGTCAACACTGTTTAGAAAATTTAGCCCATTGAAAAAGGTTGGAACTATGCATCCAAAGAACGTACCGGAAGAAGGGATCGCGCAGCCTTATCTCGAAGAGGGCCGCAGTGACCTCCACGGGGATCGGGAGGCAGCCCCTGCTCCGCCACGCCGCGGTCTGCACCAATGAAACAGTCATAGATTTCTCACCATTCACCTGATACTTGGGGGAGGGCTTCAGGAAGAGGATACCTACCCTGTGAAGAGCGGCGCCAGGGTCGGGGTATGGGGAGAAGATGGCGTCGTGGACGAAGCGCCACTCCGCCCAGCTCGACCATGGCACCAGTTTCCAGGCGGTGGCCGGTGGAGCGGCCGCCGCCGGTGTCGCCTACATCTTCCCCTGCCTCCATAGTCGAGCGGCGCCCTTCATCATGGCCGATGTTTGGGGAGGGATGCGGTCCCGGTCGACGCGATCATCGGCCACGGTGAGCGAGACGGGCGCGACAGCGGGATTCGGACAGTGGAGTGGATACTGGGGACGGCGGGGCAGGCGTGGCGACGGCGGGATTCGGACAACGGAGTCGATACGGGGGGGCGGTGGCGCATGCACGGTGGCGGCGGACGGCGCACGGCGGGGCGGAGCAGGAGGTGGCGGCGAGATGGATGTCGAGGTCGGATCAAGGAGGCAAGGTCGTGCGGGACTGTGGTTTGGCTGGGCTATTTTTATCTTTGATAAACCGGTGGACAAAGGCGTGGCAACGGGGATGTGACGAAAAATAACCAACGAAAAAAAATCGGACGAAAGTGGTGGGACGAAAATTAACCGTGAAACGGAGACTATCAACTGAGACATTAGAAGTAGAGATACAAGAATGCCCGTGCGTTGCCACGGGCTTCTGAAATATTTTTCTTAAGTTATGTAAAGATAATGCATGCTAAATTTCACAGATAAAGACAATATGACATGATCACAATTGCATAATAATTGAAGGTCACTTCACTTGTAATGTAAAGTGATCACGAAATGACAAATTGACAATGTGTACATACATAATTTGTTGGCCTGATAAAAAAACGAGTGAAAGTAGGCAATATGACGAAGGAAAGACTGATAACAACATTGAAAAAATACCTTGTATGGTAGCATTTAAATTGGCATCCTTTTTTGTTTTTTTGTGAGATATCACCGCTTCCATATTATTATGTTGTAAATTTTTTGATGAATTTTCAGCCCCTTTTAGTGGCGTCGGTTCGGAACCCTTGTTGATGGATTCTTTTTGTGCATCTTCAAGTTCCATATCTATGTCTCCTATATTTTGAAAAAAAATACATAAAGAATACACCTTTAGCTATATACAAAAGATTAGCTATATGCACCTTCTCTCGTAGTGTTTCAGTCAGGCAGTCATCGTTATATCAGTGCGTATGTCGAAACCCATCACTTTCTATCTATGATGAAATTAACATATATAATATATATAATAAAAAAAGTTAAACTAACACAACAATTTTATTTTGTAAAATAGAAAATCCATTTTTCATATTATAAAAAAAGATGTTGCATTTCTCTCGAAGCAACCAACCAACCATAATGTTCAATTGTACGTTCATATATAAATAAACAATCATCTGAAATTTCTTAAATCATTTTAATTTATTTGTATAGGCGAAGGAAAATTGTCCGACGAAAGATAAAAGCATGCAAGCAATCCAACACAAACCAAATATATTCGGTTTCTTCTCTCAAAATTGTGTTTTTTGTGTGATACTCTGAATATATCTAATAAGTATATTTTTTTGTATGATCCATGTTTAATTAATATGTATACACTTTAATATATAGTACTCTCTGTACCGAAATAATTGTTGTTCTACCCTCAAAAAAAAAATTGTTGTTCTACGTTTCTAGTGTAAAATTCGTCATGTACAATTTTTTGGTTGTTTCCTAAACTACCCTCCCACCTCTCTCGTCCACTCTCTTGATCACTCACCCACTCTCTGGCTAGCCCCAGTCGAATCCCTAGCTCGCCGCTGCCGCCGCCGCCTCTCCCTCGCACTCGTCGCCAGCGCCTCTCCGTCGCCCGCGTTGCCGGCGCCTCTCCCTCACGCGTCGTCGCCGCCACTCCATTGGCCCTCTCGTCCTCACCCCTTCAGGACCCCATTTTTACTTTCCGACAGGTGGATCCGAAGCGCGGCGGCTCGACCTGCAACGCCGGCAGCTGCGGTACATCCCCCCCTCCCTCCCTCGCTGCTGCTCATCCCCGGCCAGGGCTTTAATCTGGAGCTCATTTAACTTGGCCAGGGCTTTAATCTGGAGCTCCATGGCGTCGCACAAGTGTGGCGGCCAGATGGAGCGGATTCATTGCTCCTGCGTGCACCGGGCGCTCCACGGCCTCATGTTCAGCAGCAGCAACAAGGCCAGCAACGGCTGGAGGGAGGTGCAGGGCAACTTCATCCCCTTCTGCTGTTGCCCAATGTCGAGGACGGTCCAGGAGCCGCCGCTCGTCCTGGCGGTGGACGACAGCCTCGTCGACTGCGTGGTCATCTCCAGGATCCTCCGCAGCTCCAAATATAGAGGTGAGGCGCCATCTCCATCTCACTCCATTCCATGACTAAATCTGAATGCACTGCAGCCTAGGCCAAGAAGACCTCAATGACTGTATCTGAATCTCTGTAAATCTGTATAAATCTTACTTCATGCACTTGTTGCAAGTCAATTCATCAGCCTCCTCTCATTGGCAGCCAATTATGAAACGTTTGCAAGTCAGTTCATCCTATTAACCTCGCCTGAATAAATGTTCTGAAGTGTTTTAGGTGGACACATTGCTGGAGCCGTGTGGCACTCCTAATGGTCTCAAGCATACTCCCTAAAACATTTGGAGTACATTTGTTGGTTGAAGTACCAAGATATTGGTGGAACTTCATTCAAGGAGTAAAACATTTCCAGTACCAAGATTGCAGTAAATTTTGTGGAACTTCACTGCTTGAGACCATGTTAATGATGATGCTTGTGCAGTACCAAGATTCAGTATCAGTAGCCGAGTGTTGGTTGAAGTGACTGTTCAATTGTTCAGTGTCCGTTTTGTTATCTTCATTTCAGAAATTTATCTTTCCATTCCTTCTTCCTATCCTTCATGTAGAGACTATACTGCTTTACTTCAGACAAGTTTTCTTTAAAACCAAATGAATTAGGACTTGCATTTTAGTTTAAAGTTTATGTGCCTAATTTAAAGTTTAATTTCCCAGTAGATTTTGAATGTCTTTTCTTGGTTCTCTACCAGAAAACACACTACTCCATTTTCTGGTGATACTTATCTGGTGATCACAAGATATAAATCCACTATTACCAGTACCATTATCTGGTGATCACAGAACCATTTGAAAATGATCAAAATGTACTCCTTTTCAGTTAATATAGAGTACTGAAACTGAAAATGTGCATACTGAAACTGAAACTGATCAAATGGAGTACAAAACCATTTGAAAACGACCAAGATGATCAAAATGGTCAAATGGAGTACTCCTCAATTAACGTAGAGTAGTTACAGTAATTATCATATCATCTTGCCCTCTTTAATAGTCAATCAACTGTCACTAATCGAGTGTTGTTTACTCCAACAATTATCTTATTTTTAATTGTCACCCCTACAAGCATTTCTTTCTCTTCTCTTTCTGGCTAATCACTCCACACAATTTAAATGATCATTCAAGTTCCTTTTGCAAATTCAAGTTTTGTAATGAACTGCTTATAAGATGGAGTATGTTCCTTTTGCCTCCCTTGTTAAGCAGTAGTTGTAGAGTACTCCTTTTCAAGATGTCACCAAGAGTGGCTCCGACTGAGTTATCACCAAGAGGGGGTCGGCACAGATTTGTCACCTCTTCAAGCGTCATGGCATGTCGGCGCTTGTAACGAAATAAAACAAAACATTATTATTTCTGTGAACTGTACACATTGAATAGATACTGGGCCAAAATCTAACTTTGAATCATGCGACCAGGTTAGGATGTGAATTCTGTTCCGTCAGCACTATTTTATCATGTATGATATTTTCTCATTCTTTCCCAGAACTTGTCTCTTTCCTTGTTTTGGAACTGATGTTTTTTATATGGTTGCTTGACAGTATGAGCCAGAGCTATTTTCTGGTTTGATTTCTCCTGGGTGTACTATGCTTTCTAGTGTCTGATCTGATGGCAAGAATACTGTGTCGACGGTCAACCTGGACTGTAAATTGGATCTGAAAGCAATAGCTCTCCAGGCATGCAATGCAGAGTATAACCGCAAGGTAAAATCATTATCCTAAGGCATTCATAATGATGTTTGATTTTTTTCTCTTATTGGGCTCGTGATGCTATATTTCTGAAAACATCCAAAATTTTATCACTTTGCTAGCATCCAGTTTGATAAAGCTACTAAACATCGAATCATCCAGCCTAACGTAGTGAAGTCACTGCCCTTATATAAGAAACAAAATATTTAGTTCTTCGACCACACAAGCCCAAGAACGGTTCACACTTGCAATCCTCTAATTTTTCTACTCCTAATAAAATGAGGAGAGACGCGACAAGCATTTCTGCTCAGATAAAGGGTGGTGTAGACCTGATTTATATATGTATATCCGGAACAACGGCTCGCCGAGAATAAATGCCTCCGTCCCAAAATGTTTATATATGTTTTATGGACAGTGCAACATTAAAACCGAACTTCTCTAAACCTTGTACTCGTACTACAGTCAATTTTTTTTTTTTTTGCACACATGATAAATTTTGACATTCGCTGGTGAGGAAAGGACATCAAAAGCTGCTACTATATACTGGGTTAAGTGGACGGAACAAAAATCACAAATTTATAGCAAAATAATTTGTATATAGCCATAAAACAAAATCCACTGCAAGAAGATGCTACGTACATACCTTGACCAACAGCAGCAGCAGCAGCCAAACACCAACAGAGACCACCTTCAGTGAGCAGACCAAGCAGCATGTGGCGAGGGGAAGTGGCACCACCTGACCACCATACAACACTCATGTCCACACTACCCAAGCCTCAAACTCTAGGTTCATCTCTTTTGTCAATCTGTTGAGTTGAATTGATGCTCTTGGTTAGTGAGAGACAAGATCCATGGAGGTAGATTGGGTACAGGGGTTAGAACTTGGTGTCAGGACGATGCGGGCGCAGCCGGGGCGTAAACCATCAACAACCATATTCCTTGTGCTGAAAACATAGTCATGTACCCTTGTAAATACAATCATAATAAACCTGCTCTAATGTCGGTCACTACCCATCTCAATTCCCCTAACTCGAGGTTGCAACTTGCAACTTCAAGAATCATTCTAATAAAATCATACCGCGAGTGTTTTGCCATCAAGGGCGATGTCCCTGTCATGGAAGCATCACATGTCAACTCCAAGCTTCTTCATGAACTCGAATTTAGATATCACCGAAACAGAAATCGAAACATAAGTTGCTGATTCCAGCCATGGACCTAAGACACAAGATCAGGTAATTCTCATACTTCTCTTAGCCATGGCCAAGGAATTGGTGCCATCCTCCCAAGGCCAGTTCTTTGTTGGTGCACCAAAAGGATCTCCTCTAGTACCCCGAAACATATGCCAGAATGCCACACTGAACCGCAACCTAACCAGGCCATGGCATTTCTTCGAGGGTGTGTGCTCCTGGTTGACGCAGGCGGCGGCCACGCCTTCTAGGTGCTCGCGCGTCCGGCCCGGCCTCGCCTCGCCGTGCCCAGCAGCCTCGCACGCCCGGTTGCCTCGCCTCTTCGCGCCTGGCCGCCTCACTACTCACGCGCCCATCCCAGCCTCGCCTCGCCACACCAAGCTGCCGCGAGCTCCCCTACCTGCTACGTGTTTGACAAAATGAGGGCCAGCTAGCAAAGGAGGACAAGCATGGTGAAGCCGCCAACTTCAGATCGGATCCAAGCCCGCCGCCGACTCACCGCCCAGCACGGCCAAGACGGCGCACAGAGCACCGGTGCCAAACCCCGCCGACAAGAGGGAAACACCCTCTCCAGCTGTGGCCGCCGCCACCCTCAACGCTCGCAGGTCCCAGGGGCCAGATCGACTTCTTTCTTTCTCGGCAGTCTTGGTCTCTCCTAAACCAGAAAATCACCTGTCACCAAAGAACATATACCAGCCATTATCAAATAGGATCAATATCACTCAACATCACACGGCCATTGCGTGTCACTATTACAAGGTACACAAAACATGACAATTCCTTGTAATGAGCCTCTTGATTTCAGCAATAATAGCACAAAAGGAGAGATCCAACTTCTAATTCTTTTCTGGACTGCACCTATTAATACAATGCATATCAAATTCCGCAAGTTATGTACTTTTTCTGATTGCGCCTACAAATATAATGCATATAAATTCTGTATGTATAAAAAAGATAGCGTGCAACAATGGATTTCTGACTGAGCCTACAAATATAATGCATATAAATTTTGTATGTGTAAAAATGATAGCCTGCAACAATTGGAAAATAACTAAAATCCATTTCACTTGCAATTTAACTCGGTGATATATACATAGAGAGAAATGATCCAAACAAGAGTAACCATAAGATAATTTCATATATACTTTATTATAGCGACCCTACTGAGCGCTGATCAATTATTTTTTGAGTTTGAACAATATCAGTAAATTGCATTATGTATCCCAGAACAAGAGTAGCCAATTTGCTGTGCAATCTATTTACTATTCAGAGCAAGACTTGTACCCAAAAGAACCAGATCAGATACAAGTATCAACTCACTGGTGTCATTAATTCAAAAAATATGGGCGTGTAATTATCCACAAAATCACCTAAAAAATTATTACAAGTGGTGCTGAAATCTGTTGTCACAAAAATGGTAAGCAAACAGTACAAAGATAGTCCTGAAAAATGTTTTGCACATTATAGAAAATAATCATATATGAATTATATTAGTAAAAGCATATAACATAGAAGATGCAACTCAATATTTTCACACCATAATGGAAACACTCAAGATTTTCACACCATTTTCAGCATATTTTTCAGATAGTGTTTGAATAAATCTAAAAGAAGGAATATAACATAGAAGATGCAACTCAATATTTTCTATGGTTAGAATTTAGAGCAAAAAAATATACCATTCAGTTGTTATGATGCAAAGGAAATATGAAATTATTAAAAAAGAGGAGCACTAAGGAGATAGTACAAGACGGTCTTCTTCACTAAAACAAACGACTATAATTTCTTGTTTATTGTCATCTGAGGTTAAAACATATGTCATCTAAGAAAGAAAAACATCTAAGAAAAAACGCAAAAATCTAAGAAAGAAAAAAAAGGATACTAATTGCACATGAATCGACAGCCTTAGCTTCCACGATCTTCCTCAACAATCCAAAATTACTAAATCCCATCAAAAACTACATGTTGAACTGTTCCAAAGCACCATTAATTAGAACATGTACAAAGAAACAAAGGAGTGATCAACAACCAAAAATAGGCTAAATTACGAACCTGAGAATCAGGTCAGGGGGTTCAAGGGGAAACTCCTTCGCGCCCTCCTGGCGAGAGTTGAGCATGACGGTGGACTCACCAGGGTCGTCGAAGCTGCAGAACCTGCTGCTGCTGCTGCTGCTGCTGCTTGACATCGCGCTGCTGTCCCTTGCAAAGTATTATTCTGAACACTCTGCGAAACGCCCGCCTGAATTTCCATGATGGCACGAAACTAAATGTAAGTAATATTGCTCTAGGAAATACAGGAGTACTCCAAGAGTGCTATGTTCATCTGATGGATTGTGCGTGTGCCAAGAGCCGGACCAAGATACACATTTAGTATGCATAGGACCCAGATTTGTCACAGGGTGACAAAGACTGCAAGCTGCATATATATATTTTACATTGTTCTGTCTGAAGATTGGAGTCAAGATCTGGATAAAAATTACATTGTCATATTTTTCTCTAACTGAAGGTAGATCAAGTACACTACTTGCTACCAAAGAAAATTCAAAAGGGGGAATCAAGCAGAGGAGAGGGAGCCATGCAACCTTGATGGAGGATGAGGTCGGCCTCTCTGCGTGGCCTTGCGCAGCTAGAGCAGGTGATGGTCTCCTCATCCTCTCTGCGTGGCCTTGCGCAGCTAGAGCAGGTGATGGTCTCCTCATCCTCGCACAACTCTAGCAAGGCCATCGGGGGAACTCGGTTTAGGTGCGTGCGTCCACACCGAGGGAGAGGGGGAGAGGGAGATGGGGATAGTACCAAATCCGAAGCAACATGTAGCCAACCTGCAAGAAATCCATCGACGGCGGCTCAGATCCCGGCCAACCCCAACAAGCCCTCAACAGGAGCGTGACACGGGCCCCGCCGCTTGGTCCCCAGTCCTCACGGCCGTGCAGGACTCCCGCACCGGCGGCAGCCCTGAGGGGCCTCCAAGCCGATGCGCGACCCGACATGGGGGAGGGGCTGGCCCCGAGGAGCGGTAACCCGGCGACTCCGTCGGTCAGGAGCTGGGCAGCGCCTTCTGTCATCGCCGCCGTTTGGGGAGGGAAGCGGTCCCGGTCGATGCGATCATTGGCCACGGCGAGCGGGACAGACTCGACGGCGGGATTCAGACGGCGGAGCATAGATACAGGAGATGGTGGCGCATCATGGGAGATGGGTGCGGGCGCGACTGCGGTGGGCGGAGCGTCGGCGGCGCGCGGTGAGGCTGGGCGGGGCGGGGCAGGAGGTGGCGGCGGGACGGAGGTCAAGATGGGATCGAGGAGGAAGGTCGTGCGGGCTGGGCTTTTTTTTCTCCTTTCTCCTCCCTGTACCGGTTATATTGAGCAGAGGTGGTAGGATGACGAAAAAAACCGGTGATGGGTGGATGACGAAAATAAACCAGCGAAAAAAAACCGCGCGGACTATTCACCAAGTGCTCCATTAGGAGTAGAGACTCAGGAAATTCCAGAAAATAGTTTAAACTTCAAAAATTCATATAAAATCAACCGTAACTCCAAATGAAATAATTTATATATGAAAAATAATCAGAAAAATCCAATCTATCCATCTGTACCACTTTTATGCATGTTAGAACAACTTATGACACTGTTTAGGACAATTTAAAATGACATTTAAGAAATCACATGTGGAGTTTGAATTTGAATCTTTGATTCAAACCATCTTTATTTAATCTGGTTGCTAGTGGCATTAGCTCAAATCACAACATATTGCCATGTCACACTCATGCATTATATTGTTGCATTGCATTGATTGTGTTCTTTTTCTGTTGCCGGTGTTTGTCCCTCCCTCAGTAGACATTGTTCCGACGATGAGTTCGATGACACCGATGAAGAACTATTACTATCTTTAGAAGTGCTAGGCAAGCAAAACCCCCATGCTCATTCCGATACAATCCCACTCTCTCGCTCCTACTCTTTTTTATTGCATTAGGACAACAATGATTCAACTGTTACGTGTTGCGGTAGTTGAACCCCTTATCCTCTGCATGACCTGTCATTGCCACAGTAAATAGATGAAACCCACTAGCATGAGTAGGAGTTGTTTGAGCCTTATTGTGCCTACTCATTCATGCTTGTTTGTCATGCCTGCTACTGCTTAGAGTTGAGTCAGGTCTGATTCATCGGGGATGAATTGAAGGTGTGTGAACATGTCCTACTGTGTGTGAGCTAAGTGTGTGAACACGATTTGGTAAAGGTAGCGGTGAGAGGCCATGTAGGAGTACATGGTGGGTTGTCTCATTGCAGCCGTCCTCAGGAACTGAGTTCTGTGTTTGTGATCCATGAACAACTACTACCACACATTGGGATCCTTAATTGACTCTCTCGACTTATTAATCAACTCGATCTTTGTTCAGGAGTTGCAACTAGTTTCTGGTGTTTGTAGGTAGTGTTAGTAGTCTACCAAGTGGTATCCGGTACAAGTGGGCTTGGGACAGACTAGGCACAGTGGCACGGTGTACCAAGTGGCACCCGGATGGCGGGCTTGGGAACCCTGCTCACATCGTTTGGGGTCGTGAGCGACACCCTGGCCGGATCTCCTTGCGGATGGAACCCGAATAGGCGATAAACCTGGACGAGAGACTTGTGTGGTTAGTCAGGTCGTGGCCGACACCCTCGCCGGGCTTCCGCTTGAAGGTTGACGAGTACATGTCGTGTAAACGGCGGTAAGTGGTGAGAGCTTGTGTGAAGAAGTACACCCTGCAGGGTTAATATGATCTATTCGAATAGCCGTGTCCACGATAAAGGACTTCTGGGTTGCTTGTACAGTTCATAAACAAGTAAAAGTGGATACTCTAAAATGCGCAAAATAAGTGTGGGTGCTATGGATGGCGTTCTTGTAGGGAGACGTGAGCGGATCCATAGTGGTGTATTGATATGGTGAATATGTGGACTCGTGTGCGTCACCTCAAAAGAGTTACTTGCAGTTGTAGTTCAGGATTACCACCGAGTCAAAGCTGGCTTGCTGCAGTTAAATTCCATCACCCCTTTGTTGATAATGGTGCATATGTAGTTAGTTCTGATGTAAGTTTTGCTGGGTACATTTGTACTCACGTTGCTTAATTTATGTTTTTGCAGAGAGACTTCAGTCTCGCTAGTAGTTCTACGTGGACTTCGACGTTTAGCTTGTTACCTCAGCTACGATCTTGTGCCCTCAGCAGGATCTGGTAGATAGACAGGCTTCTCAGCCTTTTTCATTTGTAGATGTCTGTATTCAGACATGTTAAGTTTCCGCTTGTGCTTTGACTTGTATGCTCTGAATGTTGGGTCATGAGACTCATGTTTGTAATATCTCGCTCTTCGGAGCCTATTGAATAAATACTTTGAGTCGTAGAGTTATGTTGTGATGCCATGTTGTATTTGCACATATCGAGCATATTGTGTGTATGATTTGAAATGCTTGATATGTGTGGGATCTGACTATCTAGTTGTTTATCCTTGGTAGTCTCTCTTACCGGGAAATGTCTCCTAGTGCTTTCACTGAGCCTTGGTAGCTTGCTACTACTCTGGAACACTTAGGCTGGTCGGCATGTGTCCTTCTTCGTTCCTGTGTCTGTCCCTTCGGGAAATGTCATGCGGTGTCTACCGGAGTCCTGTTAGTCTGTTACAGCCCGGTTTACCGAAGTCTTGCTAGCCCAGTTGCTACAGCCCGGATTCACCCGCTGATGACCGACATGTTCGTTGTTGGGTCATGTATGCCCGTCCCTGTAAGTTAGTGTCATCTTGGGTTCACGACTAGCCATGTCAGCCCGGTTTCTTTGTCATATGGATGCTAGCGGCACTTTCATATACGTAAGCCAAAAGGCGCAAACGGTCCCGGGCCAGGTAAGGTGGCACCCGTGGGAATATAGTGCATGAGGCCGCAAAGTGATATGATGTGTTACATGCTAGATCGGTGTGACTTAGGATCGGGGTCCTGACAGCTTTGGTATAAGAGCTTGACTGCCTGTAGGATTACCAAGCCAAACCGATCGAAGTTGAGTCTAGAAATGCTTTAGTTATATGTAGGGGAATTGATTGTGGGATGGAACGTAAGGTTATTGTGGGATGGAACGTAAGGCTCTTTTTACGTCTTTACCTCATGCCCTTCTGATCTGAGTCATCTTATCTTCCTACGGGGTTAAGGAACTAGACTTTCTCTTCTTTCTATCAGGATCACGTGTTACTAATCTGTAGACTTATAGAATTGTTGGATTTAAGCCTCGGTTCAGTTCCTACTACTTCCGTATGATAATTTTTGATCTTGAATCCTTGATATTGTGCTTCTGAGTGGCTATGCCACCATTTTTCTAGCATGTCTCCAATCTTTTTGATCATTTACAGCCGTTATGCTGTCTGAGTCGTCCCAGGTTTCTAAACAATCCGATGCATTTGCAAATCCCTTCTTCCCGTTCCCGATGTCCTCTCTGACCAGTTTAACCACACTAATCGATGAATTGAGGTACTCTATTGCCTTGACATATATGTTGGAATTATTATTATGGCCCTAGGTGTCTTGGAGCATTACCTAGTAATCTAGCCATGTTTGAGTTCCCAGTGTGATGATTCTGGCCATCTTTCTCGAGAGCATCTCGTGATGCCACTTAATAGTAGGTATTCTATTCCTGGGTTTTCGAACCAAGATTCACCCTACTTCATGTTGATAGTGTTGCTAGTTCCTTTAGGTTATTAGTAACCTTTGCATTAGTCCTTGAGGTTCGTGGTATATCGTTCTTCCAAATACCATGAACTACTTATGGCAGTAGTTCCTTGTCGAACCGAAAGATCACAACCAGAGTGCTCTTGACGAGTTCTCGATTCTATGCTGCTACTCTGCCAGTTCTACCCTTCTGCATGGGTTATCCGGAAGAAATATGATGAGCTTTGCTCGACATACTAATCTATGCATCCATGACTCAGAAAATCATATGTTCCTTTGAGTTGTCCCTCTTTAGTTGTATTCTGACCCCCGTCTATCAATTGATAGTCAGGAGTAGTTGTCCCTCGTGTTCATCGATGCCTGTTATTCTTGTGGTCCGTGAAGCCATTCTATTACAGAGTGACTAGGAGAAACAAAATCCAGTACCTCATCCATATCTAGGATTGGGTCAAAGCAGTTGTGTTCTGCAGATCAAAATACTAATCTAGCTCTTGTTCTATTCTACCTTGGAGTATTACCATCTTTATATTAGGAATATCATGAGAATTGCACACCATCCTATGAACTCTTAATACAGTGATACTTCTCGCCCTCATTATTCATTTCTCGGTATCCGTGTTGTTGCAACCGGAATGCCGACTGATGAACTATGATGTGTGAAATCTATACTCCAAGCAACTCTGTTGCTTGGTAGTTAAATGGACAATAACCTCATTCTTAGCGTGTTGAATTTTGAACCATCGCCCTGAGGTTGATCGTGCTACCTAGTCCTTATTTCGGGTGCACTTCTCGATCAATGAGTCAGGATCGTATCGGTTCCTCGCTCTTTTGATCATATCGTCTTGCCGTGAAAAGCAAGATTGATCTCGAGCTTAGTAACATATTGGTGGATCGTGATTTTCCGAATATCTTCTCGGAAGTGTTACCAGGTTGTCACCTAACCGCTATGTTGAGTTCGTGATCAAGTTGGTTTTTTGTAAACCACCTCCTTCTTCAAGGATCTGTGTTGGATACCCTGAGCTAGTTGGTCAAGCTAAATAACAACTTGGAGAGTTGGAAGATAAAAGCTTGTCTAACCTAGTTCATTTTCAAAGGGATATCTTGTGTTTGTGTGTTTATTGTAGAAAGATGATTTCTTCATCGATTGGCCCTCGTGATTAGTTGTTGAACCTATTGTCTTATCAAAACTTTGATTTGAGTGTGGGCTATCCTCAAATCAAGTCAGAACCAACGATGTTCGTAATGTTGTCTTACTCGTGGTTGATCCCTCGAGCATACACCATTACATCTTTTGGTCCGACCAATACTATCACATTATTCACATAATGGTGGAAATCCAGTGATATGGAAATTCCGATGAGTTGCTGTTGAGCCCATCTGCAGCATTTTGTCTTCTCCATCATCCATGTTGAACATCAAGCTAGTGTTGGAAACTTTATAAGCATTATCTTCATGACCCGTTTGTGAAGCATATGTTTGGATGAAGGAAATGAGTCCCTATAATTCATGTGCACTTGATGAAAGTCTTCGCCATGAATTTGAGAAGGCTTGTTTTTACCTCCTCTGGAATCATTCCAAGTCAGTCATGCACTTGCGAAGTACTCTATGGTTTGGTAGGTTGGCCGCCTCCATTCTATATGTGTTTCCTAGCACACCAAGCCACTGACTGATTTGTTCAAGGAGAAGGAGTTCCTTCATAAGAGCTAATACGGACTTATGAAAGCACTTCGATATCCTCGATGATGGTTCCCTACCGGAACTCAGTAGTGTTTTATTGTAAAACTACCATGTGATCATGTTTTGTTTGGGACAACGTGTTCACATGTGTGTAGCAGAACCAACTCATGTTTTGGAGCTTGCTATCGTAGTTCATTTCCCGAGAATCTCGCAACGGCATCTCGTCGATTTGTGTTGCAAACTTTCATTTTTCTTTCTAGACTTGATGAGTCTAGAATATCCTGTCACCAACCAGATCTGAATCTCAGGCAGATATGATGGTTGGAACATTTCTCAAGAACTATAATATTGGTCTCTCAATAACCGGTAAAGTGGATGTCGTGGCCAACACACCCAGCCGGAAGACCTATTATTGTAGTATCTTGATTGAAGAAGTTGGCCACCTCCCCATAAGGATCTCGCAGTATTTACCTCCGTAGTTATTCCTTATGGATTCTTGAGCTCCCGAAGTCCGACCTGTTACTTGATGTTCTAGATACCAAACCATTTCAATGAATGGGTTACACTAGCACATCAAGGAGAACATTAGAAGCGGAGTGCTAAATGTCTCTCGGTCGATCGTCCAGATATTGTTCCCCTTGGCCTCACTAAGGTGAAATCTGAGAAGGTGTTATCTTCCTTTGCTTCTGCATCGTCCATCACTATTCATCATGGTAGTATGATGTGTCGCCATGATCCTCGGCATGGATGTTGGTAAGACCCTGATGAATATGGAAATGCTCAAGTTCTTGAGATCCCGCTCAAGCACTAGGTGCTATCATAGGCACTAACTGGGATTGCTCCTAGTTTCTTTGGTTATGCTATAACTTTTCAACAGTGGACTCACTCTCTACTGTTGAGCCTCTCCCCAGTTACTAGAATCATTCCCAGCATTTGCACCTTGTTTCCAGCTTGCACACCATCGTGCCACCTTACCCTGGATTACCCTTCTCAGTAATTACTGATCATGATCATTTTCATATGTGGTCCTACCATGGGCCCTATCCATCTCCGATGATAAGCAAAATCATCCATTGCGTTGTCTTCAACAAGGTACTCCACATCATCCATTCCAGTCCGAGTATGCCATTCTACCGAACTCCTTCAAATGATTGCTCGAGAATTGCCTTAGGCTGGTATAGAGAATTTTATTGATCTCTGAATCAAAAGTAATTCTTTTGCCACTTAGGGGATAATTCTACAGGTCACCCACCTCTAAGGTGTTCCGTTGCGATGTCATGGCAACTCAAATCCTCGCTACGATGACAACCGTTCACCACCCTCTTAGATATGGAATTGTTGTCTACCTAGTGACCCTCGTCATCTGCTCCACTCCATCCCTCTAGATGTGTGCCTCGTGCCTCACCTCGAGAGATGTTGCTATGTCTCACTCCATGAGTTGATCCTAAGTTGCCCGATCTTCGAGAAGATCGATCCTTTTAGAGTTTTTCCTTTCCTCTCGTCGTCATGTTAGTTGGAGTTCTCAGAGCAAGACTTTGAGACAATGATGGTGATCGAATCAACGTTCTTATGAAGTGCAACCTAGATCGTGAAGATTATGTTAGTCTGTGTCCCCCTTTCATCTTACCCTATGCTTGAATCTCGGGACGAGATTCTTGTTTAGTGGGGGTGAGTTTTCACATCCCTAGTTCTGGTATGCACTAGGCTAGCCTTTCATGTGTGCATCATGTTTAAATTTTATTTAAGTTGAAATGGGGATTGACAAACCCTAGCACCAAAATTTAATCAAATAGGGTCAACCATAAAATCTTTTCAATGAACCCAAAATGCCATTCTAAAATGTTCGTCATCTTTGCTTTGGTCTAGAACCTCTGACAAAAATGGTGCACACTTTTATAGGACAACAGAGGGTCACTAGATTAAATCATTAGTTAATTGCATTTGGGCATTTAAATGTTAGTAAATATTTTAAATGTCCAAATAATCTCAAACCAAAATTTTCCATGTTGGATATATTATAAACATTGGGCATGCACAGTTTGGTGATTTTTGAAAGTGCCTAGATATTTTTAGTAATGCCACAAACTTACAGAACAAAAGAAAAATAGAAATAAAAGAAAGAGAGAGAGAGAAGGACCTACCTGGGCCACTTGCCTGGCCGGCCCAGCTCGCTGGCCCAGCCCACTGGCCTCCTCCCTGTCGTCTTCCTCCCCTGCCAGGAGGACGAAGGCGTGTGCTCGCGTCGCGCGTCCACGCGCGAGCCACCTCCTGCTTCCCCGAAGCGCCCTGAGCCTTCCGTAGCGCCACGCCACCCCCCAGACCCGTAAGGATCGATCTCTTCCTCGCCCGCTCTTCCCCTCGCCCATTCCCCGCCATGGCCGAAGCCTCCATCGACGCGCCGCCATAACTCCGCGCCCACAGCTACCCCCTCGCCCTCTGCCCATGACCACGAGCTCCGTCGCATCGTCCTGGTCGTCTTCACCAAGCCAATCAGGCCGGGAGGCTTTTCTTCCTCGCCTACGCCGTCGTCTCCAATCTCAGAGGGCCGAGATCGCCGTACGTCGTCATCAGGCCTCCCCCGAGCTCGCCGTCTCCTTCATTCAACCCGATGTGAGCTCACAGACCTATTCCCCCTCCTCTCCTACTCGCGTTCTTGCTCGAGCCCCGTTCCCCACCTCCACCGCCACCATGGTCAACGAGCTCCGCGCTCCTGAGCTCGGCCGCTCGCCCGAGCATCACCAACGTGCTCGCCACGCTCCTGTGAACCCGAAACACCCACGGGTTCTCCCTACTGTGCCCTATAGCGCCGTCTTCGCCGTTGCCCGAGCTCTGGCCGCCGCCTCGCTCGCCGCAGTTGCCGCTACCGGCCACCCCAACCGCAGCCGGAACCACCGTTGGACGCGCCGCGTCGCGGCCGTTCTAGCGAGACCAGCCGCGCATCCTCCCGACGCTGGAGTTGGCCGGACGGCGAGCGTCGTCGTGCTCCGGTCATCACCGGCGCTAATCGCTGACGTGGCACATTAGTTTAGCACTAATGATGCCATTAGTTAACCGTGTGCCATTGACAGATGGGCCCCACGTCTAATTAACCCAGGTTTTACTTTATTTTTAGTTTAGCTTATAAGCCAGCAAGACCCACGTGTCAGTGTTGACTACGCTGACGTGGTCGTTGACCAGGCCCACCTGTCTATGCAACTAGGCAGCACTGGCTCACTGACCGGCAGGCCCACGCGTCAGGTTTGACCTGGACCATGTCTGTTGACCTGCTGAGGTCAGCATGACGCATTGCTGACGCAGTAATAGGTTTTTCTGGATTTAATCTTACTCAGGAAATTCCAAAAAATAGTTTAAACTTCAAAAATTCATATAAAATCAACCGTAACTCCAAATGAAATAATTTATATATGAAAGGTAATCAGAAAAATCCAACCTATCCATCTGTACCATTTTCATGCATGTTAGAACAACTTATGACTACTGTTTAGGACAATTTAAAATGGCATTTAAGAAATCACATATGGAGTTTGAATTTGAATCTTTGATTCAAACCAACTTCATTTAATCTGGTTGCTAGTTGCATTAGCTCAAACCACAACATATTTCCATGTCACACTCATGCATCATATTGTTGCATTGCATTGATTGTGTTCTTTCTTTGTTGCCGGTGTTTGTCCCTCCCTCAGTAGACATTGTTCCGACGATGAGTTCGATGACACCGATGAAGAACTATTACTATCTTCAGAAGTGCCAGGCAAGCAAAACCCCCTTATTCATTCCGATACAATCCCACTCTCTTGCTCCTGCTCTTTTTTACTGCATTAGGACAACAACGATTCAACTGTTACGTGTTGCGGTAGTTGAACCCCTTATCTTCTGCATGACCTGTCATTGCCACAGTAAATAGATGAAACCCACTAGCATGAGTAGGAGTTGTTTGAGCCCTGTTGTGCCTACTCATTCATGCTTGTTTGTCATGCCTGCTACTACTTAGAGTTGAGTCAGGCCTGATTCATCGGGGATGAATTGAAGGTGTGTGAACATGTCCTACTGTGTGTGAGCTAAGTGTGTGAACACGATTTGGTAAAGGTAGCGGTGAGAGGCCATGTAGAGTACATTGTGGGTTGTCTCATTGTAGCCGTCCTCAGGAACTGAGTTCTGTGTTTGTGATCCATGAACAACTACTACCACACATTGGGATCCTTAATTGACTCTCTCGACTTACTAATCAACTCGATCTCTGTCCAGGAGTTGCAACTAGTTTCTGGTGTTTGTAGGTAGTGTTATGTAACGCCCCGGATCCGATGCGTCAGGTGTCCGCCAGTTATTCGCCGTCGCTGCCATGTCATTTGCTTGCGTGTTGCTTTTTATCATGTCATCACGTGCACTGCATTGCATACGTGTTAATCTCATGCATCCGAGCATTTTTCTCGTTGTCCGTTTTGCGATCCGACACTCCTATGCCCTCCGGCGTTCCCCTTTTTGTCTCTCGTTGTGAGTGGGTGTTAAACATTCTCGGAATGGACCAAGTCTTGCCAAGCGGCCTTGGTATAGCACCGGTATACCGCCTGTCAAGTTTCGTGCCATTTGGAGGTCGTTTGATACTCCAACGGTTAACCGGGTAACCGTAAAAGCCCTTTTTGTCTTGCAGCCCAACACCCCTCCAAACTGGCCCAAAACCCATCCAACCGCCCCTTCATGCTCTCCGCCGTTCGATCATGATCGCGTGGCCGAAAACCGCTCTTCATTTGGAGTCTCCTAGCTCCTCCTACCTATAAATATGTGCCCTTCCCTGAATTTTCGCGCAGTCCAACCCTAGCCTCCTTCCACTTCGCGCTGTCGGACATGTCTATCCGCGTCGGACATGTCCGCCGGACACGTCGCTCCGGCCAATGGCGCGCTGCCACGTCAGCTCTGCCGCCGCGTCGTCCAATCGCGCGTCGTCCCCGCGCCTCCACCGCACCAGGCCCGCCCGAGGCCCATCGGTGGCCCGTCCCCGGGCCGAACTGGGCTTGCCGCCGCCCGCCGCCGCTCCCGAGCGCCCCCGCGCGAGCTCCAGATCGGGAGGAGCCCGATCCAGGACCCCGTTGCCCGCTCCTCTTCGCCTCCTCGTCTGGCTCGTCGGAGCCACCCACCAGCGATCCCAGGCCAGGCCCGCGCCCGTCCCCATCTCCTTCTTCCTCCTCTGGCCCGATCTCTCTCATCTCACTCTCTCTCTAGAACCTCGCAGGAGCACGATGGCCGACCCGGATCTCGACGCTCGTGCCGCCCCAAGCCTCCTCTCTGCCAAAAATGGATCTGCCGTGGCCAACTCTGTCGGAATCTGGCCGGGCCCCGCCGAATCGGGCTGTGCCCTCGCCCCATGCCGCCAGAACTGCCGCTGCCATGGCCTGCTTCCTCCTCCAGCGACCTGGATCCCATTTTCGCGCTGGTAGTTTTTCACTAAGTCCCAAAATGATTTTGCATTATCATGCCATGTTCATCGCATCATATCTCCTAGCATACTGCTCTGTTTTATGCGTGTAATATGTCAAATTGTTCGTCTCGATGAGTACTTCATTTCTTCCATTGCATCATGTTCATTTGAGCTCATCTTGATGCCTGAATCTTCGTTGCAAGAGTGCTATGTGATGTTAATCTGCTAAAACTGTTATAACATGCTCATTTGTCATTTTTGCCATGATTGATGTGTGCATCCTATGAGGTTGATGTCTACATGTGTTTTGTGCTACATCATGCCATCTTCATAGGGGTGCATGCCATGTATTTTTGTGATCAATGTGGTGAATAGAACAAGCATGCAAACTAGGCTTCGTGATGTTGCTGATTTTAGTCCCTGTTCTGCTGTTATTTTGATGCCATGTAAACTTGATGCTACAGAGAAATCCTTGCATATTTTGAGATACTTCAGTAAGGATGTTTGGAACATATGGTTTTTCTCTATCCATTCATGTCCCTGTTTGCAATTATGGAGTAGTCTAGCATGTCATTTTTTTGCTCTAATTTTGCTATAAAATATTTCCTGACAGATTGTTTACATGTTAATCAATTTTGCCAAGGTTGTTGTAGTTGGTCCTTGCATGCTATGAACTTGTTCTTGCCTTCGTTAGTTTCATAAACATTTCTTCGTGCTGATGCTATGCTTAGCTTGTCATGCAATGACTTGTGGTGAGTGAATCAAGCTTGTTAAGTAGTGTACTTGCTGTTGCTGTTTTGCTAGGCTGAATCTGTTATTTTGTGATGCTATGTAAACCTACTGCTACAAGTCATTCTATGCATAATCTGGAGATGCTTACCAATGGTGGTTTGTTCTACATGTCATACTCTATCCACCCATGTCCCTGGTTGCAATTATAGCCTGTTGTAGCTTGTTGTAATCTTGCTCTAAAGTTGTTAAATAATGTTGCTGTCAGCCTGTTAACATTAAGTTCAGTCGTTGCCATGTGTTTTGCTAGTGATCCATGTACCCTATGAACTTGATCTTGCCATGCTTAGCTTCACAAATATGTCTTCTTACTGTTTATTGCCTTTTCATGCCATGTATTGCTCTGTGGTGAGTGGTACAAGCTCACCAACATGCCTAGTTATCGTTGTTCCTGCCATGTATGAATCTGTATTATAACTTGCTATGTTTACATGGGTGCCATCATATATTCTGATCCTTTTTGGCTTATGGTCAGTAAGGGACTTTTGTTCTATGCAATTAGTAGATTCATGCCATGCCTTTGTTTGCCATGATAAGTTCCTGTAACATGTTGTTTGAAAGCTCTAAACATTGCAACCTGATGTTATTTTCTGCAAAGTCTGAACTGTTATTATTTGCAATCTTGCCATGTGTGTTTGAGCATGTTATAGTGATTTCTGGAGATAGCTCAGTGTTTATGTTTTGTAATGCTCTAGCTGTACATCATGCCCATGCTTTTTGTTTTCTTGTTGAGGTCCTGTAGCATGTTGTTTTGATGCTTGCAATATGCCTAGTTGCTGTTTTGGACAGATTGTTGCTATAACTTGTTTAATGTGTGTGTGTTGAACCGTTGCTCCATTTTGAGTGTGCTCTATATGAAACTTGCTTGATTTTGCATGTAGCTTCATATTATCATGTTGCATCCTTGTTTTGAGGTGTTTGTTTGATGTTTGGGTGCATTTTGCATCTATGCCATGTTTAACTTGTTTTGCTCATATCTTCTAGGCCGTAGCTCCGAACTAAATTAACTTTATATGTAACTTGACTAGAATCTCGTGTAGATCATCTCGGTGCATCTTAACTTGCTATTTAACAACTTGAACATAAGGTTTATTCAGATGTGGACCAATTTCAAAATTTGCATATGAGGAATTACCAGAATTGTTATATGTTGTTCCCGGCCTCATTTAAACTTGCTTTGATGTGTTGTTCTTATTTGCATCATCTCTTGCCATGAGTAGCTTTATGTAGCTTTGTCATGCATCATGCTTGTTTGTGCATCATGTCCTGTTCATGTGTGATGTGTTTACCATGTTGTGTGCTTCTTTTCGATAGTTCCTGTTTCGTTGCGATCGTGAGCATTCGTTCGTCTACACTTGGTTCGTCTTCGTGGCTTCATCTTCTTCATGGACTCGTTCTTCTTCCTTGTGGGATTTTAGGCAAGATGACTGCTACCCTGGATCTCACTACTATCATTGCTATGCTAGTTGCTTCGTTCTATCGCTTTGCTGCGCTACCTATCTTTTGCTCATCAAGCCATCCCATATTGTCATGAACCTCTAATCTTTGACACCCTTCCTAGCAAACCGTTGTTTGGCTATGTTACCGCTTTGCTCAGCCCTCTTATAGCATTGCTAGTTGCAGGTGAAGTTGAAGATTGCTCCATGGTGGACAGGTTTATGTTGGGATATCACAATATCTCTTATTTAATTAATGCATCTATATACTTGGTAAAGGGTGGAAGGCTCGGCCTTATGCCTGTTGTTTTGTTCCACTCTTGCCGCCCTAGTTTCCGTCATACCGGTGTTATGTTCCCGGATTTTGCGTTCCTTACGCGGTTGGGTGATTTATGGGACCTCCTTGACATTTAGCTTTGAATAAAACTCCTCCAGCAAAGTCCAACATTGGTTTTACCATTTGCCTCACCATGACCTATATTTCCCTTCGGAGTAATTAACCCAAGGGTCATCTTTATTTTAGCCCCCCCGGGCCAGTGCTTGTCTAAGTGTTGGTCCGAACTAGAGCCCTTTGCAGCGCCCCCTTAGGGAATCTTGAGGTCTGGTTTTAGTTGTACAGATTTCTCATCCGGTGTTGCCCTGAGAACGAGATATGTGCAGCTCCTATCGGGATTGTGGCGCATCGGGCGGTCTTGCTGGTCTTGTTTTACCATTGTCGAAATGTCTTGTAAACCGGGATTCCGAGTCTGATCGGGTCTTCCTGGGAGAATGTATATCCTTCGTTGATCGCGAGAGCTTATCATGGGCTAAGTTGGGACACCCCTGCAGGGTATAAACTTTCGAAAGCCGTGCCTGTGGTTATAGGCAGATGGGAAATTGTTAATGTCCGGTTGTAGAAAACTTGACGCCAGATTCGAATTAAAACGCATCAACCGCATGTGTAGCCGTGATGGTCTCTTCTCGGCGGAGTCCGGGAAGTGAACACGGTCTTTGGGTTATGTTTGACGTAAGTAGGAGTTCAGGATCACTTCTTGATCATTGCTAGCTTCACGACCATTTCGCTTGTTCTCTTCTCGCTCTTATTTGCGTATGTTAGCCACCATATATGCTTAGTCGCTGCTGCAGCCTCACCACTTTACCCCTTCCTTTTCCTTTAAGCTTTGCTAGTCTTGATACCCATGGTAATGGGATTGCTGAGTCCTCGTGGCTCACAGATTACTACAACAACAGTTGCAGGTACAGATTATGCGATGATCATGACGCGAGAGCGATGCTTGCTTGCGTTGAGTTCTTCTTCTGCTCCTTCTTCGATCAGGGGATAGGTTCCAGGTCGGCAGCCTGGGCTAGCAGGGTGGATGTTGTTTGAGTTTCTGTTTATGTTTCATCCGTAGTCGGATGTTGATCTTATGTATGATGATGTTGTATTCGTGTGGCATTCTATGCCTCTTGTATGTATCCCCATCTATTATGTAATGTTGATGTAATGATATCCACCTTGCAAAAGCGTTTCAATATGCGGTTCTATCCTTGGTGGGACCTTCGAGTCTCTTTAGGATAGTATTGCATATTGGGCGTGACAAGTTGGTATCAGAGCCTCGACCGATCCTAGGAGCCCCTTGATTGATCGTGTAGCTTGGCCGTTGTCGAGTCTAGAAGAAAAATTGTTTTTCGGAGTCTAGTTATATCGGAGAGTAGGAATTCTTTTTACTTCTCAGCCCCTTCGTCGCTCTGGTCAGGAATCTTGACGTAGGTGTTTTGAAGTACTCCTCTTCCCTTTCAAACTTTCGTTAGGATCACGCAGTTGGTTTTCCGATAGTTGGTTCTCAGCTCTTTTCATCCGGTGCATTTCTCGTCAAGTCGGCTCGAGCCTCTTCATCATTGAGTTCAATCCTCAGTTGTTTTCTTTTCCCACCCGCCCTCCCTTTTCTTCTCGAAGCTGGAGTCCGTAATCGAGTATCCATCCTACTCGTGTGAAGTCTTTGCCTTCTTTCCTTAATGATTTCAACCGGTGTTTTCTCTTCAAGATATTCGTCGATTTCCCCGTCCCAGTTGCCTTGTTTTCCCGCCCTCCGACCCCTTTTTCCTTCCCGGAGTCTGACTCTCTCTCGACCATCTATTTCATTCGTGCGGAGCCTCTTCAGTATTTCCTCAATTATTTCAACCGGTGAATTCTCGTCTCGGTGGACATTCTTCATCTCTTTTCCGGTGGACTCAATTCAAGTTTTTTTCGGGTTGATCACATTCTTTTCCTTGGCTCAAGTGTTTTCCCTGCTTGTTCGCCTCTCGCCAGTTCATCCTTCCGGAGTGCTCTAGACATCTCTGGAGATTCGTCTGTGTTCGAATTAATTTGAGGTTGTCACCTCATTCAAATATTTCAATTGTTCCGGTGCTTCATCTTTCTGTTCATCAATCCTTTTCAACGGTGTTTTTCTCTTCAGTGGGCCCTAACCCACAGGTCTTTTTCCAGGATCTTACCTGACTCTTCTAATTATTCCGGAGTTATTCTAAATTCTTTTCAAAGTGTGACGTAAGAATGGATTCCATTAGTCACATGCCTTTTCCAAGATCAATTTCAAATCATTTTCATTGTTGTATCAACCTTTCTGCTTTTCATTCTCCCGGAGTATCTCAACAATTCATGGTGGTGTTTCTCGTTGTCATTCTTGGATTTTGAAGACCGAAGAAGAGTTTTTCCTATAAACCTTGTCCGTCCTCCCAAAGATTCGTGCTTCTAGCTTCTTATCATCCTCTCGATTTATTTCAGTTTGTCAGATATTCTTTTTCTTACTATCCGGAGTATGTCAGGAGTTGTTTTCCCGTTTCTTTTCACCGGAGGCCATCGTTCTAGAAGAATTCTTCGTCTCTTCTAATTCTTCCCGGTGATGCATTCTCTTTCATCAGTCATTTTCGAATTCTTATGGTGGTTCGTTCAAGATTCTTTTCTTTGTTTATCATATCATATCAATCCATTCGTTCTTTCCAATCCTACCGGTGGTTCATGAAGACTTTCTCAAGTTTTGTGCTATGTTCCCCCTTAATCCTTTTTCAACGAGAATAAGTAGTATGCAAAATCCATTGCTTGTCATCAATTTAATTTTTGATGAAGGATAAGCATACAATAAATCTTATTCTTATTTCATCCAAGTGTTTAATCCCTTCCTTCGGAGTTTGTTCTTGATGAATAAATTCTAGTTTCAAGTGTTTTCATTTTTTCTTTTCCGGAGTTCAAATTTCCTCGCCCATTTCGTCGGAACCTCCATCTAAATCACCGCAAGGCTTGAATCTTTATTCTTTCTTCCTTCATTTTATCTCATCTTCCTTTTGTTACCGGAGTTCTTCATGGTGGTTCTTCATGATTTAATTCATTTCTCAAGTGTTCATCAAGATTCTTGTCAGTGGAGTTCAAGTATCTATCTTCTCGCCTCTCGAAGTGCAATTAATTCTCCATATTCTTTTGAAGTGGAGTTTTGCATTTCTTCGCTCTTCTAAGCTATCCAATCATTTCTATTTGTGACCGGTTATCACCTTATAATTTTGAGATGTTATCCATAAGTCCACGGCAAGCTTATTCTTTTCGTTGTTGAATTTTCTCAACAACTCCATTCAATCTTTTCTTCTAAGGTTGCTTTTTATTTCATTCGTGGCACAAGTTGTCATTTTCTTCTCCGTTCTTTTCATTCGACTCTTTTAATTCTTTCCGGAGGTTCTGTGTCATGTCTTCATCAAGTATCATTCCATCCTCTCAAGTTCGTGTTCTATTCCCCCATTTTTCAGTCGGAGTGCTGCCTAAATCTTTCAGTCTTATTCTTTTTCCTATCTCGTTCTAACCGGAGTGGTTTCATAGTCTATCTGATTCTGTGAGCTTTCGATTCTCGTCATTCTCGTCGTTCCTCTCTTCTTCTCAAGTGCTCTCGATTCTTTGCTTCTTCTCTTGAGTTCTTATTTCACCTCATCCCTTTTCCCTTCTGTCTCGGTCCTAAGATCTCGGGACGAGATCTCTTGTTAGTGGAGGAGTGTTGTAACGCCCCGGATCCGATGCGCCAGGTGTCCGCCAGTTATTCGCCATTACTGCCATGTCATTTGCTTGCGTGTTGCTTTTTATCATGTCATCGTGTGCACTGCATTGCATACGTGTTCGTCTCATGCATCCGAGCATTTTCCCCGTTGTCCGTTTTGCGATCCGACACTCCTATGCCCTCCGGCGTTCCCCTTTATGTCTCTCGTTGTGAGCGGGTGTTAAACATTCTCGGAATGGACCATGTCTTGCCAAGCGGCCTTGGTATAGCACCGGTAGACCGCCTGTCAAGTTTCGTGCCATTTGGAGGTCGTTTGATACCCCAACGGTTAATCGGGTAACCGTAAAAGCCCCTTTTGTCTTGCAGCCCAACACCCCTCCAAACTGGCCCAAAACCCATCCAACCCCCCCTCCATGCTCTCCGCCGTTCGATCACGATCGCGTGGCCGAAAACCGCTCTTCATTTGGAGTCTCCTAGCTCCTCCTACCTATAAATATGTGCCCCTCCCCGAATTTTCGCGCAGTCCAACCCTAGCCTCCTTGCACTTCGCGCCGCCGGACATGTCTATCCGCGCCGGACATATCCGCCGGACACGTCGCTCCGGCCAATGGCGCGCTGCCACGTCAGCTCTGCCGCCGCCTCATCCAATCGCGCGTCGTCCCCGCGCCTCCACTGCACCAGGCCCGCCCGAGGCCCATCGGTGGCCCGTCCCCGGGCCGAACCGGGCTTGCCGCCGCCCGCCGCCGCTCCCGAGCGCCCCCGCGCGAGCTCCAGATCGGGAGGAGCCCGATCCAGGACCCCGTTGCCCGCTCCTCTTCGCCTCCTCGCCTGGCTCGTCGGAGCCACCCACCAGCTATCCCAGGCCAGGCCCGCGCTCGTCCCCATCTCCTTCTTCCTCCTCTGGCCCGATCTCTCTCATCTCGCTCTCTCTCTCTGGAACCTCGCAGGAGCACGATGGCCGACCCGGATCTCCATGCTCGTGCCGCCCCAAGCCTCCTCTCTGCCAAAAATGGATCCGCCGTGGCCAACTCCGTCAGAATCTGGCCGGGCCCCGCCGGATCGGGCCGTCCCCTCGCCCCATGCCGCCAGAACTGCCGCTGCCATGGCCTGCTTCCTCCTCCAGCGACCTGGATCCCGTTTTCGCGCTGGTAGTTTTTCACTAAGTCCCGAAATGATTTTGCATTATCATGCCATGTTCATCGCATCATATCTCCTAGCATACTGCTCCGTTTTGTGCGTGTAATATGTCAAATTGTTCGTCTCGATGAGTACTTCATTTCTTCCATTGCATCATGTTCATTTGAGCTCATCTTGATGCCTGAATCTTTGTTGCAAGAGTGCTATGTGATGTTAATCTGCGGAAACTGTTATAACATGCTCATTTGTCATTTTTGCCATGATTGATGTGTGCATCCTATGAGGTTGATGTCTACATGTGTTTTGTGCTACATCATGCCATCTTCACAGGGGTGCATGCCATGTATTTTTGTGATCAATGTGGTGACTAGAACAAGCATGCAAACTAGGCTTCGTGATGTTGCTGATTTTAGTCCCTGTTCTGTTGTTATTTTGATGCCATGTAAACTTGATGCTACAGAGAGATCCTTGCATATTTTGAGATACTTCAGTAAGGATGTTTTGAACATATGGTTTTTCTCTATCCATTCATGCCCCTGTTTGCAATTATGGAGTAGTCTAGCATGTCATTTTTAGCTCTACTTTTGCTATAAAATGTTTCCTGACAGATTGTTTACATGTTAATCAATTTTGCCAAGGTTGTTGTAGTTGGTCCTTGCATGCTATGAACTTATTCTTGCCTTTGTTAGTTTCATAAACATTTCTTCTTGCTGATGCTATGCTTATCTTGTCATGCAATGACTTGTGGTGAGTGAATCAAGCTTGTTAAGTAGTGTACTTGTTGTTGCTGTTTTGCTAGGCTGAATCTGTTATTTCGTGACGCTATGTAAACCTGCTGCTACAAGTCATTCTATGCATAATCTGGAGATGCTTACTAATGGTGTTTTGTTCTACATGTCATGCTCTATCCACCCATGCCCCTGGTTGCAATTATAGCCTGTTGTAGCTTGTTGTAATCTTGCTCCAAAGTTGCTAAATAATGTTGCTGTCAGCCTATTAACATTAAGTTCAGTTGTTGCCATGTGTTTTGCTAGTGATCCATGTACTCTATGAACTTGATCTTGCCATGCTTAGCTTCACAAATATGTCTTCTTATTGTTGATTGCCTTTCCATGCCATGTATTGCTCTGTGGTGAGTGGTACAAGATCACCAACATGCCTAGTTATCGTTGTTCCTGCCATGGATGAATCTGTATTATAACTTGCTATGTTTACATGGGTGCCATCTTCTGATCCTTTTTGGCTTATGGTCAGTAAGGGACTTTTGTTCTATGCAATTAGTAGATTCATGCCATGCCTTTGTTTGCCATGATAAGTTCCTGTAACATGTTGTTTGAAAGCTCTAAACATTGCAACCTGATGTTATTTTCTGCAAAGTCTGAACTGTTATTATTTGCAATCTTGCCATGTGTGTTTGAGCATGTTCTAGTGATTTCTCGAGATAGCTCAGTGTTCATGTTTTGTAATGCTTTACCTGTACATCATGCCCATGCCTTTTGTTTTCTTGTTGAGGTCCTGTAGCATGTTGTTTTGATGCTTGCAATATGCCTAGTTGCTGTTTTGGACAGATTGTTGCTATAACTTGTTTAATGTGTGTGTGTTGAACCGTTGCTCCGTTTTGAGTGTGCTCTATATGAAACTTGCTTGATTTTGCATGTAGCTTCATATTATCATGTTGCATCCTTGTTTTGAGGTGTTTGCTTGATGTTTGGGTGCATTTTGCATCTATGCCATGTTTAACTTGTTTTGCTCATATCTTCTAGGCCGTAGCTCCGAACTAAATGAACTTTATATGTAACTTGACTAGAATCTCGTGTAGATCATTTTGGTGCATCTTAACTTGCTGCTTAACAACTTGAACATAAGGTTTATTTAGATCTGGACCAATTTCGAAATTTGCATATGAGGACTTACCGGAATTGTTATATGTTGTTCCCGGCCTCATTTAAACTTGCTTTGATGTGTTGTTCTTGTTTGCATCATCTCTTGCCATGAGTAGCTTTATGTAGCTTTGTCATGCATCATGCTTGTTTGTGCATCATGTCCTGTTCATGTGTGATGTGTTTACCATGTTGTGTGCTTCTTTTCGATAGTTCCTGTTTCGTTGCGATCGTGAGCATTCGTTCGTCTATGCTTGGTTCGTCTTCGTGGCTTCATCTTCTTCATGGACTCGTTCTTCTTCCTTGCGGGATTTCAGACAAGATGACCGCTACCCTGGATCTCACTATTATCATTGCTATGCTAGTTGCTTCGTTCTATCGCTTTGCTGCGCTACCTATCTTTTGCTCATGAAGCCATCCCAAATTGTCATGAACCTCTAACCTTTGACACCCTTCCTAGCAAACCGTTGTTTGGCTATGTTACCGCTTTGCTCAGCCCTCTTATAGCGTTGCTAGTTGCAGGTGAAGTTGAAGATTGCTCCATGCTGGACAGGTTTATGTTGGGATATCACAATATCTCTTATTTAATTAATGCATCTATATACTTGGTAAAGGGTGGAAGGCTCGGTCTTATGCCTGGTGTTTTGTTCCACTCTTGCCGCCCTAGTTTCCGTCATACCGGTGTTATGTTCCCGGATTTTGCGTCCTTACGCGGTTGGGTGATTTATGGGACCCCCTTGACAGTTCGCTTTGAATAATACTCCTCCAGCAAGGCCCAACATTGGTTTTACCATTTGCCTCACCATCACCTATATTTCCCTTGGGAGTAATTAACCCAAGGGTCATCTTTATTTTAGCCCCCCCGGGCCAATGCTTGTCTAAGTGTTGGTCCGAACTAGAGCCCTTTGCAGCGCCCCCTTAGGGAAACTTGAGGTCTGGTTTTAGTTGTACGGATTTCTCATCCGGTGTTGCCCTGAGAACGAGATATGTGCAGCTCCTATCGGGATTGTCGGCGCATCGGGCGGTCTTGCCGGTCTTGTTTTACCATTGTCGAAATGTCTTGTAAACCGGGATTCCGAGTCTGATCGGGTCTTCCTGGGAGAAGGTATATCCTTCGTTGATCGCGAGAGCTTATCATGGGCTAAGTTGGGACACCCCTGTAGGGTATAAACTTTCGAAAGCTGTGCCTGCGGTTATAGGCAGATGGGAATTTGTTAATGTCTGGTTGTAGAAAACTTGACACCAGATCCGAATTAAAATGCATCAACCGCGTGTGTAGCCGTGATGGTCTCTTCTCGGCGGAGTCCGGGAAGTGAACACGGTCTTTGGGTTATGTTTGACGTAAGTAGGAGTTCAGGATCACTTCTTGATCATTGCTAGCTTCACGACTGTTCCGCTTGTTCTCTTCTCGCTCTTATTTGCGTATGTTTTCCAACATATATGCTTAGTCGCTGCTGCAGCCTCACCACTTTACCCCTTCCTTTCCCTTTAAGCTTTGCTAGTCTTGATACCCATGGTAATGGGATTGCTGAGTCCTCGTGGCTCACAGATTACTACAACAACAGTTGCAGGTACAGTTATGGGATGATCATGACGCGAGAGCGATGCTTGCTTGCGTTGAGTTCTTCTTCTGCTCCTTCTTCGATCAGGGGATAGGTTCCAGGTCGGCAGCCTGGGCTAGCAGGGTGGATGTCGTTTGAGTTTCTGTTTATGTTTCATCCGTAGTCGGATGTTGATCTTATGTATGATGATGTTGTATTCGTGTGGCATTCTATGCCTCTTGTATGTATCCCCATCTATTATGTAATGTTGATGTAATGATATCCACCTTGCAAAAGTGTTTCAATATGCGGTTCTATCCTTGGTGGGACCTTCGAGTCTCTTTAGGATAGTATCGCATATTGGGCGTGACATGTTAGTAGTCTACCAAGTGGCACCCGGTACAAGTGGGCTTGGGACAGACTAGGCACAGTGGCACGGTGTACCAAGTGGCACCTAGATGGTGGGCTTGGGAACCCTGCTCACATCGTTTGGGGCCGTGAGCGACACCCCGGCCGGATCTCCTTGCGGATGGAACCCAAATAGGCGATAAACCTGGACGGGAGACTTGTGTGGTTAGTCAGGTCGTGGTCGACACCCTCGTTGGGCTTCCGCTTGAAGGTTGCCGAGTACATGTCGTGTAAACGACGGTAAGTGGTGAGAGCGTCTGTGAAGAAGTACACCCCTGCAGGCTTAATATGATCTATTCGAATAGTCGTGTCCGCGGTAAAGGACTTCTGGGTTGCCTGTACAGTTCATAGACAAGTGAAAGTGGATACTCTAAAATGCACAAGATAAGCGTGAGTGCTATGGATGGCGTTCTCGTAGGGAGACGTGAGCGGATCCATAGTGGTGTATTGATATGGTGAATATGTGGACTCGTGTGCGTCACCTCAAAAGAGTTACTTGCAGTCGTAATTCAGGATAGCCATCGAGTCAAAGCTGGCTTGCTACAGTTAAAATCCACCACCCCTTTGTTGATAATGGTGCATATGTAGTTAGTTCTGATGTAAGTCTTGCTGGGTACATTTGTACTCACGTTGCTTAATTTATGTTTTTGCAGAGAGACTTCAGTCTCGCTAGTAGTTCCACTTGGACTTCGACGTTTAGCTTGTTACCTCAGCTACGATCTTGTGCCATCGGCAGAATCTGGTAGATAGACAGGCTTCTCAGCCTTTTTCATTTGTAGATGTTTGTACTCAGACATATTAAGTTTCCGCTTGTGCTTTGACTTGTATGCTTTGAATGTTGGATCATGAGACTCATGTTTGTAATATCTCGCTCCTCGGAGCCTATTGAATAAATACTTTGAGTCGTAGAGTTATGTTGTGATGCCATGTTGTATTTGCACATATCGAGCATATTGTGTGTATGATTTGAAATGCTTAATATGTGTGGGATCTGACTATCTAGTTGTTTATCCTTGGTAGCCTCTCTTACCGGGAAATGTCTCCTAGTGCTTCCACTGATCCTTGGTAGCTTGCTACTGCTCCGGAACACTTAGGCTGGTCGGCATGTGTCCTTCTTCATTCCTGCGTCTGTCCCTTTGGGGAAATGTCACGCGGTGTCTACCGGAGTCCCGTTAGCCTGCTACAGCCCGGTTTACCGGAGTCCTGCTAGCCCAGTTGCTATAGCTCGGATTCACTCGCTGATGACCGGCACGTTCGTTGTTGGGTCATGTATGCATGTCCCTGTAAGTTAGTGCCACTTTGGGTTCACGACTAGCCATGTCAGCCCAGGTTCTTTGTCATATGGATGCTAGCGGCACTATCATATACGTAAGCCAAAAGGCGCAAACGGTCCCGGGCCAGGTAAGGTGGCACCCGTGGGAATACCGTGCGTGAGGCCGCAAAGTGATATGATGTGTTACATGCTAGATCGGTGTGACTTAGGATCGGGGTCCTCAAAAATAATGATGATCATCACACTTCTATTGATTACAACATATGAATTACAACTCGAAACTAGAACAAGATATGACTCTATATGAATGCCTCCGACGGTGTACCGGGATGGTGCAATGAATCAAGAGTGACATGTATGAAAAATAATGCATGGTGACTTTACCACAAATACGATGTCAACTACATGATCATGCAATGGCAATATGACAAAAGTAAAGTATGTCATGATGATGATGAACGGAATGGTGGAAAGTTGAATGGCAATATATCTCGGAATGGCTATGGAAATGCCATAAATAGGTAGGTATGGTGGCTGTTTTGAGGAAGATATAAGGAGGTTTATGTGTGATAGAGCGTATCATATCACGGGGTTTGGATGCACCGGCGAAGTTCGCACCAACTCTCAAGGTGAGAAAGGCCAATCCACGGTACCGAAGAGGCTAGCAATGATGGAAAGGTAAAAGTGCGTACAATCCATGGACTCAACATTAGTCAAAAGAACTCATATACTTATTGCAAAAATTTAGAAGTCATCAAAAATCAAGCACTACGCGCATGCTCCTAGGGGGATAGATTGGTAGGAAAAGACCATCACTCGTCCCCGGCCGCCACTCATAAGGATGCACAAGCCAGGTACACTTCATGTTTCAAATTTGTTAGCCAACTTTAACCATACGTGCATGCTACGGGACTTGCTAACTTCAACACAAGCATTCTTTAAATTCATAATCACCCAACTAGCATGACTTTAATATCACTACCTCCATATCTCAAAACAATTATCAAGTATCAAATTGATCATAGCATCTAATTCACTTCCTATGATAGTTTTCGTTCAAATTACCATGCTGTTTAAGACTCTCAAAATAATATAAGTGAAGCATGAGAGACTAGCAATTTCTACAAAATATAACCACCGCCGTGCTCTAAAAGATATAAGTGATACACTAGAGCAAATGACAAACTACTCCATAAAAATATAAGTGAAGATCAATGAGTAGCTAAATAATTATGCAACTATGCAAAGACTCTCTCTCATTAAAAGATTTCAGATCTTGGTATTGTATTCAAACAACAAGCAAAACAAAATAAAATGACATTGCAAGGATAGCACAACTCATGTGAAGAAGCAAAAACTTAGGCTCAACCGATACTAACCGATAGTTGTTGAAGAAAAAAGGTGGGATACCTACCGGAGCATCCCCAAGCTTAGATGCTTGAGACTTCTTGAAATATTATCTTGTGGTGCCTTGGGAATCCCCAAGCTTGAGCTTTTGTGTCTCCTTAATTCCTCTCATATCATGGTTTCTCTTTTTATCAAAAGCTTCATTCACAACAAACTCAACAAGAACTCGTGAGATAGGTTTGTATAAACCAATGCAAAACCTTATCATTTTCCACTGTAACAAATTACTAACATTATTATTCAACATTGCATACTAAATGCCTCTGCATATTTAACACTCCTATCCTCAAATAGAATCATTAAACAAGCAAACATATGCAGACAATGCAAACATAACAGCAATCTGCCAAAACAGTACAGTCTGTAAAGAATGCAAGATTCATCATACTTCCCTAACTACGAAAATTATGAGAAAAATACTAAGCTGTAGAAGATTTATCAGAGCTCAGTATGCAAAAAGATTCAACATTATACCATTCTCTGACTTTTCTAGGGAATTTTTGCAACAACGGTAAACTTTCTGTTTTCAAACAGCAACATGTATACTAGCAAAACAAGCATGGCAAAGGATATCCTTGACATTTTTATTGAAACTAAAGATGCAAAACATTATTATAACTAACATCAAGCAAAAACTAACAAAATAAAATGACACTCCAAGCAAAACACATATCATGGCGAATAAAAATATAGCTCCAAGTAAAGTTACCGATGAACGAAGACGAAAGAGAGGATGCCTTCCGGGGCATCCCCAAGCTTAGGCTCTTGATTGTCCTTGAATATTACCTTGGGGTGCCTTGGGAATCCCCAAGCTTAGGCTCTTGCCATTCCTTATTCCATAGTTCATCGAATCTTTACCCAAAACTTGAAAACTTCAACCACACAAAACTCAAACAAAACTCGTAAGCTCCGTTAGTATAAGAAAATAAAACCACCACTTAGGTACTGTTGTGAACTCATTCTAAATTCATATTGGTGTAATATCTACTGTATTCTAACTTCTCTATGGTTCATACCCTCCGATACTACTCATAGATTCATCAAAATAAGCAAACAACACATAGAAAACAGAATCTGTCAAAAGTAGAACAGTCTGTAGTAATCTGTATCAGACGTATACTTATGAAACTCAAAATATTCTGAAATAAATTGGTGGACCTGAGTAATTTGTCTATTAATCATATTCAAAAAGAATCAACCTAAAATCTCTCTCGAGTAAAACATGGCGGCCATTCTCGTGAGCGCTAAAGTTTCTGTTTTCTACAGCAAGATCATAAAGACTTCACCCAAGTCTTCCCAAAGGTCCTACTTGGCACTTTATTGAAACAAAAGCTATAAAACATGATTACTACAGTAGCATAATCATGTGGAAACACAAAAACAGAAAGGTTAAATATTGGGTTGTCTCCCAACAAGCACTTTTCTTTAATGCATTTCTAGCTAGGCATGATGATGGCAATGATGCTCACATAAAAGATAAGAATTGAAACATAACGGGAGCATCATGAAGAATATGACTAGCACGTTTAAGTCTAACCCACTTCCTATGAATAGGGATTTTGTGAGCAAACAACTTATGGGAACAATAATCAACTAGCATAGGAAGGTAAAACAAGCATAGCTTCAAATTTTTCAACACATAGAGAGGAAACTTGATATTATTGCAATTCCTACAAGCATGTGTTCCTCCCTCATAATAATTTTCAGTAGCATCATGAATGAATTCAACAATATAACCAGCACCTAAAGCATTCTTTTCATGATCTACAAGCATAGAAAATTTTCTACTCTCCACATAAGCAAAATTCTTCTCATTCAGAATAGTAGGAGTATCATAAGAGACTTGAACCCTAAAAATTGTTTCCACATTAAAAGAGTAATGTTCAGAAAAATGGTAATCATAATCATGACAAGTTTTGTAAATATAATCATCACTACTTTTTATAGCATAAGTTTCATCATAATAATCATCATAAGTAGCAACTTTGTTCTCATAATCAATTGGAACCTCTTCCGAAATAGTGGAATCATCACTAAATAAAGTTGACACTCTTCCAAATCCACTTTCATATTCATCACAATAAGATTCAACATCCTCCAAAATAGTGGGATCACTACTTCCTAAAGTTGACACTCTTCCAAACCCACTTTCATCAATATAATCATCATAAATAGGAGGCATGCTTTCATCATAATAAATTTGCTCATCAAAACTTGGGGGACAAAAAATACCATCTTCATCAAACATAGCTTCCCCAAGCTTGTGGCTTTGCATATCATTAGCATCATGGATATTCAAGGAATTCATACTAACAACATTGCAATCATGCTCATTATACAAAGATATAGTACCAAACATTCTAATGCATTCTTCTTCTAGCACTTGAGCACAATTTTCCTTTCCGTCATACTCACGAAAGATATTAAAAAGACGAAGCGTGTGAGACAAACTTAACTCCATTTTTTTGTAGTTTTATTTTATACACTAAACTAGTGATAAAACAACAAACAAAAAGATTCGATTGCAAGATCTAAAGATATACCTTCAAGCACTCACCTCCCCAGCAACGGCACCAGAAAAGAGCTTAGTTGACGGGGTGTGAGTGAGTGCCCTTTAACTAGACTCCCCGGCAATGGCGCCAGAAAAGAGCTTGATGTCTACTACAAAACCTTCTTCTTGTAGACGTTGTTGGGCCTGCAAGTGCACAGGTTTGTAGGACAGTAGCAAATTTCCCTCAAGTGGATGACCTAAGGTTTATCAATCCGTAGAAGGCGTAGGATGAAGATGGTCTCTCTCAAACAACCCTGCAACCAAATAAAAAAGAGTCTCTTGTGTCCCCAACACACCCAATACAATGGTAAATTGTATAAGTGCACTAGTTCGGCGAAGAGATGGTGATACAAGTGCAAAATAGATAGTAGGTAAAGGTTTTTGTAATATTAAATAATAAAAACAGCAAGGTAACAAGTGGTAAAAGTGAGTGTAAACGGTATTGCAATGATAGGAAACAAGGCCTAAGGTTCATACTTTCACCAATGCAAGTTCTCTCAACAATAATAACATAGATAGATCATATAACAATCCCTCAACATGCAACAAAGAGTCACTCCAAAGACACTAATAGCGGAGAACAAACGAAGAGATTATGGTAGGGTACGAAACCACCTCAAAGTTATTCTTTCGGATCATCTATTAAAGAGTTCGTACTAGAATAACACCTTAAGACACAAATCAACCAAAACCCTAATGTCACCTAGATACTCCATTGTCACCTCAAGTATCCGTGGGCATGATTATACGATATGCATCACACAATCTCGGATTCATCTATTCAACCAACACAAAGTAATTCAAAGAGTGCCCCAAAGTTTCTACCGGAGAGTCAAGAACGTGTGCCAACCCCTATGCATAGGTTCATGGGCGGAACCCGCAAGTTGGTCACCAAAACATACATCAAGAGGCACATGATATCTGAGGGAGTCCTGGATTAGGGGGTGTCCGGATGGCCGGACTATGACCTTTGGCCGGACTCCCGGACTATGAAGATACAAGATTGAAGACTTCGTCCCGTGTCCGGATAGGACTTTCCTTGGCGTGGAAGGCAAGCTTGGCGATACGATATGTAGATCTCCTCCCATTGTAACCGACTCTGTGTAACCCTAGCCCTCTCCGGTGTCTATATAAACCGGAGAGTTTTAGTCCGTAGGACGAACAATCATCATACCATAGGCTAGCTTCTAGGGTTTAGCCTCTCTGATCTCGTGGTAGATCAACTCTTGTACTACCCATATCATCAGTATTAATCAAGCAGGAGTAGGGTTTTACCTCCATAGAGAGGGCCCGAAACTGGGTAAAAACATCGTGTCCCTTGTCTCCTGTTACTATCCGCCTAGACGCACAGTTCGGGACCCCCTACCTGAGATCCGCCAGTTTTGACACCGACATTGGTGCTTTCATTGAGAGTTCCTCTGTGTCGTCACCTTTAGTCTCGATGGCTTCTTCGATCATCAACCACGACGAGGTCCAGGGTGAGACTTTTCTCCCCAGACAGATCTTCATGTTCGGCGGCTTCGCACTGCGGAACAATTCGCTTGGCCATCTGGAGCAGATCGAAAGCTACGCCCCTGGCCGTAAGGTCAGATTTGGAAGCTTAAACTACACGGCCGACATCCGCGGGGACTTGATCTTCGACGGATTCGATCCACGGCCGAGCGCGCCGCACTGTCACGACGGGCATGATCTAGCTCTACCGCCGGACAGCGCTTAGAGAGCCGCTCAGGTGTCCGCTCCGACCCTTAGCTCAGAGCCGACCGCGCCAATCGGGGACGGATGGTTGGACGCCGCCCCGGAAGCTGCAATCTCTATGGCAATCGAGCCGAATACCAACCTAGTCCTTTGTGAGGCCTGTGACTCCAAGGTGCCGGACTCCTTTCCGGACTCCGGATCTTCCGCACCCCTTTCGATCGAACCCAATTGGGCTCCGATCATGGAGTTCACCGCCGCGGAAGTCTTTCAGCACTCGCCCTTTGGCGACATCCTGAATTCACTAAAGTCCCTCTCTTTGTCAGGAGAGCCCTGGCCGGACTATGGTCAGCAAGGTTGGGATGTGGACGACAAAGAAATTCGAAGCCCACCCACCACCCACTTCGTAGCCACTGTCGATGATCTAACCGACATGCTCGACTTCAACTCCGAAGACATCGACGGTATGGACGCCGATGAAGGAGACTACCAAGAACCAGCGCCTATAGGGCACTGGAAAGCCACCTCGTCATACGACATATACATGGTGGACACCCCAAAAGAAGGGGATGGCGATGGAACAATGGAGGATGACCACTCCAAGAAACAGCCTAAGCGCCGGCGTCAGCGGCGCCACTTTAAATCCCGCCAAAGCAAAAACGGTGAGTCCGGCAACAGAGACAATAACACCCCGGACAACGCTGAAGACAACCCCCTCCAGCAGGATTCAGCGCAGGAGGATGGAGAAGCCATCCCTCATGAGAGAGCGGCAGACAGAGAGGTCGAGGACGATAATTGCATGCCTCCCTCCGAAGACGAAGCAAGCCTCAACGACGACGAATTTGTCGTGCCTGAGGACCCCGTCGAACAAGAGCGTTTCAAACGCAGGCTTATGACCGCGACAAGCAGCCTCAAGAGAAAGCAGCAGCAACTTAGAGGTGACCAAGACTTGCTAGCCGACAGATGGACTGAAGTCCTCGCTGCCGAAGAGTACAAACTCGAACGCCCCTCCAAGAGCTACCCATAGCGCAGGCTGCTACCCAAACTAGAGGAGGAAGCAACTAAACCTACATCACCAGCGTATGATGCGGCCGATCGGCCACCCCGTGGCCGCGACAGAGAGGCCTTTCGGCCATCGACTCAAGCCGCACCCCGGCGCTGCTCAAAAAGTACCAAGGCACAGGGAAACGCGCCAGACCTGCGAGACATATTGGAGGACAAGGCAAGGCAAACAAGATCGATCTACGGATCGCGTGGGCGCCCTACGACACGTGACGATAACCGTCACGCCGGTTATGGAAAATACGGCCAGGCCGAACACAACAGACAAAGCTCATCCGAGCTACGTCGTGATATAGCCCAGTACAGAGGCACCACACACCCACTATTATTCACAAATGAAGTAATGGATCATCAAATCCCCGAGGGTTTTAAACCCGTAAACATCGAATCATACGATGGCACAACAGATCCTGCGGTATGGATCGAGGATTATCTCCTTCATATCCACATGGCCCGTGGTGATGATCTAAACGCTATCAAATACCTCCCACTCAAGCTTAAAGTACCGGCTCGACATTGGCTTAACAGCTTGCCAGCAGAGTCAATTGGTTGTTGGGAGGACCTGGAATCCGCATTCCTGGACAATTTCCAGGGCACCTATGTGCGACCACCAGACGTCGATGACCTAAGCCACATAATTCAGCAGCCATAGGAATTGGCCAGACAATTCTGGACATGGTTCCTAACCAAGAAAAATCAAATAGTCGACTGTCCAGACGCAGAGGCCCTCGCAGCCTTCAAGCATAACATCCGAGATGAATGGCTGGCCCGGCACCTAGGACAGGAAAAGCCGAAATCCATGGCAGCCCTTACGGCACTCATGACCCGCTTTTGCGCGGGAGAAGATAGCTGGCTAGCTCGTAGCAATAACATGACCAAGAGCCCTGGTAATTCAGATACGAAGGACAACAATGGCAGGTCGCATCGCAAAAAGAACAAGCGCCGCATTAACGGCGACAATACTGAGGATACATCAGTTAATGCCGGATTCAAAGGCTCTAAACCCGGTCAGCGGAAAAAGTCATTCAAAAGAAATACTCTGGGCCCGTCCAGTTTAGACCGGACACTCGATCGCTCGTGCCAGATACACGGCACCCCCGAACAACCGGCCAATCACACCAATAGGGATTGTTGGGTGTTCAAGCAGGCAGGCAAGTTAAGTGCCGAAAACAGAGACAAGGGGCTGCATAGGGATGACGAGGAGGAGCCCCAGCCGCCGAACAACAGGGGACATAAGGGCTTTCCCCCACAAGTGCGGACGGTGAACATGATATACACAACACACATCCCCAAAAGGGAACGGAAGCGTGCGCTCAGGGACGTATATGCGTTGGAGCAAGTCGCCCCAAAGTTCAACCCATGGTCTTCCTGCCCGATCACTTTTGATCGAAGGGACCACCCCACTAGCATTCGTCACGGCGGATTCGCCGCATTGGTCCTAGACCCAATCATTGACGGATTTCACCTCACTAGAGTCCTCATGGACGGCGGCAGCAGCCTGAACCTGCTTTATCAGGATACAGTGCGGAAAATGGGCATAGATCCCTCAAGGATTAAACCCACAAATACGACATTTAAAGGCGTCATACCAGGTGTAGAGGCCAACTGTACAGGCTCAGTTACACTCGAAGTGGTCTTCGGATCCCCGGATAATTTCCGAAGCGAGGAGTTAATCTTCGACATAGTCCCGTTCCACAGTGGCTATCACGCCCTGCTCGAACGAACCGCATTTGCAAAGTTCAATGCGGTGCCGCACTACGCATATCTCAAGCTCAAGATGCCAGGCCCTCGCAGAGTCATTACAGTCAATGGAAATACCGAACGCTCTCTCCGAACAGAGGAGCACATGGCGGCCCTCGCGGCAGAAGTACAAAGTAGCCTCTCAAGGCAATTCTCCAGTCCGGCTGTTAAGCGTACGGACACCGTCAAGCGTGCCCGGAGTAACCTACAACAAGACCGTCTGGCACGTTCCGAGCTAGCATAGCAGTGCGGCCCCAACCCCAGCCCTCGCGAGATTGCGAAACCCGTACCACGCGTACATAATTACGCTCTGGAAATACCATGGGCATAAAGGGAGGGGCACAACCACGACATGCCCGGAACGCGGCTCAATCGCACTAGGGGCTCCCGATTTTGTAATTTCTCTTTTCTTACTTTCAGGACTCCACTTTCAGGAAGGCCTGTCCGGCAGTACAATCGCCGAACACACGATGCAACAGCCAGGGAGACAGCAAGCCACGTCGAACATCCAGGTGGTCTGTGTAACGAGCTAAATACCTGTCTTACTTAAAGTCTCGCAGCTTGCCCCTGGAGGGGGACATGTCAAATAATCCCATCTCTTGCTTATCACACTATTTGTATCGTTTTGCTTTCATAGCAGCCCTCTAATAAACAATACATAGCACTTTTCTATTATTGCATTCATTTTTTATGTACATATGTTCAGCTATGACATTATGCAACCGTACACTTTGGTACAGCCAATACACCAGGGGCTTAAGTTCCCCAAAATACGGTGTGATAAGACCGAACACTCTCATGAGTGTGGCACCCCGAACTTATAGCATTATATGCATCGGCTCCGAATCATGTCTTGGGTCAATAGTTGGGTTTGCCCGGCTCCCGTGTTTTGGTACCTTACGTTCTGCAATATTGGCTAAGGTAGCGCTAGGAGAACTACTGCGATTGTGCCCCAGTTGAGCTGGGTTAACACCTTAGTAGAGAAAGCTAAAACTGACCGTCATGATAGGGTGAGAGTCAGTCGCTGTTCGCGAGGTTTTTCGAGTCCTTAAAGACTTATGCCGCTTAGAGCGAGGAGCTGGCTTTGTCTGGCCTAGGTGTGGATAGCGCCCCGAACTCGGTCTTCCAAATACTAGGGGCTTCGTCGAAATTTAAAATTATAGAATTCTATGGCTAAGTGAGAGTGATAAAGCATTATAAGTCCGATTGCCTTGTTCGTTGTGCTGAGCGCCTCCCTTGAAGGACCCAAGAATGGGAACAAGAGCGCTCAGGTTTATCCCAAACACCCTAGCACTCGCGGCATGGGGGTAGAAGCCGACGACTTGCATCTCTCAGATTTCATAAATGGCCCCACAAAAGGTAATATTTTAAATTCAAAAAGCATTGCTTAGCGCATATGAACAAGTTTTCAGCGCACAGGATAAACACGAGCGAGTTTACTCAAAAATTACATCCCTGGAACATTCATTCGCCACAAGGCGGGCACCCTTCAGGACACCCTCATAATACATCTTGGGCCGGCGATGCTCCTTCCCCTCCGGTGGCCCTTCTGTCACCAGCTTCTCAGCATCCAGCTTGCCCCAGTGCACTTTAGCACGGGCAAGAGCCCTACGGGAACCTTCGATGCATACGGAGCGCTTGATGACTTCAAGCCGCGGACAGACATCCACCAGCCGCCTCACCAGCCCAAAGTAGCTCTCTGGCAGGACCTCCCCTGCCACAGCCGGCCTATAAGGCCCTTCATGGCCTGTTCGGCCACCTTATGGAGCTCGACCAGCTGCTTCAACTGGTCGCTCAAGGGCACTGGGCGTCCGGCCTCAGCATACTGGGACCAGAACACCTTCTCCGTCGAGCTCCCTTCTTCAGCTCGGTAGAATGTGGCGGCGTCGGACACTGCGGGGCAGATCTGCGAATGATCCTGGAGAGCTCCGGATTCGGGTAAGTAACACGTAATTCACTTTCACACGCTTGCTTTGCATAAAGAATTCCTTACCCGCCGCTATCTTTTTCATCACCTCAATCTCCTGGAGGGCTTTTTGTGCTTCGGCTTTGGCGGATCGGGCACATTCAAGTGCCGAGGCAAGCTCGGACTCTCGCGTCTTTGAGTCAAGCTCCAAACCCTCGTGTTTCTTCACAAGAGCATTGAGCTCTGGCCACACCTCCGCCACCCGCGCCTCTTGTTTCTCTCGCTCGGTGCACTCCATGGCTGCACTATCTTTGGCCTTGGACAGCGCTTCCTTCAGGGCCGCCACCTCGGTTGTGGCCCCTGTCACATTCACGTTGGTCCTGTCACTATTTGCAACCATGTATTTTTTATACACTTGCATAAGGTACTACCTACCTTCCTTGTCCTCGAGCTGCTTCTTGGCAAGGCCGAGCTCGTTCTCGGACCGCTCGAGGCTCTGCTTCAATGCATCGACCTTCGCAGTCAGTGCGGCAGAGGTCAGCAGCGCGACCTGCATTCCCATATTGACATTTTTATGTTAGGCTTCTGCGTATATCTTTTTAGATCCTCAGTCCGACTTTTCTTTCCGAACACCAAACTGAGCATCAGGGGCTACTGTCTATGCAGGAACATTTTTACATGTTTTAAATACATACCTCGAAGCCTGTTAGAAGGCTGACACAGGCTTCTGTCAGCCCTCTCTTGGCGGACTAAACCTTCTGGATCACCGCACTCATAACAGTGCGGTGCTCCTCGTCGATGGAGGCGCCGTTAAGCACCTCCAGCAAATTTTCCGGTGCCCCCGGTTGGACGGAGGCCGCCGGCGTCGTAGCCTTGCCCTTCTTGCGAGGGGGCCGCTTACCGGGGTCCGGAACCACTGAAGGTTCTGGTGCGGTGTCCGGACCAGGGCCAGATTTAGATCCCTCCGGGGTTTTATCCCCTTTGGGCCTGGAGTCCGGGAGGTCTCCTTGCTGCGCCTCCCGGACCGCCTCCTCCTGGCTCAGCCCCTTTTGGGACTCCACCTCAGCTTCGTTTGTAGGGCGGGAGGAGGAAGCCGTCGGGAGTGAAAGACTATTCATATCCGACAAGTCCAGAGAGCCACTCGAGGAATCGTCGAGCTGAGCCTTGGGCGGACTGCATGATTATATTCGTTAGAAGGTACTGTGCAATAAAGGAATGCCGTGAGTTATTCTAGTATCCGGATACTTACGATTTTGCTAGGGGCTTGGCCCTGGATGGCCACTCCTCTCCACCGTCTTCGGCGTCGGAGGCGTTGTTCGGGAGAAGGGTCTTCCCCTTCTTGGACCCTACGGCCTCCCCAGTCGGGGCGGCCTTCCTTTTCATGCCTCCCCCCGCTGGAGGGGGAGAGGCTTCTTCTTCCTCCTCCTCGTCTTCGGAGGAGGAGTGCGCTTTGGGGTCGTCGGGCGATGAGTCCAACACCACCAGTCGCCGAGAGCTCCTTCGAGTTCCCGTGGCCTTCTTCTCCGGCACCACGTGGGGTGCCGGGACCAGCAGCTTCGTCAAGCGTGCGTCTGCGGGGCCTTCGGGCAAGGGAGCCAGACAGTCGATCTGTCCGGCCTTCTTCTGCCAGTCCTGTTAAAGGAATGGGAGTTTAGATCCTGCATAGAGTCAAACTATGAAAAACAAATACCCTGTAATGGGTAAACTAAGCTTACCGCGCTGGCTTGGCACTTCGCGCAGAATCCGCGATCCTCGGTAGTGGGAGGGTGAACCTCGGAGCTCTTGAAAAGATCCTTCCAAGCATCTTCGTGCGTTGTGTCGAAGAGCCTGGACAGAGTTTGGTGCTGGGCCGGGTCGAATTCCCACAGATTAAAAGCCCGCCGTTGACACGGGAGGATCCGGCGGAAGAGCATGACCTGGACTACATTGACGAGTTTAACCTTCTTGTCCATCAGGTTCTGGATGCAGGTTTGGAGTCCGATCGCCTCTTCCGGATTAGCCCACGACAGGCCCGTCTCTTTCCATGAGGTGAGCCGCGTGGGGATGCCAGATCGAAACTCGGGGGCGGCTGCCCATTCAGGGTCATGCGGCTCGGTTATGTAGAACCACCCCGATTGCCACCCTTTGATGGTTTCCACAAAGGAGCCCTCGAGCCATGTGACGTTGGCCATCTTGCCCACCATGGCGTCTCTGCACTCCGCTTGTCGGCCGCCCACAACCTTCGGCTTGACATTGAAGGTCTTCAGCCATAAGCCGAAGTGGGGCTGGATGCGGAGGAAGACCTCGCACACGACGATAAACACCGAGATGTTGAGGATGAAGTTCGGGGCCAGGTCGTGGAAATCCAGGCCGTAGTAGAACATGAGCCCCCGGACAAATGGGTGAAGAGGAAAGCCCAGTCCGCGGAGGAAATGGGGGAGAAATACGACCCTTTCATGGGGCCTGGGGGTGGGGATGAGCTGCCCCTCATCTGGGAGCCGATGCGCGATGTCGTTGGACAAGTATCCGGCTTTCCTCAGCTTTTTGATTTGCCCCTCCGTGACGGAGGAGGCCATCCACCTGCCTCCCGCTCCGGACATGATTGGAGAAGGTTGAGGTGGGAAGTGCGGACTTGGGCGCTGGAGCTTGAGTGTGCAGCAATGGATAAGCGAAGGAAGAGGAAGGCGTAGATGGAAAGGGTGGATCCTTATCCCCTTATATGGGCGGCCGAAACTGCGTGCCCCCACCAGCCTAGCAAAACTCGCTTATCTCCCAAGCGCCGTGATTAATGGCGCGGTTGGGTTACCCACGCCCGTATTGATGAGAATCCCGGAATAAGGGGACACGATCTCTGCTTTGACAAGACGTGCCAAGGAAACCGCCTCGCTAAACACGCTGAGGTGGGACAGTAAAACAATTCCAATAAAGGCTTGGCTATGATATGATGTCACGCTACGGAATACGTCAGCAGATTATATTTGTGCGAATATTATTCTCTCTATGGTGGTATGTGGAAATTATTTTGCAGAGCCAGACACTATCCTTGTGTTCAACATCCTCTATGAAGTATTCAGAGGGGGAACCCGCCTTGCAATGCCGAAGACAATTTGCGCGCCGGACTCATCGTTGTTGAAGCCTGGTTCAGGGGCTACTGAGGGAGTCCTAGATTAGGGGGTGTCCAGATGGCCGGACTATGACCTTTGGTCGGACTCACGGAGATACCGGTGCAAAAGAAGTGGGCGTGAGCATGTCATGCAAGGATGGTGGGGTGCTCCCAGATTCCGGGTTCCCACGGGAAGGCGGCATGGCAAACAAGGAACGTGCAAAGACCTCTCTCGGACACGATGCAAACATGAGCATCTCATACAACATGCATTCATTCACGGGCGTCGTCTCGGGGTTATACCTTTGAAGCGTGCATTTTCGGAGCGGTTCGAGTTCGGAGCGGTGTAGAGGAAGTAGGCGTTCACGGGACGTCGTGGAAGTAGTGGTACACGTTTCGTAGTTGTTCGGGGTCACGACGAGGAACTTGACGTCCACAGAATCTTCGAGGGTCAACGGTAGTGGTACATGGGCCGTAGTGGAAGTAGTCGTTCTCGCGGCGGTAGTGGAAGTAGTGGTTCATGGCGGAGAGGAACTTGCCGCATCCAAGTCCTTCGGAGTGACGGTAGTCGTTCTAGGCAGGAAACGGTAGTTGTCCATGGTTTGTAGATGTTCATGTCGCCGTAGTCATTCGGTTCTTGGAGTGATGGTAGTCGTTCACTTGACGGCGGTAGACAAACTTGGCGGTCCTCGTCGTCATGGTACTTGGCGTCCTCTCGGCCATGGCAGTGAAGAAACGAAACGCGATGGTCGTGGTGCTTGGCGTCCAATGCAGCAACCTCGCGATGCACAGTTGCAGTGATGGTCTTGGAGGTTCGTGACCGGGGCGTGGAGAAGGAGTTGCAGGCGGGAGTGACTGGAGACGGCGGATGCAAGGGGCTCAGGGCGAGAGGACCAGATAGAGGCTCGGGCTCCTCGAGCCATGGGGATGGCCGGAAACAGGCCGCTGCAGGAGGCCGAGGGGAGCGGCGGGGTCTTGGATGGTGACGTGGGACCTGACGGCAGCTTGGTGCAGGCGCCGGGGCTCGCACATTGCCATGCGAAGCAGGGCAGGGGCGACGCTGGATCTGGTCCGACAGCGACGGAGAACTTGGAGGCGGGGTGACAAGCTCGATGCCCGTGGCGTCGCGAGGGAAGGAGAAGGACGGCTGGGACAGGGCAATGGGGCCGACCGGATCTGGAGCTTGAGGCGGCGGCGCTGTGGAGGTCCGGCCGCTGCCACGGACGATGCGGCGGCTGCTAGCGATGGGGTTGAGGAGGCTGGGCGAGGCAGATACGACGGGGAGGCGAGGGACCGAGAGAAGCGTGGTGGTTGGCTGATGGAGGAGGGTGCGAGGCGCGCGTGGCCATGGGGATTGGGATCCCTCTCCTATGTGCGCGAGGAGGGAGACGAGTGGAGGGGAAAGGGGGTCGAGCCGAGGCTCTTCCTGGCGGCGCAAGCGAGGGGAACGAGGGAGAGAGCGAGGGATCGGGAGGAGAGGAGGCGAGCACTAGGGTTAGATAGGCAGGGGTTGGCTGGGCTGCTGGATATGTTGGTCCTAACTGGGCCAGTCTGAAGGAGGAGAGTGGCCAGGGGCCCGCTCGGCTGGATTTAAAGAAAGGAAGGGGGAAAAGGTTTTTCCTTTTCTATTTACAGAAAAGAATGAGCAAAAATATTTATTTGGAGGGCCAAATAAATACAAGTTGAGCTGGAAAACTGGCATGGGGCTTCTTTGGCATATCTCAAAGTGCCACAACTTGAACCGGAGCCAATTGGAGAATGATCGAGGATTTAGAACAGGTGGAAACGAGAGAGATTAAAATGCAAGTTTGTTACGGTGGTTTCCAAATAAATGGAATATTTTGTTATAGCTCCCTAAGAATATTGGGAGGCTATGATATAAATAGAAATCACCATTGTGAATATCCCTCGATTTAAATGGATCAAAGACCCTTGCAATTTGTTTGAGAAATTGATGGCGTGATGACATGATGCAATGCAAAAAAAGAGCAAGCACAACTGAAACACACGGTGATCACGAAAATATGGAAGTCTTCTGAAGCGTCGGTCTTGGGGCGTCAGAAGGTGGGATCAGTGTTCAGCTCCGACGCTGATGAGTGTGCGGCCTCCGTGGCGGGGTCCATCCACCCGTCCTCGGAAGGCACAATCTGATCCGGATTGCTTCCCGGGGCCGCCGCAGGTGCGATCTCCCGAACAGTGTTTGACGGTAGATCTAAGTCATGCTCGTCACGACTGTTCGGCGTACCTGACATGGGCTCGAATCCGTTGAAGATCAAGTCTTCACGGATGTCGGCAGTGTAGTTCAAGCTTCCAAACCTGACCTAATGGCCAGGGGCGTAGCTATCGATTTGCTCCAAGTGGCCAAGTGAGTTGGCCCGCAGTGTGAAGCCGCCGAATACGAAGATCTGTCCGGGAAGGAAAACCTCCCCCTGGACTGCGTTGTTGAAGATGATTGAAGGAGCCATCAAACCTTATCGCGACGACACAGTGGAACTCTCAATAAAAGCACCAAGGTCAGTGTCAAAACCGGCGGATCTCGGGTAGGGGGCCCGAACTATGCGTCTAAGGCTAATGGTAACAGGAGGCAGGGGACACGATGTTTTACCCAGGTTTGGGCCCTCTCGATGGAGGTAATAACCTACTTCCTGCTTGATTGATCTTGATGATATGAGTATTAGAAGAGTTGATCTACCACGAGATCATAGAGGCTAAACCCTAGAAGCTAGCCTATGATTATGATTGTCGTTGTCCTACGGACTAAACCCTCCGGTTTATATAGACACCGGAGGGGGCTAGAGTTACACAGAGTTAGTTACAGAGAAGGAGATCTACATATCCGAATTGCCAAGCTTGCCTTCCATGCAAAGGAGAGTCCCATCCAGACACGGGACGAAGTCTTCAATCTTGTATCTTCATAGTCCAACAGTCCGGCCAAAGTATATAGTCCGGCTGTCCGAGGACCCCTTAATCCTGGACTCCGTCACTCGCCGAGACCATCATCGGCCCTTGATACGCCAACATGAAATAAGACAACGATACCAAGGACCCGAACAGGTGGGAGGTACCTCTGAATCTAGCCTACATAACTTGCGTGGCCAAGGACGCATACGCATGCTACGTCATGTACATGCAGATCTTGGACATGAGGGCGTGTCTGCTTCCCGTAACCAACGAGTACACGGACAGCCGCATCGTCATGATCAAGCGTGCCAGGAAGGTCTAGATGTTGTACTTTATCTGTTTATAAGCACCTTTATCATCTGAGTGTTTCATGCATTTGCCTATGTGTCGTAATTATCTGTTTTGTCCGAAATATTTCTTTTAAGAGCCCATTAACTTGATTGCTTTTTAGTGGCTTTTTTCTTATGTATGTAACTAGTTCACTTGTCCGTTAAAAAAACTAGTTCACTCGGCTGCCGTGCTTTGAATCTCCTTCCTCCCAACATATTCCCCTCCTCAGGTGGACCCTGCAGGTCTCTGACTTTTCTCCCACTTTCTTTTTTGATGTAAACTGAGTGTTCTCCCAGTACTTTTCCCTAGAACCAACTCAACTGTCCCACGTCTAGCCTAAAAAATAATAATACGCCACGTGCTATTAACTCATAAAATTTAAATGATATTTTATTTCGCAAGTTGAATGTTCTTACAAAATAATAATAATAATTGTTTATATAACTTGGCAAGTTAACTCCTAGTGATTGCGTACATAAGCTTGCAAAGATTTTACTGACCAATGCAGTAATAGACGTGCAATCATGTGTTTATGTTTTTATAACATTTCTCCGTCTAGCCCAACATGATATTTTCACCCAGCCCAGCAAGTCCGCGGATTTCGAGAAAAATGCAAATGGGATTTAAATTCTACCATATATATAAACATGCTGCATAGATGATACATCATTGTTTCACCCAGCCCACCAAATGGACTAAAAAACAAATGGACTGGCTGACATGTGGGCCAGTAGGTCGAAGCCTAAGAAGGCGTTGGATTTACATACAATGGTCGGCATTCTTCTTCAATCTCTCGTCTTCTTCCCCCAGCGCTGCCGGGACTGCCTGCACCAGCCTTCGGTGTCTAGCGGCGCTATTTTGCGCTCCTCAGCGAAACGCTACCCCGCCGACGGCCAGGCCATCCCTCCACTCCCCACCTCTTGTTATTCTCTACCGAGTGTAGGCCCACCCCACACCCGAACCAGTCAAGTTTCGCACTCCTCTCCATCCACGACTCCACTGCCGCGTCTTCCCCATCTCCGGGTCGTTCCAGTCTGGGGCCTCGCCATCGGCCAACGCCTCGGTGCGCTCGGTGCGGCGTGGTCAACATACGAGAGTCATCGGAAGAGGACTGTACGTGGAGAGCCTGACGGCTGGGACCCATGAGGTCCATGGTCGCACGCAAGGAAAGTTCCTCCTTATTACGCACTATACATGGACTATACGTGGGAAGGGCTTCTGTATTTCGTGAAAAAAACGTTCCCTCCACTGACAGGTCGGACCCACCAGCTATATCTTTGCACGCAAGGAAGTGGCTCCTTATTACGCACAAAAAAATGAATACCCCCTGCTAGCTAGGACCCACCATAGTGGGTGGCTGACTAGTGGGCCTACTAAGTTGACGGGGACGGAGGGCTTTGTCAACTTAGTCAATATGAATGATTCTAGCTCTAGTGACCGTACGATGTCCATCCAACGGCCATAGTGCTTCTTCAACCTCTAGTCTTCTTGCTCCAGCCGCCCAAAGCAGCACCGATCGTGCCGCGTGCTCCTGCCTCTCGTGGCCGGCTGGGATGCCGCGGAGGCCTCACCGCCCCTACTACTCCCACCGCCGGCCCAGGGCATCCCTCTACTCACCCACACCCCTTGTTATTCTGCGGCGACGGCAGCCTCACGCCGCAGCCGAACCAGTGAACCCTCGTACTCCTCTCCGCGTGGGCATCCATTGCCGCATCTTCCCCAGATCCGCGTCGTCCCCTTCCTAGGCCTTGCCGTTGTCCATCGCCTTGGTGCTCTTGGCGCGGCATGGTCAATGTGGTCGACGACCGACTTCCATCAAAAGAGTACTGTACGTGGAGAGGCTGACAGCTGGGTCCATGGCCGCAGCTGGTGAGGGAGTCCTGGATTAAGGGTCCTCGCACAGCCAGACTATATACTTTGGCCGGACTATTGGACTATGAAGATACAAGATTGAAGACTTCGTCCCATGTCCGGATGGGACTCTCCTTTGCGTGGAAGGCAAGCTTGGCAATCCGGATGTGTAGATCTCCTTCTCTGTAACCGACTCTGTGTAACCCTAGCCCCCTCCAGTGTCTATATAAACCAGAGGGTTTAGTCCATAGGACAACAACAATCATAATCATAGGCTGGCTTCTATGGTTTTGCCTCTACGATCTCATGGTAGATCAATTCTTGTAATACTCATATCATCAAGATCAATCAAGCAGGAAGTAGGGTATTACCTCCATCGAGAGGGCCCGAACCTGGGTGAAACATCGTGTCCCCTGCCTCCTATTACCATTAGCCTTAGACGCACAATTGGAGACCCTCTACCCGAGATCCGCCGGTTTTGACACTAACATTTGTGCTTTCATTGAGAGTTCCATTGTGCCGTCGTGATAGGGCTTGATGGCTCGCCTTGTTGTCAAGGACAACATCACCTCTGGAGGAACCCTGGCTATAGGCCAGACTCTCCAGCTAGGCGGCTTCGTCATGGCCGCTCATTTTTCTGCCACGCCGACGATGCTTCTCAGGTCATCAATAACAACCTCCACTTCAGCTCGGAATTCACCAAGCAGATGAATCCAATGGAGCTCTCCTCTTTGAACGAGATCTTGGATCGCATCGCCTCCCTGGGAGTCACCACGGACTATGACTAGATAGGGCTTAAACCTGACCAAAGGGAGATTAACTCTCTGCCGGTCACCCACCAGATAGCGGTGGTGGAGGTACAAAACAATGATTCTTCCTCTATTTTGAGGACGAACTATGTCCGGATTCCCGAGCTCCTCGAGTCGGATACCCGTCTATGGGAGGACATGGCCCGGGCTCCGAACTTAGAATCGGGCAATGAGCCACAAATATTGGGCGACATCCTAGAGCCTGAGCTGCCAAGCTCGGGAGCTCCTTTGCCCCTGGGTCTTAGATCGGATCAGGATGTGGACTCAAGTCTACCCACCTACCCAGACACAAGTGATCTTTCCCACATTAGACAAGAGCCTCAAGAGACAGTACACCACTTCTGGGCCAGATTCCTCCTTGTAATGAGCAATGTTAAGGACTGTCACGAGGAAGACGCAATCTCATTCTTTTGCAAGAATTGCACAGACAAGGGAATCCTCAACGCTATAAGTCGCCATGACATAGCACACTTCGCCGACTTGGCGGCCATAGTAGAGAAGTACTGTGCGATGGAAAGCGACTGGAAAACCCAAACAAAATTCTGGGATCCTCCGGCTCTAACTGAACCCCTCGTTTGAACTAAAACGGTGCGCTCTCGCAAGTCACCCAATCCAATTACAAAGAAGCCAAAGCCCTCTACAGGGCGTGGAACCGTACTGGAGGGATGGCTCAACAGGCCATGCAAAATTCACAGGACACCGGGTATCATACCAACACACAACCTTAGAGCATGTTGGATACTCCGGCAGGTGGCCAAGAGCGGCGAGGACCTTCTCATCAATAATACCGCAGAGCACCACCCCGTAGAGCATAACAACACAGTACTGACAGTCTTCAAGACTTTCGCCTCAAACAATAGGCGTAAGCGAGTGCTCCGCAGCCTCGCGGAAGTCTGCCACGTCACAACAATAAACCCATGGAATGATATGGCCATAACTTTCAATGCCAGCGACAAACCCCAATTCCGAACAGTCCGAGCACCAGCCGCTTTGGTCCTTAGTCCAATTGTGGACGGCTTCCGGCTTACTAAAGTGCTCATGGACGGCGGCAGCGGATTAAACCTCATCTATGAGGAAACTCTTAACAAAATGGAAATAGATAAGAGCCGCGTTGAGCAAAGTAGTACTACCTTGAGGGGAATCATCCTTAGTCGGGAGGCACGATGCGCAGGAAAAATTACATTGGATGTGGTATTCGGCACACCGGAGTATTATAGGTCTGAAGAAATCACATTCCAAGTGGCCCCGTTTAACAGTGGATACCACACCCTTTTAGGCCGGGATGCATTCACAAGCTTCCAAGCCATACCCCATTACGGGTACATGAAGCTTAAGATGCCTGGGCCCAATGGAATCATCACTCTAGCCAGTGATCCGGACATAGCACTCCGCGCCGAAAATAAAACCACCACACTAGCCCTGGAGGCATTATCCGAAGCCCTCGCGGCCGAAGAGTTAACTGCGCTGCACTCCACGGGGGACAGGGATGACGTGATACTCGACAAACGACCCAAGTCCACCTCTTTTAAACCAGCAGACGAAATAGTCAAATTCTAGGTCCACCTGACGGACCCTACAAAAACAGCATCAATCGGGGCACAGCTAAACGCCACAATAGACGCTGCACTGCGAGAGTTCTTGCGCGAGAATTGGGACATTTTCACCTGGCATCCTTCAGACATGCCAGGTATCCCACGTAGGCTGGCCGAGCGTAGCCTAAACATACTAAAGGGATACAAGCCGGTCAAGCAGACTCTTCGGTGTTTTTCAGAACCCAAGCGACAAGCCATGGGAGAAGAGCTAGCCAAACTACTCGAGGCCGGATTCATCAGAGAAATAAAACATCCGGACTGGCTGGCAAACCCGGTGATGGTACCAAAGAAGGACAAATCCTGGTGCCTATGCGTCGATTTCAAGGACCTTAACAAGGCCTGTCCCAAGGATCCCTTCCCCCTCCCTCGCATCGACCAAATCATCGATGCTACCGCAGGACACGACTCATTGTGTTTCCTCGACGCATACTTCGGATACCATCAAATCAAGATGGCGGAGTCCGATCAAGCCGCAATGGCCTTTATCACTCCATATGGCCCCTTCTGTTTTAACACCATGCCTTTCGGGCTCAAAAACGCCGGTGCAACCTATCAACGCATGATTTAGACATGCCTGGAAACACAGATCGGAAAAACAGTGGAAGCATAGGTAGACGATGTGGTTATCAAAACCAGACATGTCAAATCTTTAATAGACGACCCGAGGCTTACGTTCGACAATCTCCGGACATATGACATCAAGATCAACCCGGAAAAATGCGTTTTCGGCGTACCCGCCGGAAAGCTCTTGGGGTTTATCATTTCCAATAGAGGAATCGAAGCAAACCCGGCTAATATCCGAGCTCTGTCGCAATTGGCTACCCCAACAGACCTCAAGCAAATCCAGAAATTAACTGGATGCATGGCCGCCTTAAGCCGTTTTATCTCCCGATTACGAGAAAAGGCACTACCTCTTTATTGCCTTCTTCGACGCACCGAACACTTCGAGTGGACGGATGCGGCCACGGCCGGACTGGAGGAAATAAAATCCCTCTTGGCCTCCAATCCAATCCTGGCCACGCCAAAAGTCGGCGAATCCATGTTGCTATATATAGCTGCAACACACCAGGTTGTAAGCGCAGTGCTCGTCGTCGAACAAGAGACATATGGACATAAGTTCCCGCTTCAAAAGCCGGTATACTATGTATCTACTGTCCTCACTCCATGCAAGTCATGGTACCCACACTATCAAAAGATAGCATACGCGGTCTTCATGGCATCCCAAAAATTACGACACTACTTTCAAGAGTGTTCAATCAAGGTGGCCTCCGAAGTACCACTCAATGACATAATAAATAACCTCGATGCCATGGGCCAGATTGCTAAATGGGCTATCGAGCTCCTCCCGTTTGACATAACATACAAACCATGGCGAGCCATTAAGTCGCAAGTACTGGCTGACTTCGTCGCCGAATTGACAGAAGCCGAACTCCCTAAAGAGTACGGTGCGTACTCCAATTGGACCATGCACTTTGACGGCTCTAAGATGCTGACTGGTCTAGGGGCAGGCGTTGTCCTGACATCCCCCACCGGAGATACAGTCCAATACGTACTCCAAATACTATACACAGATTCCAACAACGCAGCCGAATACGAGGCCCTGTTGCATGGTCTCCGAATGACAGTCTCCATGGGCATTCAACGCCTAGAAGTGCGTGGGGATTCAAACCTTGCAATATCTCAAATAAATGGAGACTTTGATGCCAAGGACACAAAAATGGCGGCCTACCGCAATGCCTTCCTCAAAATGTCAGCTCGGTTCGAGGGGCTCGAACTCCACCATGTGATCCGAGAAAACAACCAAGTGGCAGACATCCTCGCCCGCATCAGTGCTAAGCACGACCCGTCCCACCCAATATCTTTCTGGAAAGCCTGTTCAAGCCATCCGTGGTATGGGAAGGGGAGAACGGCAATACTAGTCCAGATCCGAACACAACCCCAGATCCCGAACAATCTGACGTAATCGGATGCTCCACCACTGAAATAACACCTTCGGCCCATGTGATTATGGCGGTCATCGCCCCGTGGACAGAACCCTTCTTAGCCTACTTAAATAGGCAAGAACTCCTTGAGGACCAAAATGAGGCTCGTTGCATTGTGCGGCGCTCTAAAGCCTACAAGGTCCATGAGGGAGAGCTTTATAAGAAAAGCACGACTAGAGTGCTCCAAAGGTGCATCTCCGAAGAGGAAGGGCGGCAGCTCTTGGCCGAAATTCACGCCGGACTCGGCGGCCACCATGCCGCAGCCCGGGCGCTCGTAAGCAAGGCCTTTCGTACAAGTTTCTACTGGCCGACAACCCAGACAGACGTACAAGACCTTGTCCAACATTGCGCCGGTTGCTAGCTTTTTGCAAATCAAAGCCATATTCCACCTACCGCCCTCCAAACAATCCCCATAACTTGGCCCTTCATGGTCTGGAGGCTCGATATGGTTGGACCCCTTAAAGGAGGAAGCCATAAGAAGAAATACTTGTTGGTCATGGTCGATACATTCACCAAATGGATAGAAGCCAAACCAGTTAAAACGGCCGAATCCGGACTAGTTATAGACTTCATATCTGAGGTCATACACTGTTACGGTGTACCCCACAACATAATCACCGATAATAGCTCAAACTTCACAGCCGACGAGGTGAAAGCTTGGTGCGGCAAAATGGGCATAAAGCTCGATTATGCATCTGTCTATCACCCCAAAACAAACGGTCAAGTCGAACGAGCGAATGGTCTTATTATGAGCGGCATTAAGCCCAGGCTAGTGCGATCCTTGAAGGAATCAGATACGCACTGGGTCGAGGAGCTCGACTCCATACTATGGGGGCTGCGGACCACACCAAATCGCACAACCGGATACACACCATTTTTTATGGTGTACAATGCAGAGGTAGTGCTACCTTGTGATATCATCCATGACTCACCTCGAGTGCGCATGTACGAAGAGAGAGAGGCCGAGCTGGATCGGCAGGACGACTTAGATGCCCTGGAGGAGGAGCGTGACGTCGCAAAGGCCCGTTCCGCATTTTATCAACAACAGGCTCGAAGGTATCAAAGCAAAGAAGTACGGGCCAAAACTTACAATATTGGCGAACTCGTTCTATGCCTACCAAAGAAGAAAAAGGACAAGCTCAAGCCCAAATGGGAAGGTCCCTTCATCATTGATAAAGTTCTCACCGGAGGAGCGTACCATCTGCGTGATGCATCCGATAATCGACTCGAGCCGAACCCATGGAACGCGGCCAGACTCCGAAGATTCTACGCCTAGTGACGAACTCTGTGTTTGTCTCCTTACCTCCATCTTCCTTTTTAAATTACACCCTCTCTCTCTCCTTTATATATATATATAGCCTTAAAAGCTTCAAGTATGCTTTGACCGAACACTCCTGCCGTGCTATGCGCGTTCAATATACCTGGGGGCTTCTTATACAGAAGCTTAATATAATTATCTTTTGGGCTTTACGCCCACCACATATGCGTCACTTCTCCATATGTGCCTTTTTTCACCACTATATGCATCGATATGACTTAAGTTTTGGCCAAGCTGGGTTGCCTGGCTCTTGTGTTTATGCCCTACGTTCCCGTTAATTCGGCTAGAGCATAAGGGGAGCACCTCTGTGATGTTACTGACGGGTCAGCCGGATGTGTACCTCTGACTGGGTGAAGCCGAAAGCTAGCGTTCTTAAGGGAATACTCGGTCGGTGAACAAAAGATGTCTTTTACCTATTACAAAACATGCCCCCAGATGTTTATATCCTGCGTAGTTTTTCGCAGTTCGGACATGCACATTAATGCATACGCACCCAGGGAAAGGAACCCTTAATGGAACTATTCTCCCTAGAAGATGTTTCTTACTACCCATGTAATATAACATAACTAGTTTGGTACTTGTCTGTTCAAGCAATTATGACCCCTACGCCTGGTTTCCACGCGTGCCCCGGTTCTCACATAACCGAGCGGGTATTAAAATACACTTCGGACTGTCGGGTCCAAAGGTTGAAGCGAAAAGGTCCGCCAAGACAAATGATTTACAATCCGGCTAGGGACAAAATATGTCCTTCGAAGTACAAAGTCACTTAGACTGACTAAATTCTTCTTCTATACCATCCAACAGGCTGTCTAGCCTACAGTCCTGTTGGGAATAATTAGTGGCTAATGCTACCTGGTCATACACCAGATTTACAGGGATCTCTTTCCCATATGAACCTACAGGTCTGACCTCGGCCATGTGGTTCGGGTCAGCCGTGGTGTATCACGTCTTCACCATGGCGCAAGCTTCCCTTGCGCCTTGTCGGCAGGCCGATATCTTCCATAATCGGAAGCGTTGCCGTGCTCCCTTGAGCATCTCCACAAGCTCCCCCGTGCCTTCTGGCAGGGAGGAGGATGGCCACAACGCCTGGGCAATGCCCTACATCACCTGTCGAAGTTGTTCATGCAGTTGTGAGAGCTCCTGCAAAAGATTGCCGACAGATCCGGGCATCTCCTCTTCGGGACGACATGTCAACATACCTACAAACATAATTCTGTTAGCACGCTTCTTCGCCGAACTTTATAGCGGTTCGTTAGAGCACTTACTAAATATGACGCGTCGAAGCCTCTTATTCTCCTTCAAGAAGTCAGCAAGCTGGGCACGGACATCCTTTAATTTGACGTCCAGTCGGGTGTTCGCGTCCTGGAGATTATTTTTCTCCTGTATAACCTTTGTAAGGACACGCTCGCAAGCCTTCAGCTGCCGTTGAGCATATTGCTCATCCTCCGGTACAATCTCCGGATTGCCTCAGGAATTGTCTGCAGAATCTCTTGTTAGATCTGCATTAACGCGAGATAATAACTGGTACATGCTTTTACATTATTTTCAATCAAAACAAGCATTACCAGATGGGACCTTCGTGGACTCTTCCATTTCGGCAATTGCGGCCCGCAGTTGGGCTTTGCACTCATCCATCTCTTTAGACATCTGGGTATTCTTCTTTGTGAGAGCCTACGCACATGAGGATCCTTAAATCAGTCGTGCCAACTGTTTCAAGTCTCAGGGGCTACTGATATACATACTTATCAAATTTTCATACCCATATGTCCTTTACGTACTGGTTCGTGGCTCTAGCGAGGCCATCTTGAGCAGCCCGGATGTACGCTTCCCCTGAGTTGAAGGCATTGAACGCCTCTTGAGAAAAATTAGGGTCGCGTAGTGTGGCCCATCGGCGCCTATGATTCATGGCGCTCTCCACTTGGGAGTTTGTAGCGGAGAATCTATCTGCATCCTCTATAGGAGGATCGCCCGGCGTTGTCCCCTCGCCGACCTCCGCCCTTGAGTCCGGCCTCGGAGTCCACCCGGTGGAGGCGTGGCCGGCAGGCTCTCCAGATATAGTCCGGCGAGCGCTTTTCCTCCTAGTACACAACGGACATTCTTGTATTTTAACAATGATAATTACGCGGTAGGGTTTTTAAACATACCTTTGCAATGGCGTCTCGGTCGTGACCGCCTTCCTTTTAAGCCTACCCGGCTTCGGTGCCCCTTGTTGATGAGTCACCGCGGGTTCGGCATGGCATCCCGATGGCCTTCCCCCTATGACACAATACATGTGCGGTGGGTAAGGTGTAAAGACGGCATCCTTTTTGGAAGTTGGGACTCTGGCTTTACTTACATGTGATACGGGGAGTAGGCCAGGATAATCAGCTATGATGGCCACCAACACACCATCGTAGCTTAACTGATAAAATGTCCTGTTGACGAGCTCCACAAATGTGTCCAGATCTTCTTTGAGTCCAGGGTCGAGAGCCCGATTGGGTTTCTCTGGCTGTGGAGATGGGCTAGCTCTTCGCAGTTCCTGCTAAGAATTGATGAGGTAAACATTCATGCTAAAATATGCGGGAAAAACTAGAATAAAAGATAGCGGCTCACCCAGCTTGGGGGGTTGTACATGGAGAAACCATCCCCGTGGCTTGATACGGATGAAGTCCTCCTCTTCTCCTTTGTACAAATCGGATAGTATCTTTGCCAGAGCGGCGGGAGAATCCAGACCTTTACGGCCGCAGTAGGTGGCATCGTCTTCTCCATTGAAATGCCACATGGGCTTCCCCCGATATTGAAGTGGCTGCACTCCCCGCATTATAAATATTAACATAACCTCAATTATTGGCAGTCCTGATTTGGCCAGTGTCTTTATCCTGTCCATCAGGAAAAGGATCTCTCTGTTGTCTCCCCCCTGGGGGCTCTGAGGGCGCCAGCTGTGGTGTTTCTTCAACGAGGCATTTACAAACTCGGGGAGGCCCTTCCGAATACGGTCCAGAAGAGGGACATCCTCTATGTAGAACCACTCCGAGGGCCAGTCCTTGAATGTCTTCTTCAGGGTACCAGACAGGTATCCGGTCTCGGCGATGCGCCATATTTCGGCTCCGCCCACTTGATATACCGACCCCTCCTGAGTGCGGGGTACAAGGCAGCATAGCATCTTCCACAGCTCGAAATGAGCTTCACAACCCAAGAATAGCTCTCAGAAGGCGACGTAGCCTATGATGTGCAGTATGGAGGCTGGGGTGAAGTTATGCAGTTGGAGGCCATAGAACTCCAGGAGCCCGCGGAGGAAAGGATGGATTGGAAATCCGAGTCCCCTTAGCAAATAGGGGACAAAGCATACTCGCTCCCCTTTGGATGGGTTTGGAGAACTCTCCGCTTGCTCCCCGCCATTATAAGTGGCTAGTCCAGCTCGGACGGGGACCATGTACGCAGGCGGGAGAAACCCCTTTGCCTACAACTCTACTAATCGGCTGTGGGGGACAGAACATTTCTCCCAATCGCCTAGCCTAGTGCTACGGGAGCGAGAGGAGGAGCTGCGACGGCCGACCATGATGGGATGGCTTCTTCCATGTGCGCTCTGATGGATACTCGCTGGGAGGAGATGGTGTGATTTGGATATGAGGATCCTCAACTCTTTAAATAGGCGATTTACTTGCATGGTCAGGGTAGCAAATGAAAAAACGCCCCGGCTTCTCACATTCACCCGACACATGGAGATAGCCATTATTGAAGCACAGAAGCCGAGGAGCGCGACATTGATGAGGAGCCAGACACTGCTCGCTACAACGGATACTCTAGATAGTTTGGAGAAGAACCCGCATTGCAATGCCGAAGACAATCTGCGCACCGGACTCATCGTCATTGAAGCCTGGTTCGGGGGCTACTGAGGGAGTCCTGGATTAAGAGGTCCTCGGACAGCCGGACTATATACTTTGGCTGGACTGTTGGACTATGAAGATACAAGATTGAAGACTTCGTCCCGTGTTCGGATGGGACTCTCCTTTGCGTGGAAGGCAATCTTGGCAATCCAGATGTGTAGATCTCCTTCTCTGTAACCGACTCTGTGTAACCCTAGCCCCCTCCGGTGTCTATATATACTGGAGAGTTTAGTCTGTAGGACAACGACAATCATAATCATAGGCTAGCTTCTAGGGTTTAGCCTCTACAATCTCGTGGTAGATCAACTCTTGTAATACTCATATCATCAAGGTCAATCAAGCAGGAAGTAGGGTATTACCTCCATCGAGAGGGCCCGAACCTGGGTAAAACATCGTTTCCCCTGCCTCCTGTTACCATTAGCCTTAGACGCACAGTTCGGGACCCCCTACCTGAGATCCGCCGGTTTTGACACCGACAGCTGGGTCCACGTCCACAACCCAGTTTTTTTGTGATTTGCCAAGTAAGTCGCTTTGTCAGGCCTGTTGGGCTGCAAATATTTCAAGACAAGGAGAGCTTCATTCGGCTGGCCGAGAAAATGGCCTATCAGTAATGAGAAATGGGTTGTACATTTTTAAAACACATCAAACCGACAATTAGTTTCGAATTTCTTTTTTTCATTTCGAGATTTTAAATTGCATTTATTTTTATACGTGGACAATTTGTTGTATTTTATATTGATATACATTTATTTTTAAAATCATTTTGAATGTGACTCGAAATTTCGGGATTAAAAACAGTTCGGACCGCACCGAAATATGCAAAATTTAGTATAATTTTTTAACTGTGGCCACAATATGGGCTGTAATGCTAACAAAAAGAATATGGGCTCCAAAAAAACCTTAAGAATTAGCAAATGGGCTATAAATTATTAGACATAATGGCAGATGGGTTGTATGCTGTTGTTGACACACGAACACGTCACGTGTACCCTCGACGCCTGGGTTGATACACCGCAGCTCACGTCGAAGGAGACCCGACCGACAGTGCGATACGCAAGACAGTCGGCGGGCGCTTTCGCAGACCCGAATCCCCGCGCACCCGAGAGGGACCCCGTCAGGGATTGCGGCGGCTATGGGCTGCCCTAGGTCGATTCGCTCGCCCCTAGAGCCTCGGGATTCGCAGCTCCCAAACACGAAGAACAACGAAGAACGAGAGAGAAAAACGGTGGAGAGATAAAACATGGAGAGGAAAAAGTAGTATATTGATTTGTTCGATTGTGTGTTGTTCAATCGGCCATCACCCCAACATATATAAGAGGCGGCTGGACTTCCTGTACAAGTAAAGGATTCATTAGGCTTTCCATACAAAAAATTACATCAATTCACGTCCAAAAGCCTAGTCAAATTCGGATTGGTTTTATCCGAACTTTCCAAAACTATTCGGTTTAAACTGGCTGCAACTTGCAGGTCCTTTTTGTGGTGCTAAATGACCTCGGATGGAAACGAGCCCAAAAGCAATCTTGACCGTTTCGACGACACGATAAACTTTCATGTTGAACTTTTTTTCATCAGAGGTCATCTCGAGGGCAAAATCGCTTGCGCAAAACAGACAATTATTCACACAACTCATCAGACATACCCACGTATGTGTCTGGTTCCGGGCGTCATATTTTGCTCACTGGAGGGTCGCGCTGTGCGGACTCTAACTTTTGCATATGACCTCGGATTGGGACGATCTTTATATCAAAATTGATCGATTCGACGAGACGCACAACTTCCGTGTAGAAAACTTTTCCATACGAGATCATCTGAATAACCTTTTTAGCCCATCTTCAACTTCTCGTCTGATTGACTATCACAACCTCCATTCCGGCAAGCTTTCCACCCAGGTAAGCTCTCCACACCGGCAAGGTTTCTACTAGGCAAGGTTTCACACCGACAAGGTTTCTCCCAGGAAAGGTTTTTACCCCGGCAAGGGTTCCTCTCCGACAAGGTTTCTCCCCCGGCAAGATTTCACACCGGCGAGCTTCCACACCGGCGAGCTTCCACACTGGCGAGCTTTTTGTGTTGGCAAGCTTTCCACGCTGGCAAGCCTTCACACCGGCAAGCTTTCACACCGGCAAGGTTTTACCCCGGCAAGGTTTTCACCCCAGCATGCTGCTTTATGATCGTGCCACTTTTGAGCGTCAACAGCTGTTTTCCACATATTTGAGGCTTTCCTAAAAAAAAGGTTGACGCACAAGCAGTGACTGTTGGATTTCCATCCAACGGCCGTCGTGCTTCTTCAATCTCTCCTCTTCCTACTCTAGCCGCTCAAACAAGCACCGGCGGGACTGCCTGCTCCCTCCTCCCCGCGGCCGGCTGTGCTGCCGCGCAGGCCTCACCGCCCCACTGTACTCCCATCGCTGGCCTAGCCATCCCTCTACTCACCCACACCTGCTGTTATTCTCCGACGACGGTAGACAAACCAGTAAACCCTCATATAGTCGTATTCCCCTCCGCGTGGGAAACAACTGCCGAGTCTTCCCTGCCTCCATGTCGTTCCCTTCCTAGGCCTCTCCGTCGTCCACCGTCCTGGTGCTCTCGGTGCGGCCTTGTCAACATGGTCAACGACCAACATGCATGTGAAGTGGACTGTACGTGGAGAGGCTGACAGCTGGGTCCATGACCACACGCAAGGAAACGCCTCCTTATTACTTCCAAAATAGTGATTCCTCCACCTGCCATTTGGGACCCACCAAAAGGGCCTCTGTATTTCGCGAAAAAAACGTTACCGCCGGTGACAACTTGGACCCACCAACTATATCTTCGCACGCAAGGAAGTGCCTCCTTATTACGCACAAAAAATGAATACTCCCCCTGCTAGATGGGACCTAGTATAGTGGCAGGCTGACTTGTGGACCTACTAAGTTGACGGGGACGGAGGGCTTTGTCAACTTAGTCAATATGCACGATTCTAGCTCTAGTGACCATACGATGTCCATCCAATGGCCGTAGTGCTTCTTCAACCTCTGGTCTTCTTGCTCCAGCCGCCCAAACCAGCGCTGGTCGTGCCTCGTGCTCCTGCCTCCCGTGGCCGGCTGCGATGCGGCGGAGGCCTCACCGCCCCCTACTACTCCCACCGCTGGCCAGACCATCCCTCTACTCACCCACACCCCCTGTTATTCTACGGCGACGGTAGCCTCACACCGCAGCGAACCAGTGAGCCCTCATACTCCTCTACGCGTGGACATCCACTACCGCGTCTTCCCCGGCTCTGCATCGTCCCCTTCCTAGGACTCGCCATCGTCCACCGCCCTGGTGCTCTCTGCGCGGCGTGGTCAACGTGGTCAAGGAACGGCTTCCATCGGACGTGGACTGTACGTGGAGAGGCTGACAGCTGGGTCCACAGCCGTAGCAAGGAAGTGCCTCCTTATTACGCGCAAAATAATTATTCCTCCACCTGACAGCGGGGACCCATCAGACGGGCCACCATATTTCGCGAAAAAAACGTTTCCCCCTAGCTGCTGGGACCCACCAGCTACATCTTCAAGGAAGTGCCTCCGGGCAAAAAAACGATTCGCCCCCCTGACTGGTGGGACCCACCAGCTACATCTTCGTATGCAAGGAAGTGCCTAACAGTCGGGACCCACCTGGTCGAAGCGTACGTGGCGATTTCATTCTGGTCGTGAACGTGTACGTATATACTAGTCGATGTAGAGGCGCACACATGTCGTAGTAGAGGCGCGCACGTAGCATGTACATGTACGTATAGCGGCCAGGGTGCAAGAAAGTAAATACGGCCACGTACATACGTATGGGCGGGGTCTTGAATGCCTACTCGCGCGTACGTACGACCAGGGCTCCTGTACATGGCTGGGTTGGAACGGAGAAACTGCGTCTTCGTCGTGTTCATGGGGAGGCAACGGAATGCGTCGTGTTCATCAGGATGCAACGGAACGCGTGGGAGCCAACCGGCTTGGACGGAACAGGCGATGGAAACGAGGCCTGGCGTACCGCAGAACGGAGGAAACGGCCTTGTGTTTGATCGGCCACATTCGAAACGGGTTCCTGTTCATCGGGAGGGGTGTGGCATACCTCAAAACGGAGGAAACGGACCTCCTACGGTCGAAACGGGGTCCTATTGATCGAGAGGGGTGTGGCGTACCGCAAAACGGACAAAACGGACTTGTGTTGGAGCGCTACAGTCGAAACGGGGCTCCTGTTCATCAGGAGGGGTGTGGCATACCGCCAAACGGGACTCCATGGGATATTGTTCATCTCCACTGTCGACCTCCTCCAGCCTCCATGAGCTACTATTCATCCACCGTCGACCTCCTCCAGCCTCCACCTCCGACTGTTCATCCACGGGCTCTAGATCATCCAGCCTCCACCGCGCGCTACTCCACCGGCTACTATTCAACCACCCATCTCCACGGGCTCCTATTCAACCACCCCTCCAGGGGCTACTGTTCATCCACCCCTCCACCCTCTACTGTTCATCCAGCCCTCCACGGGGTCGTCCTGTTCATCCAGCCCTCCACGGGGTCCTGTTCATCCAGCCCCAACCGGCTCGATCGTTCGGGGTCCTGTTGATACGTCCATTTTGCATCATGCTTTTATATCAATATTTATTGCATTATGGGTTGTTATTACACATTATGTCTCAAAACTTATGGCTATTCTCTCTTATTTTACAAGGTTTACCATGAAGAGGGGGAATGCCGACAGCTGGAATTCTGGCTGGAAAAGGAGCAAATATTGGAAACCTATTGTCGCAGTAAATGACCACGGGTAGCCTAACCGGCTCCCATTGGCCCTTAGAAAAAAAACAATGGGCCGACCGAGCCTTAAAGCACTCAAGACGCGATGTCGCCTTCCTCCGGCCGGCTATCTCACAGGCCGGCTACCGGAAGGCGGCCTGGCCCTAAACTCTATTGGAGGACGCCACGATAGGGCCGACTCCAAGAAGCCGACCATGGAAAGACCGACTCCAAGAAGCCGGCCCAAGAGAATTGACTCCAAGAGGCCGGCCCTAGGCAGGCGGCCAGGGGTCGTGCCCTAAAGGTTTGCACCCCCCATAACAATGATGGGACGGGTCGTGGCAATAGTGGACCCTGCCACCCCCGAATCCCGGAGCGCGCATGGCTACAGTACGCCGTACGGGACAACCATCACCCGTCTGGCATGGCACTATTGCCATGCTGATCATGACGCCCTCCACGACGGGCTGCCAGTACAGCCCGTGGGCGGCGGGCCCCTTCGATCAGAGAGACGCTTGAAGGTGACCTGGCCTCCCCCAGCCGGCCTGAGGCAAGGCCGGCTTCCTATAGCCGACTTGCTCCCCTCCTCGGGGCGCGCGCACCATTAAGGAGACAAAACGAGGTATGGCTACAGTGAGAGTCCGTAAGGCGGCAGCACTGTAGCCATGCTTACCTCGGCGAAGCCCTCGTCATCAGAGGCGAGGAAAAAGTAACCAGGCCCCGACAAGACCCCCAAGCGGTGGGACCGGCCTGTCGACCGATGAGCCGGCAGCCGGCGGGACCCACCAGTCGGCGGGCCCCAGCAGTCGGCGGAGAAGCCGGCGGTCATAGACACTGACAGCTAGGGCCCACGCCCAGCCGGATTACCATTGTACCCCCGGGGGTTAGGCCTATATAAACCCCCCGGGACACCCATGCAAAGGGTTGATCTCATATAGTTTTAGACACCACTAAAAGGAGAGGAGAGAGCCAGCCTTGCCCTTCTTCCTCCTTCCACCGAACAGCTCAAGGAGCCTCTTGTAGCTTCTTGTTGATCTAGTGATCATGCGGAGACCCCGCAGAGCAGGAGTAGGGGTATTATCTCCACGGAGAGCCCCCAACCTGGGTAAGATCCGCCGGCATGCATGTCTTCGCCTTATCCCGTTTCCAGGCACCGGCGATGTCTTACTGGCTCCCACACAGATAAGCCATCTATTGGCATATGTGCACCTACCACCCGACATTTGGCGCCCACCGTGGGGCCAGGTGTACCGTCGTCTGGAGACCTGCTCTGGACGGGAACCTTTTTCCTCCCCCGCGAGCGTAGCCAGCCCGGCATGCCCGATGGCGCTTGCCCCGACGTGCTGCAAAGCGTCAACAATGCCTGCGCAGCGAGCTGCCTCGCCGATCTTCTTGGCGAGGCTCGCATCTCCGACGAGCCCGCATCCGACGCGGGCACAAGCTGCCCCGAGAGCCGCCTCGTCAGCCTCCTCGATCAGCTTCACGTCTCCAGCGAGCCTTCCGCAGACTTGGAGTCGGTTGGCTCCACCGACCCGATGCTTGTCGACTCCGACACGGCGTTGCTCGACGCCTTCCCCACCAACGTGATCATCTTCGACGACCCTCTCCCTCGCGACGACAGTGGTGACAGCACTGTCACCGAGGTGCTAGTCATCAGCCATGGCGTCACCTCCGATGAAAACACCCACGATGCCCTGCAGGCAACGCTGCATGATCTGTCCGCCCCCATCCCGGCGGACGCTGACGCCGAGACGCTGGAGGCACGCCGCCTTGCTCTCCTTGCGGAGGGCCAGAGGATAGCCTCCATGAGACGCCTTATTAAAGCCCACCAGCGCGAAGTCGACCGCGCCGCTTTCGGTATGCCGCCTCCAGAAGGGCCGAGCTGAGCCGGCGTCGTCAAGAAACGCGGCGCGGCCATCACCAGCATGCTGGGAGAGGACCGCCCAGTCTACGCCACGCCCCTCGAGAATCGACGCGCCGCCCAGTCGATCGTAGACGAGCTAAATGGACTGGGGGCCAATGAGCTCCCCTACATGACCAGACGCATCTAGGAGCTAATCGACGCGGCCGCATAGCGGCATGAAGCTGGCGTCCGAGCTGGAAGCCCCCCTCGCCGAGAGCACGGCGCGACATCACGTACGCCGACTGCGGGCGGCGCCCGTGCGAGACAAGAGAAGGAGCCAGCTGCTAGCAGCCGCCGGACTCGAATCACCATCGAGCGCGACGCAGAAGGCCACCCTCGAGGTGTGGAACAACGAGGCAACCCGCCTTCTCCTCCGCCTCATGGGGACAGATATCCCACACCGCCGCTGGTCGCGCATCCGACTCTCAGCGGCCAACTTGGTCGCCGCGAAGGAGTCAGCGAGAATGATGCCCGCCATCGGATCAACCACCTTGCGTGATCCCTGGCCCTAGAAGAAGAAGATGATGTCGGCCCGCCTTTTTTCGGCCCCCGCATTCGCGATGAGCCCTTCCCCAAAGGGTTCTCGCTCCCGAGAGACACACCCAAGTACAACGGCTCCGTGAAGCCGGAAGATTGGTTGATTGACTACTCCACCGCAGTCCGCATAGCAAACGGCAACAGGCACGTTGCCGTGAAATATGTCCCCCTGATGCTCCAAGGCATGGCGCGCACCTGGATCAATAGCCTCAAGCCTTATAGCATCAACAGCTGGCTGGACTTCACAGAAGCCTTCATACGCAACTTCACCAGCACCTACAAACGGGCCCCCAAGCCCCGACAGCTCTCCTTGTGCGTACAAGAGCCCAATGAATCGACCCGCGACTACCTCACGTGTTGGGCCGAGCTCCGCAACTCCTGCGAGGGGGTGCACGAGGTTCAAGCCATAGAGTACTTCACCGCCGGGTGCAGAGAGGGCACCCTCCTCAAGCACCGACTCCTCTGCGACGAGCCGGCTACCATCGACGAGCTGCTGGTCATAGCAGACAAGTACGCCACGGCCGACTCCTCAATGTAGACTGAGCTCCGGATAGACGCCTCTGGAAAAGTGCTGACGCCGACTCCCAAGACGCCGGCTGGAGAATCAAGCCGACGCCCGTATCAAAGCGACCACACGCGCAAGGCCCCTATGCCGTCTTCCACAAGCCGACAGGTGGCCATAGTCGAAGACGAGCAACCTGAGGGGCGGCCGACACCCAAGAAGCAGAAGGGCGGCAGGCCGGCTTGGCAGCCGGCTTTCTCCTATGACCAAACCCTCGATGCCCCCTGCAAGTTCCAGAGCGGCGCGAAGCCGTCCAACCACACAACAAGGAAGTGCCATTGGCTCACACGAATCTCCAAGGGAGAGGGGCTGTTGCTGCCTCCGCCTGCAGGCCAGCGGCCTCTTGCCCCACAGCAGCCGGCCGCTCGGCCAGCAGTCAGAGCCATCCAAGACAAGTTCCCCGATGAACATGCCGCCTACGTCGTCTTTACAAGCCAAACAAAAGACCGGCGCAGCCGGCGCCGACAACAGCAAGAAGTCAACGCGGTCACCTCCAACAACCCCGAGTTTATGCACTGGTCGGAGAAGCCCATCAGCTGGAGCCAGGCCGATCACCCAGAGGTGATGCCGTCTCCTGGCTCCTATGCATTGGTTTTGGACGCCACCCTCGCGACAGAAAGGCGAGTTGCCCGTTTCTCCCGCGTGCTGATAAATGGCGGGAGCAGCATCAACATACTGTACCGCGATACCATGGAGAAGCTCAACATCAAGCCGAAGCAGCTCATGCCAAGCCAGACTGTGTTCCATGGCATTGTGCCCGACCTATCCTGCTCACCAATTGGTAAGATCAAGATGGATGTCCTCTTTGGGGACAAAGATCATTTCCGCCGAGAGGCAATATGGTTTGAGGTAGTGGATTTGGAAAGCCCGTACCACGCATTGCTTGGCCGACCTGCATTGGCCAAGTTTATGGCTGTGCCCCACTACTCCTACCTCAAGATGAAGATGCCGAGTTCCAAGGGCATCATCACCATAGCCGGAGACTACAAGAAGTCTTCTGAGTGTGCAGCCGCTAGCAGCCGTCTGGCCGAGTCCCTTGTGATTGCTGAAGAGAGAAAGATGCCGAATCGAGTTGTGGCCATGGCTGGCAAGCAGCCGTCCCTGTCCCTTGACCCCAAGGAATGTGATGCTCAAGGTTCTTTCCAGCCAGCCAAAGAGACGAAGAAGATACCTCTAGACCCGGAGCACCTGGAGAGGTACGCTGTCATGGGCACCGACCTCGACAGCAAATAGGAAAGCGAGCTCGTTGATTTCCTCCATGAGAATCGGGACATCTTCGCATGGTCTCCCAAAGACATGCCGGGTGTCCCGACGAATTTCACTGAGCACAAGCTACACGTCCGATCAGACGCCAAGCCGGTCAGGCAGCCCTTGCACCGCCTGTCAGAAGAGAAGAGAAGAGTAGTTGGAGAAGAAATAGCCCGGCTTCTGGCAGCCGGCTTCATTATGGAAGTGTTCTTTCCAGAATGGCTTGCCAACCCGGTCCTGGTGTTGAAGAAGAACAAGCAGTGGCGCATGTGCATTGACTACACCAGCCTCAACAAAGCCTGCCCTAAAGATCCCTTTGCTCTGCAGAGGATTGACCAAGTGATAGACTCCACAGCCGGATGCGAGCTGTTGAGTTTTTTGGATGCATACTTGGGCTACCACCAGATAAAATTGGACCCAGCTGACCGCCTGAAGACCGCCTTCATCACCCCATTCGGAGCTTTCTGTTACCTGACTATGACATTTGGCTTGAGAAATGCCGGTGCCACTTTTCAGCGTTGCATGCAGAAATGCCTCCTCAAGCAACTCGGCAGAAATGCCCACGTCTACATAGACGATGTTGTGGTGAAGACGGAGAAACGCGACACCTTGCTGGAAGACCTCAAGGAGACCTTTGAGAATTTGCGCCAGTTTCAGATCAAGCTCAACCCGGAGAAATGCGTGTTCGGGGTACCAACCGGCCAGCTTTTAGGCTTCCTGGTCTCCGAACGCGGCATCGAGTGCAACCCAGTCAAGATCAAGGCCATAGAGAGAATGAAGATTCCCACCAAGCTGCGAGACATCCAAAAGTTCACCGGATGCCTGGCATCTTTGAACCGCTTCATCAGCCGGCTCAGAGAAAAAGCTCTACCCCTCTACCGAATCATGAAGAAGTCCACTCACTTCGAGTGGAATGACCAGGTGGACCAAGCTTTCCACGAGCTAAAGAAGATGCTGTCCACGCCGCCTGTCTTGGCGGCCCCGACCGAGAAAGAGCCCATGTTCCTCTACATCGCCGCCACCTGCCGGGTGGTCAGCACAGTTATCGTGGTTCAGCGTCCAGAAGAAGGCCGAGCTCAGCTAGTCAAGAGGCCGGTGTATTATTTGAGCGAAGTACTGTCCACCTCAAAGCAGAACTACCCGCACTATCAGAAGATGTGCTACGGTGTGTACTTCGCCTCCAAGAAACTCAAGCCCTACTTTCAAGAGCATCCCATCACGGTCGTATGCACTGCCCCGCTCGCTGAGATCATAGGCAGCCGGGATGCATCCGGCCGAGTGGCGAAGTGGGCCATTGCGCTGGCTCCTTACACGATCTACTACCAGCCCCGCACCGCCATCAAGTCCCAAGCATTGGCCGACTTCCTCGTCGATTGGGGCGAGACCCAGTACCTGCCACCGGCCCCCGACTCCACCCATTGGCGGATGCACTTTGACGGATCCAAGATGCGCACCGGCTTGGGAGCCGGCATGGTCCTCACCTCTCCCAAAGACGACAAACTCAGATACACATTGCAAATCCATTTTTCCGCTTCCAACAATGTGGCCGAGTACGAAGCGCTCATACACAGGCTCCGGCTAGCCAAGGAACTCGGCATCCGCCGGATCCTGTGCTATGGCAACTTGGACTTGGTGGTCCAGCAATCATCCAGCGACTGGGATGCCAAGGACGCAAACATGGCAAACTACCGCTTCCTTGTTCAGCGGATCAGCGGATACTTTGAGGGGTGCGAGTTCCTCCATGTGCCACGGGCCGACAACGAGCAAGCAGATGCCCTGGCACGAACAGGCTCCACCTGGCAAGCTATACCAACTGGCGTCGCCCTCCAACACCTCCTCAAGCCGTATATCAAGCCGTCTCCGGAATCCAGTTCCATCTTCGTGCCGCCTGACCCCGACACAGTCGGATCCGACTTCGAGAACCAAGCAGGCGGCTCGGGGACTCCGACAGCCGGCTCGGGGACTGCCCTAGTCGAACCCGGCACGGGGACTGCTGCAGCCGGCCCAGGGACTGCACCAACACAGCAGGCGGCAGCCGACTCCAATTCCTCACAACCTAGCCCGCCCACCCTAGTTGTAGTAGCCGTTTTGGTGATAGAATAAGTCACAGCTCCATCATGGGCCTAGCCCACCCTCCACATCCTGATAAACGGAGAGCTGCCGACTGACGAGATCTCGGCAAGACAAGTCCAACACCAAGCCGGAGCATACACAATAATGAATCGAGAGCTTGTTAGGCGCACTGTTACTGGAGTCTTCCAGCGCCGCGTCGAGCCAGAGAAAGGCGTAGCAATCCTCGAAGACATCCACCAAGGTGAATGCGGCCACCATGCCGCCTCAAGGGCACTCATCACCAAAGCTTTCCGCCATGGATTCTTTTGGCCCACTGCTTTGGAGGATGCCAAGGAGTTAGTCAAACACTGTAAAAGGGTGCCAAATCTTCGACTCCAAGCAACACCTGCCGGCTTCTGCACTCAAGACCATCCCCCTCACTTGGCACTTTGCCGTCTGGGGGCTGGACATGGTCGACCCATTCAAGACAGCGCGCGGCGGCATGACACATCTGCTTGTCGCCGTGTACAAATTTACCAAGTGGATTGAAGCAAAGCCGATCAAGAAACTTAATGGGCCGACTGCCGTGACATTCATTGCAGATATTACAACCCGGGATGGAGTACCACACATCATCATCACCGACAATGGCATGAATTTTGCCAAGGGAGCACTGGCACGTTTCTGCATGACATAGGGCATCCGACTGGACTTACCATCCGTTGCCCACCCACAGTCAAACGGCCAAGTCGAGCGAGCAAACGGCTTCATCCTTGCCGGCATCAAGCCCCGACTGGTCGTGCCGCTGGAGCGTTCGGCCCGCTGCTGGCTCTACGAGCTGCCGGCTGTCTTTTGGAGTCTGCGCACTACCCCAAACAAGTCAACCGGCTTCACCCCTTTCTTCCTTGTATATGGTGCCGAGGCTGTCATCCCAACTGACATCGAGTTCGACTCACCTCGGATCACCATGTACACGGAGGCGGTGGCTAAGGAAGCACGAGAAGACGGCGTCGAATTGCTGGAAGAAAGTCGGCTGTTAGCCCTCAGCCGGTCCGCCATCTACCAGCAAGTTCTACGCTGTTACCACAGTCGGAGGGTCAAGTCAAGATCTTTCCAAGAGGGTGATCTTGTGCTCCGGCTGATCCAGTGAACAGCCGGCCAGCACAAGCTCTCGGACCCTTGGGAAGGCCCCTTCGTCATCAACCGGGTTCTAGGCAATGACTCCTACTACCTGATCGATGCGCAGAAGCCGAAGGCATGCAAGAGAGACGATTCCGGCAAGGAGTCGGAGCGACCATGGAACGCCAATCTTCTCCGAAGATTTTACAGTTAAAATGCAGTATGTACCATGCTACCTTTTGTATTAAGTATGAGACAACGAGCTCCTCGAGAAGTTCACGGGGACTACCCTCTTTTATCTATGAATGTCGGGTATCATACCCATGGTTATGTCACTACATTCATTTTTTCGTCCGGCACCGGGTTCGACTAGTCGGCCCGGGGACTTGCCGCCTTGAGTTATGTCCAAGTTCTACCTATAGTCAGACAATTAATGTGCCGACACCCAAGCCCTCTCTTGTGAAAGTCGCAGCTCAAAGAATCGGTTGTCCAACTAGCAAGAGCCGAAGGCGGAAAAGGGGGCCCACATGAAAAATGGCTAAGGACTAACAAACTTACATAACGCAAGCTGGCTTCCCCCTGCCAACCGGCTGTCAAAGCAGCCGGCTGGCCGGCTTCCCTTCTTACTCTGCTACAATCTAAGAAAGCTTGAGTACTTGCCCTCCTAGAATGGCCAATTCCTTACCCGGCCACAGACTACAGAGCAGTTGTCCGACTAGGAAAGGCGGCGACCAAAGGAGGGCAGCAAAGGAAAACATCCCAAAAATAAAAAGCAAGTACGAATGGAAGCCAAGCACATGCATAATTATATTTACACAAAATGCCTTCGAGAGGCCGGCATTCGACAAAGTTTGAATACACCCCTAGTGGGTGGAATTGCGCAAAGTTAATAAAAGTTGTTCAAAGAGTGACAAGCAGGAAAGTAAAAACGGCGAGTCAAGCCAAGGGAGAAACTAGGGCGTCGGGCAGATCGGTGGAGACGGCGGTGTCGGCTGGAGGAGTGGCCGGCTGGCGAATCTCGGCCTGATCATCACCTGCGGCAGGCGGTGCATTAGCACGCGCCTTGTTGCTGGAAGCACGATCAGGCTGAAGCTGGCTGGCTACTTCACCATCCGACACAACATCTTCGCCGTCTTCCTCCTCCTCCTCTTTGCCCTCGTCGCTTGAGTCAATCTCCTCTGCCGAGTCTTCACCGTCGGCCGGGTTCAGCCCGAACCATTCCTCCGGCTGCGCGACATCGTCTTTGTTTACCTCAGGAGCAAAGGCGCTGGTGTCCGTGAAGTCGGCGATTGCCGAGGTGCGCTAGATGATAGCCGGCCGCACCGCCTCCAGCTCCTCGTCAGCCTCCTACCGCCAGGTGCGCAGCTGGTCCAAGTTTAGCCCAGGATACCAAAGCCCGGACGAAATCCAGCACCCGTCGAACACCGGACCGTGCTGCTGAAGCCTTCCAGGCCTCAAGGCGGCCGACTGCCACCTCCAGCCAGTAGGCAGTATGGCTGGGGGTGCGGGAAATCACCTCGCCAGGCTAGAGGGCGGCCAGTACCTGCGCTCCAGCATGCTGAAGCCGGCGGAGCATGCGGTAGGCCGGCTGGAGGCGGGCTTGGATCGCTAGAAGCTGCTCCTCAAGTGACCGGTCGACGTCCGGTGTGACCTCAACCCCAGCTTGCCGCCGGGCCTCACGGTGAGCTTCGATGGCTTGGTTGGCGGCGACGTGATACGTCTCCAACGTATCTATAATTTTTGATTGCTCCATGCTACTTTATCTACTATTTTGGGTAATATTGGGCTTTATTATCCACTTTTATATTATTTTTGGGACTAACCTATTAACCGGAGGCCCAACCCAGATTTGCTGTTTTATGCCTATTTCAGTGTTTCGAGGAAAAGGAATATCAGACGGAGTCAAAACGGAACGAACTCAACTGGAGAAGTTATTTTTGGAAGGAAAGCTACCGGATGGACTTGGACCCCACGTCAGGAGCCAAGGGAGGTGCTCACGAGGGTGGGGGGCGCGCCCACCCCCTGGGTGCGCCCCTGCCTCGTGGGGCCCCCGTAGCTCCTCCGACGTACCCCTTGCACCCATATATACCTACGCACCCTAAAACTTCCAGAACAGAAGATAGATCGGGAGTTTCGCTGCCGCAAGCCTCTATAGCCACCAAAAACCAATCGGGACCCTGTTCCGGCACCCTGCCGGAGGGGGATCCCATCACCGGAGGCCATCTTCATCATCCCGGTGCTATCCATGACGAGGAGGGAGTAGTTCGCCCTCGGTGCTGAGGGTATGTACCAGTAGCTATGTGTTTGATCTCTCTCTCGTGTTCTCTCTCGTGTTCCCTCTATGGCACGATCTTGATGTATCCCGAGCTTTGCTATTGTAGTTGGATCTTATGATGTTTCCCCCCCTCTACTCTCTTGTGATGAATTGAGTTTCCCCTTTGAAGTTATCTTATCGGATTGAGTCTTTTATGAGAACACTTGATGTATGTCTTGCCGTGATTATCTGTGGTGACAATGGGATATCATGTGCCACTTGATGTATGTTTTGGTGATCAACTTGCGGGTTTTGTGACATTGGGAACCTATGCATAGGGGTTGGCACACGTTCTTGACTCTCCGGTAGTAGCTTTCGGGCACTCTTTGAAGTACTTTTATGTTGGTTGGATGAATCTGAGATTGTGTGACGCATATCGTATAATCATGCCCACGGATACTTGAGGTGACAATGGAGTATCTAGGTGACATTAGGGTTTTGGTTGATTTATGTCTTAAGGTGTTATTCTAGTATGAACTCTATGATGGATTGAGCGGAAAGAATAGCTTTATGTTATTTTACTACGAACTCTTTTATAGATCGATCCGAAAGAATAACTTTGAGGTGGTTTCGTACCCTACCATAATCTCTACGTTTGTTCTCCGCTATTAGTGTATTTGGAGTGACTCTTTGTTGCATGTTGAGGGCTTGTTATATGATCTATCTATGTTATTATTGTGGAGAGAACTTGCACTAGTGAAAGTATGAACCCTAGGCCTTGTTTCCTATCATTGCATTACCGTTTACGCTAACTTTTATCGCTCGTTACCTTGCTGTTTTTATAATTTCAGATTACAATTACCTTTATCTACTATCTATTTTGCACTTGTATCTTCATCTCTTCGCCGAACTAGTGCACCTATACAATTTACCATTGTATTGGGTGTGTTGGGGACACAAGAGACTCTTTGTTATTTGATTGCAGGGTTGTCTGAGAGAGACCATCTTCATCCTATGCCTCCTATGGATTGATAAACCTTAGGTCATCCACTTGAGGGAAATTTGCTACTGTCCTACAAACCTGTGCACTTGCAGGCCCAACAACGTCTACAAGAAGAAGGTTGTGTAGTAGACATCAAGCTCTTTTCTGGCGCCGTTGCCGGGGAGGTGAGTGCTTGAAGGTATATCTTTAGATCTTGCAATCGAATCTTTTTGTTTCTTGTTTTAGCACTAGTTTATTTTATAAAAGAAAACTGCAAAAAAATGGAGTTAAGTTTGTCTCATACGCTTCATCTTTTTAATATCTTTCGTGAGTATGATGGAAAAGAAAATTGTGCCAAAGTGTTAGAATAAGAATGCATTAAATTGTTTGGCACTAAATCTTTGAATGATGAGCATGATTGCAATGTTGTTAGTACGAATTCTTTGAATATCCATGATGCTAATGATGATTGCACTAGTTATGATGAAAATATCTCTTATGAGCATGTCAACTTTTGTGGAGTGCATGTTTGCATGAACACACCAAATAGAGAAGGTATTTATTGCAAGAGGCATAAGTACTTAGAAACCAAATTGTTGCAAGAAGAGCTAGATGAATGTGCTGAAAGATTCAATATTTTTCGCGCTCCTTGTGAACTTTATAATGGACATGGTCATTTAAAGCTCCAATGCTATTTGTTTCATGATCAAGTCGTGTCCAAATATTGTGATAATTTGATTACCCTTGAGCATCATAAAGAGCTTAGCCTTCTTTTGGGTTATGAAGAAATGAAACGTATAACTGAGGGTATTCCAAAATTTAGTCTTGATAAAATTCTTGATTTTGATCTAGAGAAAATTTATATGTATTGTGCGGAGAATTGCATTGAAAATCCTTATATTGCCAATTACCTAAAGAAAAGAAAGCAAATGGAAGATAATGAGAATACTAATGAAAGGGAAGAGGCTTCCCAATCTCCTCCTATTATTTCTTATGATGAATCAGGTAACGAGGAGGAGCTTTCTATTCAGCCAATCTCATCAATAAGGAGCTCAAAGAGGAAGGTTGAACCTACACATAATGTGAAGAATAAAAAGAAAAGAAGGAGAAACAAAGGTAAAAAGGTATCCCTCCCAAATGATGTTTCTCCTACTACTACTTGTGATGATGATAATTGCTATACTATTGGTGCTATCCATATTTTTAATGATGAGAGTGATTATGCTTATGATATGAAAGGGCCCAAGCTTGGGGAAGCTATGTTTGATGAGTATGAAAATATTTGAGAATATATTTGCTGAAATTAATGTTTGTCCCAAGCTTGGGGATGCTACGTTTAATGAAGATGATATTTTTAGCATCCCAAGTTTTGATATGCAAAGTTGTTATGATGATAGCATGCCTCCTACCTATGATGATTATATTGATGAAAGTGGGTTTGGAAGAGTGTCAACTTTAGGAAGTAGTGATCCCACAATTTTGGAGGATGTTGAATCTTATAATATTTATGAAAGTGGATTTGGAGAGGTCATGACTTTACTTAGTAATGATTCCACTATCTTGGAAGAGGTTTCAATCGATTATGATGAGAACAAAGTTGCTACTTATGATGATTATTGTGATGAAACTTATGCTATAAAAAGTAGTGAGTATTATATTTACAAATCTTGTCATGATTATGATTACCCTTTTTTTGAACATTACTCTTTTAATGTGGAAACAATTTTTAGCGTTCAAGTCCCTTATGATACTCCCACCATTCCGAATAAGAAGAATCTTGCTTATGTGGAGAGTAGTAAATTTTCTATGCTTATAGATCATGAAAATAATGCTTTAGGTTCTGGTTATATTGTTGAATTCATTCATTATGCTACTGAAAATTATTATGAGGGAGGAACATATGCTTGTAGGAATTGCAATAATGCCAAGTTTCCTCTCTATGTGCTCAAAATCTTTAAGTTATGCTTGTTTTACCTTCCTATGCTAGTTGATTATTGTTCCCATAAGTTGTTTGCTCACAAAATCCCTATGCATTGGAAGTGGGTTAGGCTTAAATGTGCTAGTCATATGCTTCATGATGCTCTCTTTATGTTTCAATTCTTATCTTTTATGTGAGCATGATTGCCATCATCATGCCTAGCTAAAAAGGCATTAAAGAAAAGCGCTTGTTGGGAGACAACCCAATACTTATCCTTACTGTTTTTGTGTGTACACATGATTATGCTACTGTATTAATCATGTGTTATAGCTTTTGTTTCAATAAAGTGCCAAGTAGAACCTTTGGGAAGACTTGGGTGAAGTTTATATGATCTTGCTGTGAAAAACAGAAACTTTAGCGCTCACGAGAATAGCTGCCATTTTTTACTGGAGAGTGATTTTAGGTTGATTCTTTTTTCATATGATTAATAGACAAATTACTCAGGTCCAGAAATTTATTTCACAATATTTGGGGTTCCAGAGGTATACGTTTGATACAGATTACTACAGACTGTTCTGTTTTTGACAGATTCTGTTTTCATTGTGTTGTTTGCTTATTTTGATGCATCTATGGCTAGTATTAAGTGGTATGAACCATGGATAAGTTGAGGTACAGTATATATAACACCAATATGAATTTAGAATGAGTTCATTACAGTACGTAAGTGGTGGTTTTATTTTCTTATACTAATGGAGCTTACGAGTTTTGCGTTGAGTTTTGTGTGGTTGAAGTTTTCAAGATTTGGGTAAAGATTCGATGGACTATGGAATAAGGAGTGGTAAGAGCCTAAGCTTGGGGATTCCCAAGGTACCCCAAGGTAATATTAAAGGACACCCAAGCAACTAAGCTTGGGGATGCCCCGGAAGGCATCCCCTCTTTCGTCTTCGTTCATCGGTAACTTTACTTGGAGCTATATTTTTATTCACCACATGATATGTGTTTTGCTTGGAGCGTCATTTTATTTTGTTAGTTTTTGCTTGATGTTAGTTAGAATAATTTTTTGCATCTTTAGTTTCAATAAAAAAGTCAAGGATAGCCTTTGCCATGCTTATTTTGCTAGTATACTTGTTGCTATTTGAAAACAGAAAGTTTACCGCTGTTGAAAAAATTCCCTAGAAAAGTCAGAGACTGGTATAACGTTGAGTCTTTTTGCATACTGAGATATGATAAATTTATTACAGTGGGAATTTTAGTTCATAATTTTTGGAGTCAGGGAAGTATTGATACTCTTGCATTCTCTACAGACTGTACTGTTTTGGCAGATTGCTGTTATGTTTGCATTGTTTGCATATGTTTGCTTGTTTAATGGTTCTATTTGAGGATAAGAGTATTAAATATACAGAGGCATTTAGTATTAAATGTTGAATAATAATGTTAGTGATTTGTTACAGTAGAAGATGATATGGTTTTGCATTCGTTTATACTAACCTATCTCACAAGTTCTTGTTGAGTTTGTTGTGAATGAAGCTTTTGATAAGAAATAGAGAAACCATGATATGAGAGGAATTAAGGAGACACAAAAGCTCAAGCTTGGGGATGCCCAAGGCATCCCAAGATAATATTTCAAGAAGTCTCAAGCATCTAAGCTTGGGGATGCCCCGGTAGGCATCCCACCTTTCTTCTTCAACAACTATCGGTTAGTATCGGTTGAGCCTAAGTTTTTGCTTCTTCACATGAGTTGTGCTATCCTTGCAATGTAGTTTTCTTTAGCTTTGCTTGCTGTTTGAATAAAGTATCAAGATCTGAAATTATTAATTGGCAGAGTCTTCACATAGTTGCATAATTATTCGACTACTTATTGATCTTCACTTATATCTTTCGGAGTAGTTTGTCATTTGCTCTAGTGCTTCACTTATATCTTTTAGAGCACAATGGTGGTTATATTTTGTAGAAATTGCTAGTCTCTCATGCTTCACTTAGATTATTTTGAGAGTTGTTAATAGCATGGTAATTTGCTTAAAGATGATATACTTGGTATTCAAGATATGTGAAACTTTCTTTTGAGTGCGTTGAATACTAAGATAAGTTTGATGCTTGATAATTGTTTTGAGATATGGAGGTGATAACCATTGAGGAATGGGCAAGTCTGATCAATGCCCCAAAGGAGAGTGAAGATGACTTGGACATTTATGCCAAGAAGAAAATGGATCATAACTCAATGTCACATATGTACAAGGAGATCCCTGATGAAGCACTTGAGATTTTCAAGTTTGGATCAGTTCATTTTCTTCTGTCAGGGCTGCCTATGATCAACCAGATCCTAAGGCACACTCTTTTGCCCAAATCAGGTGATCACAACATGATTCGAGGGCATGCAATAAACTTGCTAAATGTATTTGATGTGCCCCAGAAATTCAAGGTCATGAGCCTTATGGTTGAAACTATCAAGAGGACTGCAGCAGACCAGAAGAGAAGTTGTGGATATGCTCCACAGATTCAGGAGTTGATTAACTCAAAGATGGGCACAGGAAAATATCAGTTGGATAAAGAACATTTTGCTCTCTATCCAGACTTTGAGGACAACCAAGTTGTCATGAATGAGGATGAACCATCATCAGTGCAAGCTCAAGCAAAGAAGGAGAAAGCAAGGAAAGAGAAGGCTGTCAAGATGCCAACTCAAGAGGAGGCATCTGAGTATTTCTTGAAGAACAAGCAGGAGTAGCTTGGTTACTTGATTGCATCAAAACTAAGGATTGAGAAGGGGTTGGCCACCCTAACTCAAAACCAGGAGAGCCTGGAAAGGATCATGGAACAAAAATTCTATGATCTTGATGTCAAAGTAACTGAGATTCAGTCTGTTGTGGAACAACTTCAGGATGACATGCAGGAGAGGAAGGGCAAGACAACCACTGATGCATTTGCCAGAGTGCCTAGAGCTCAGAGGTCAGCTGCAGTGCCTGTGACAGACACAAGAGCCACATCATCTGCACCAGCTACAGCTCCTACAACTCCAGTACAACCAGCTCCAGCACCAACTCCTCCAGCTCCATCTACATCGACTGAAGCCTTCGTCCAAGGAGCCATCTCTACACCACCAACACCTGAAGACCAAGCCTGAGAGACAATCTAGCACTAAGCATTTTCTATGAACTTTTTGGTAACTTGTTGCCAAAGGGGGAGAAAAATGTATAGATCATAGGCTTCGAGAGAGAGATTTGCTGTTTTTTGTTCTCTCTTGTCTTCTTGGTTAAACTTGTTTGTGTTTTGATTGCTTGAGATACTATGCAATTACCTGTGAGACATTGATGATCATGTGTTTGATCATAAGCTACACTTATGCATGTTTGATGATATTATCTTACCTATCCTTATATGATCATTCACTTTGCTTGGTGATGAGTGCATGTATTCAATCTTTATTATTTTGAGCGCTCCACCAAGATGTATGTGACATGGAAGAGTAACCCATGAACCTAATTTCTTGTGCATTTGTAGTCCAAAGCAAATCTTAAACTATGCACAAATTTAGGGGGAGCTCTTGCTTATCACAAACTTCTCAAAGCGACGATGTTTTTTAAACCTTATTATCATTTGTCGAAGCTTTGATCTATATGTTGTCATCAATTACCAAAAAGGGGGAGATTGAAAGTGCAACTATCCCTAGGTGGTTTTGGTAATTCATAACAACATATAGCTCATTGAGCTAATGCTATTCCAAGACTATTATTTCAGGAAGCTCAATGAATGGCATGGCATGGATGATGAAAGTGGATCCCTCAAAATATCAAGGACAAAGGATTGGCTCAAGCTCAAAAGCTCAAGACTCTACATTTTATATTTCAGTGATCCAAGATCACATTGAGTCTATAGGAAAAGCCAATACTATCAAGGAGGGATGAGGTGTTTCTTAATGAGCCTCTTGCTTCATGTGCTTAGTGATATGCTCCAAATACCCTCAACTACTTTCTCACATCCTCATTTGACCTAAACCTAAAGCCAAAATCGGTCACACCGATTCTTTCTATCCGGCGCCACCGAGTTCAAATGTCATAGCCACTGCCACAAACCCTAGGCAAATCGGTCTCACCGATAGGGATCTCGGTCTCACCGAGATGGGATTGTAATCTCTCTGTTTCCCTTCCTAATGTTTCGGTCTAACCGGAGTGAGCGATCGGTCCCATCAAGATTGCAATGTAAACTCTCTGTTTCCCTTTTGTAACATTTCGGTCTCACCGAAAAGAGCAAATCGGTCCTACCGAGTTTACCTGACCAACTCTTTGGTTAGCTAATTACCAAAATCGGTCTCACCGAGTTTGTGTAATCGGTCTCACCGAGATTACGTTATGCCCTAACCCTAACCATATCGGTCCTACCGAGTTGCATTTCGGTCCCACCGAAAACCCTAACGGTCACTAGGTTTACTAAATCGGTCCGACCGAGTTTGTTGATTCGGTCTCACCGAGATTGGTAAATTGTGTGTAACGGTTAGATTTTGTGTGGAGGCTATATATACCCCTCCACCTCCTCTTCATTCGTGGAGAGAGCCATCAGAAGAAACCTACACTTCCAACTTACCAGTTCTGAGAGAGAACCACCTACTCTTGTGTTGAAGCCAAGATATTCCATTCCTACCATATAAATCTTGATCTCTAGCCTTCCCCAATTTGCTTTTCACTCAAATCTTCTTTCCACCAGATCCAAATCCTATGAGAGAGAGTTGAGTGTTGGGGAGACTATCATTTGAAGCACAAGAGCAAGGAGTTCATCATCAACGCACCATTTGTTACTTCTTGGAGAGTGGCGTCTCCTAGATTGGCTAGGTGTCACTTGGGAGCCTCCGACAAGATTGTGGAGTTGAACCAAGGAGTTTGTAAGGGCAAGGAGATCGCCTACTTCGTAAAGATCTACCGCTAGTGAGGCAAGTCCTTCGTGGGCGACGGCCATGGTGGGATAGACAAGGTTGCTTCTTCGTGGACCCTTCTTGGGTGGAGCCCTCCGTGGACTCGCGCAGCCGTTACCCTTCGTGGGTTGAAGTCTCCATCAACGTGGATGTACGATAGCACCACCTATCGGAACCACGCCAAAAACATCCGTGTCTCCAACTGCGTTTGAATCCTCCAAACCCTTCCCTTTACTTTCTTGCAAGTTGCATGCTTTAATTTCCGCTGCCTATATACTCTTTGCATGCTTGCTTGATTTGTGTGATGATTGCTTGACTTGTCCAAAGATTGCTAAAATCTGCAAAACTCTAAAATTGGAAAAAGGTTAAGTTTTTAATTGGTCAAGTAGTCTAATCACCCCCCTCTCTAGACACACTTCAAGGTCCTACAAGTGGTATCAGAGCTTTGGTCTCCATTTGCTTTGATTTCCATAGCTTTTAGTGGTCATAGCCTAGGTTTCACAACCTAGGAGAGTATGGCGTCTAGCGAGGGAAATTATCACCGTAGAGGTCCTTACTTTGATGGAACTAATTTTGCTAGTTGGAAGCATAAGATGAAAATGCATATTCTTGGACATAACCCCGCCGTTTGGGCTATTATTTGTATTGGCTTGCAAGGTGAATTCTTTGATGGGAGAGAGCCGAACCGTGAAGCTAATGCAGAAGAATTGAAGATGCTGCAATACAACGCTCAAGCTTGTGATATCATCTTCAACGGATTGTGCCCCGAAGAATTCAACAAAATCAGCCGTCTTGAGAATGCAAAGGAAATTTGGGACACTTTGATTGATATGCATGAAGGTATCGACTCCGTCAAGGAATCCAAGTTGGATGTGCTCCAAAGTCAGCTTGACACGTTCAAAATGAAGGATGGTGAAGGTGTCGCTGAAATGTACTCTAGGCTTGCTCTTACCACAAATGAGATTGCCGGCTTAGGGAGTGAAGAGATGACCGACAGATTCATCATCAAGAAGATCCTAAGAGCATTGGATGGAAAATATGATACCGTGTGCACATTAATTCAAATGATGCCCAATTACAAGAATCTGAAGCCAACGGAGGTCATTAGCAGAATTGTTGCTCATGAGATGTCACTCAAGGATAAGGAGGAACTTCACAACAAGTCAAGTGGTGCTTACAAAGCCTCATGTGAAGCCCCCACATCATCAAGTGAGAAACAAACCTTCAATGAAGAATTGAGCTTAATGGTGAAGAATTTCAACAAATTCTACAAGAGTAGAAGCAAAGAAAGAAGCTCTAAGTCAAGGTCCTATAATGACAAGAGATCTTCCAGTCGAGAGCGCAACTGCTACAATTGTGGGAGACCGGGACACTATTCAAATGAGTGTACTGCACCCTACAAAAGAAGAGAAGATTCTCCATAGAGAAGAAGTAGAAGAGAAGAATCACCGCCAAGAGAGAGAAGGACTAGAGATGATCGTTATGAACGAATACCCTCACGGAGAAGCAAAGATTCGGAAAGGAAGGACAAATCATCAAAGAGCTACACAAAACGAAGACATCAAGCTCATGTTGGTGAATGGGTATCCGGTTCCGACTCTGACCATCACTCCGAGAGAAGCTATCACTCCGACTCTGAACATACTCAAGATGAAGGTGTTGCCGGTCTAGCACTTGTGTCAACCAACTCCTATGACATATTTGATTAACCAAATGAAGGAATTGGAAGATGCTGCATGGCAAAAGGCCCTAAGGTAACTCACCCCGAGTATGTTGATTTCAATAGTGATGAAGATGACTTGCTAGGTGATGATGATTTACTTGTTGACAACTCTAGTGATGAATACTATGATGAAACATCAATTAATCATGCTAAACAAGATAAAACGAATGACAATGATAAGGAGAAGATTGAGCTTCTAACTAAAGAACTAAACACTCTTAAGTTAGCTCATGAAACTATCTTCGAAAATCATTGAGAACTTTTAAGGGCTCATGAGAAGTTACGCTTTGAAAAGCTCAATCTTGAGCAAGAGCATGAGTTCTTAAAGGCAATCAATGATGATCTTCGCAAGAAAAGTTCTTCTTATATTGCCAAGCGTTTACTCTTATCTACTTACATGCCTCAAGTCAAGTCTAGTAACAAGAACAAGAAATATTCTTCCTCTAGTAGTAACAATGATTATGCTAAATCCAATATTGTTGCTTCTAGTAATTCTCTTGATTCCACTAATGATACTCTTAGCCAAGTTACACTTGAGCAAGAAAATAGCTTATTGAAGGGAATTATAGAGAAAGGTGTATACAAGAGCCTTGCCGGGAGTAAGCAATTCGAGGAAATTGTACGCATGCAAGGAAGGCACCGGAAGAATCAAGGTGTTGGTTTTGAACGAAAGTTCAATGCCAATGGAGTTGAGTGGGAAGAAGATCAATACCCCAAGACGAAGTTTGTTCCTCAACAAGATAAGTATGATCCTACTTCCTTTAAGGGGACACAAGCACAAGATGATCTTCCACCACAAGACCACAAGAACAAAGGCAAGGACAAGCTTCAAGAGGAGATTGATACATTTGAAGAAGCACCTAAAGCCTTGGTAAAGTGGGTTCCCAAGACTACGTCAAGTTCTACTTCATCAAGCACAACTACTACACCAAGGATTCCCATCAAGATGATGTGGATCCCTAAGAAGAATAACTAGAGAGTTCTTGAGGATGACTCCGCCAACATTCTTCACTCATACCATTATGGAAAGGACAAGTGCAATCAACTTCCACATCTTGCACTAGTTCAAGGAGTCACAAACCCTCATGTTGGTAAGCCAAGGGACAAGGTAACCTAATGTTTTCATGGACATCATATTATGTGTGCACCACTCTATGTCTATGGATATTCTTGTTTGTTCCTTGTGGGACTAACCCATGTAGGTATTGAAAGTGCAACTCACTCCAAAGGATTGCTCCAAAAGATCTACATCAATATTGAGCATCCACATCTTCAACACCTATATGAAGTCATCATCGACAAAACCCAAGGTTAGTTCATCCCTCTAAGGGGGGATCTCACATCTAGGGGGAGCTTAATTTTAAAGAATTGAGTCAAAGCAACTCTAATGATGTGAACACATCAATGCATTATGTAAAAGTGGTAACCCCACTTGAGCTTAAACGATGAGTATGACCTATGATCAAATGTTCTCATTTGACTCCTAAGTCAATATACTCATATATAGATGACCTAGTCATCGCCAATTGTTTGATAGATGCTAGAATTGGTTGTGCATGCTTTGCCACATATTTCATTTGTCATTTTATTGTGTGAGCATGTTGGTTGCATATTTTACTCATTCAAGGACATCCACTTGTTGTTTTGATTGATTGGCTTCTTTTTGTTTGGCCAAGTGGATGGACAAGAATGCCTAAGAACCTTCTCTAGGTATCTATGCTTTTCTCGTCTCAAACTCTATTCATGCTACATCACAAAATTTGATCAAGTCAGATTCGAACCACTCTGTGTGAGGAGCACTTGGAGTCCCCGATTCGTCATAGACTTAAACTTCCAAAACTTCTTTGTGATTTTCGGTCTGACCGATTCCTCCATTTCGGTCCTACCAAGATCACTAAGTCGATCTAGGTTTTCAAATTCGGTGTAACCGATTTGAACTTTTCGGTCACACCGAGTTGCTGTAACTGTTAACAGTTATGCATCTCGGTGCCACCGAGTTGTTCCACTCGGTCACACCGACAGTGTCGGGCTATATAGACTCACGGGCAAATTTTGGAAAACTTTCTCCGAAACTCCTCGCCCGCGCATAGCTCGCTCTGCCTACTCATGTCGCTAGTCTCCGCCGCCGTCAACGGATTTCTTCTCCGCCATTGCCGCCATAGCGAGTTCACCGCCGAACTAGGGTATGAACTCGATTACAGTGCTATCCTCATCTAATTCTCAGCACATTGTGTTCGTAATGTATCTTGCCATGATTGAGATACTCCTATCCAGTCAATGTGATCCTTAGAATAGATGGGATTCGAAAATTTAGGGTTAGGTTTCCGCCGAAACCATCTCGGACCCACCAAGTTGAAAAACTCGGTCCCATCGATTTGGCTAACGCCATTGCACTAGTAGGTCTCGGTCTGACCGAGAATTACAAATTGGTGTGACTGATTTTAGAACTTTGTGAAACCCTAGCAGTCTCGGTGCCACCAAACTGTGACTCGGTCTGACCGGGTTCACTAGTTTAGGTTCCAAAACTGCTTCGGTATCACCGAGTTTGAAAATCAGTAGATCCGAAATGCTTTTTGTGGAAACTAAAACTAAGTTTTTTGAATCATTCTTTTGCAAAAATCTCTGCATTTTGTGATGCTCATCCATTCTATCTCATCTATAACTATTCACAGGGTCAGCAATCAGTGATTTGCAGCATGTCAGACCCAAGTGATAGTCAGAACAAGTCAGCAGAGCAGATTCACATGAGTGAGGGCACTAGTCCCTCTAGCAGCTCAGATGAAGGGAGCAGAAGCACTCCAAGCAATTTGCCTAAAGCAGCCACAAGAGCTAGAAGGAAGAGAACCTCAGACTCTGAGGATGAGGATTATGTTGCTATTGAAGATGAGGCTACTTCCAAGAAGGTAGTGCTCAAGAAGGTGCTCAGTTCAACTACAGTAAAGCCAGGCATGAAGATCAAAAGGCCAGTAGGAAGACAGCCAATGTCCAAAGCTAGAGGATCAACTCAAGTACCTAAAAAGCCTGATCCCAAAGAGCCAGCTGCAGAAGGAAAGAAAAGGAAGGAAAGGGTCAAGAAGACCATGGCCAAAGTTGTTGGGCAACCTTCCATGATGGAAGAGGGAGAAGAGGTTGCTGAACCAGCACCCAAGGCACAAAAGCTGATGGGTGATGCTATAAAGTCAGGGGCTGCAACATCAAAGCCCAAAGAAGCACCCAAAGCTGCCTCCAAGCCCAAGATTGCACCAAAAAGAAATACCAGGAATATACCAGCAGCTGAGAAGAGCAAGGCCCCAATGCATGAGGTTGCTGCTGAGGAAGATGAAGAAGGGCAGATCTTAAGGAGGCTCAAACCCAAGATCCCAGACCATAATGATGCTCATCCTATGGCTGAGAACATGAAGATCAGGAGAGACTCAGGGTTGAGGCTATGGAGAGAGTCAGATCCATATGCCACCAAGAGAAGGACTTGTAACACCCACGATGCGGCTATATCTCCCATGTGTGAAAGCACGACTTAGAGGCATAACCGCATGGTGGTTCTGTCGCAAGAAGGGTCATCTTCACACAATCCCATGTAATGAACAAGAATGGGATAAAGAGTTGGCTTACAATCACCACTTCACACAATGAACATATAACAAATGAGTACACACATAGTCCGTCTACGGACGAAGCCAAAAGAAAAGAAGATAACCCAACTGCTAGATCCCCGATCGTCCCAACTGGGCTCCACTACTGATCAACATGAGACGAAACATAGCAAGGACCAAGATCTTCGTTGAGCTCCCATTTGAGCTCGGTTGCATCACCTGCACTGGTATCATCGGCACCTGCAACTGTTGTGATAGTATCGGGTGAGTCACGAGGACTCATCAATCTCAAAACCCACGAGATGAAGACTATATAAGCTTATGGGTAGGAAGTGGTAATGAAGTGGAGTTGTAGCAAGCACTAAACAAATATGGTGGCTAACATACACAAATAAGAGCGAGAAGAGAAGCAACGGAACGGTCGTGAAGCTAGCAATGATCAAGAAGTGATCCTGAACTCCTACTTACGTCAAACATGACCCAAAACCGTGTTCACTTCCCGGACTCCGCCGAAAAGAGACCATCACGGCTACACACGCGGTTGATGCATTTTAATTAAGTCAAGTGTCAAGTTCTCTACAACTAGAAATTAACAAATTCCCATCGGCCACATAACCACGGGCACGACTTTCGAAAGTTTATACCCTGCAGGGGTGTCCCAACTTAGCCCATCACAAGATCTCACGGTCAACGAAGGATATTCCTTCTCCCAGGAAGACCTGATCAAACTCAGAATCCCGGTTTACAAGACATTTCGACAATGGTAAAACAAGACCAGCAAAGCCGCCCGATGTGCCGACAAATCCCGATAGGAGCTGCACATATCTCGTTCTCAGGGCACAACGGATAGGTCAGCCTACGAGTAAAACCAGCCCTCGAGTTGCCCCGTGGTGGCCCTGCAGTCTGCCCGTTTCGGACCAACACTCGAAGGAGCACTGGCCCGGGGGGGTTAAAATAAAGATGACCCTTGAGTCTGCAGAACCCAAGGGAAAAAGGCTTAGGTGGCAAATGTTAAAACCAAGGTTGAGCCTTGCTGGAGGAGTTTTATTCAAAGCAAACTGTCAAGGGGGTCCCATAAATCACCCAACCGTGTAAAGAACGCAAAATCAAGGAACATAACACCGGTATGACGAAAACTAGGGCGGCAAGAGTGGAACAAAACACCAGGCATAAGGCCGAGTCTTCCACCCTTTACCAAGTATATAGATGCATTAATTAAATAAGAGATATTGTGATATCCAACATAATCCTGTCCATCATGGAGCAATCTTCAACTTCACCTGCAACTAACAATGCTATAAGAGGGGCTGAGCAAAGCAGTAACATAGCCAAGCAACGGTTTACTAGGAAGGGTGAAAAGGTTAGAGGCTGACATGGCAATATGGGAGGCACGGTAAACAAGTGATAGGTAGCGCATCATAGCGATAGAATGAAGCAACTAGCAAGCAAAGATAGAAGTGATATCGAGGGTAATGGTCATCTTGCCTGAAATCCCGCAAGGAAGAAGAACGAGTCCAAGAAGAAGACAAACGGACGTAGCCGAACAAATCCTCACAACTCCGGAACGAAACCGAAGCTAACAAGAGAAGCAAACCGGAAAAGAAGCAAGCAACATGGTAAACACATAAGCATAATCATGGCATGATGCACAATCAAGTATGATGCATGTCCGGTTTAATGAGGCATGGCATGGCAAAGTGCAACAAACAATACTACAAATTAAGTGGAGCTCAATATGCAACGAGTTGCATATTGACGAAACACCACATTGAGTTATTTAGTTCACACTCGTTTAGGTACTCAACAATATTAAATGTTGTTAAACATGGCAAGAGGTGAAACATAAGTAAACTAACTATTTAGGCAAGTTTAAAAAAGGCTGGAAACAACAAACAACAATTCCGGAAAATCCCCATATGACATTTAGCAATTTAATGCAAACACAATTTTAAACATTTTAAATGTTGTTATCATGATGCGGATGACATATGCAAGTTTATGCAATTTTATGAAAACGTTAACATGAGCATGATACGAGGCATTTGTCGCCATGGCGGAAGGAAAAAGGTGCCACGGTGGTGAAACACAAATGGTGCCACGACAACATTCCGGTCCCGGTAACTCATGGAGGTACCGGTGCAAAAAGGAAGTGTGACGTGAGCGAGTCATGCAAGATGGTGGGGTGATCCCGGCTATCGGGTTCCCACGGGTCAATGGCATGGGAAGCGAGGAATGTGCAAAGACCTCTCGGACACGGTGCAAACACGAGCATCTCATACAACACTTGCATTCAGTGGTTGACTCATCGTTATACCTTTGAAGCGTGCATTTCGGGGCGGTTCAGGTTCGGTACGATAGAAGTAGTGGTACATGGGCCGTAGTGGAAGTAGTTGTTCATGTGGCGACGGTAGTGGAAGTAGTTGTACACGTTCGTTTCGGAGAGGTACTTGACGAATCCAACGTCTTCGCGGTGACGGTAGTGGAAGTAGTGGAAGTAGTGGTACACGTCTCAAAGAGGGACTTGACACATCCGATGTCTCCGGGGTCGACGGTAGTGGTACACAGTCATCGTGGTACTTGGCGAGTCCCCGTAATCATAGACGTTCCAAGGTACTTGACGCATCAGCAGGTGTAGTCGTACATGGTGTCTGCAGCAACATGTCCATGAGGGCGAAACAAGCCAATAGAGACCGAAGGCAACAGGGACAACATACGAGACTTGGGTGACGCTGGGCATCGGGATCAAGAGCGTGCTTGCTCAGGCATGGAGCTGGTCGCAGTCAACGCATGAGGCACGCGTGCGGGCGGAGCAGCAAGTTCAGGTGGTGGTCGCGGTCAGGCGAGCGACGGGGCACGGCAGCGATGCGGCAAGGAGTTCCAGCTCCTGTGTATGACGGGCAGAGGAAGGAGGTCTGACGGGGGGGCTGGGGCGCAGTGTGGCGGGGTTGAAGCAGAGGGCGTAGACAACGCAGCTGGGACGAGCGGCGAGGTAGGAGAAGTGGGGCTTGTCAACGAGGATGGCTGCCAGCGGTGCATGATGCAGACCTGGCGCAGGGCTGCCCAGATCTCGCCGGAGTCGTGCCCAGAGGCGGGGGTGCGGCTTCCTGAGCAACTCTGGCCATGGCGCTCGGGCTGCAGGAGGCGAACGGCGGAGGAGGAGGGCCGATGAGGGCGCGCGACGAAGCTCAGCGGGCGTGCTCCGACGGAGATGCTTGAACGGGGGCGGGCGCGCGGAGAGGAAGGAGAGGAGGCGTGGCCTGAGGGGAAGGGGCGCAAAGGAGACGGCGCTCGGGCATGGGGATTAGGCACGAGGCGTGGGTGTGTGTGGGTGTGCGGCGCACAGGGAGAGATGGGGAGCGATCGGGTGAGGGGAGGAGGCTGCGAGGGGATTAGGCTAGGGTTAGGAAGGGTTGGGCCTCAAGGGGTTTGGTGGGCCGGCCTGGCCTACTGGCCTGCGATTGATGGGCTTCTTCTCTCCCTTCTTCAAATCTCTTCCAAAAGCAGAAACGCAAAGAAAGAAAAGGAGAGAAAAGAAATGAGTGGACAAGAATTTGGGCATGGGGATAATTTTCCCGGACTCGCATAAATGCGCTTGTTCCAAGAAAAATAGAAAGGCCATGATTGAAAGATTTATAGGACTTGATAAAAGGAAGGTCCAAAAATGTTCGGATTTTTGGTGGAGCTCCAGAAAATGATGAAAGAAATTATGAGCAAAGTTGGAGACCAATAATTGACATAACAAAGGCATTGGGATTTATTTGCAAGTGTGTCAAAGGTAATTCCACATCAATGGAATATTTTATAATAGCTCCCTAATATTGGGAGGATATGTTATAAAGAGAAGTCACCCTTCCCTCGATTTAAATGGATCGAAGATCCATACAATTTATTTAGTTGAGTTTAAAAAAATTAAATGACATGATGGCATGATGACATGATGCAATGCAAAAATAAAAGAGCAAGCACAAAAGAAACACACGGCGAAACTCGGAATAGCTGGTAGTCTTCTGGAGCGTCAGTCTCGGGGCGTTACAACACTCCACCACTACAAGAGGATCTCGTCCCGAGATCTAGGATGGCACCGGAGGGAAGCGGAAGAGCAAGAGAGGAGGTAAAACTAAGTTGCTTCTTTGACGAACGAGTGAAAGCATGAACCTTGAGAGGTTGAAAAGTTGAAAGAAAGAACACAACGGAGTTGAACACAATTGAGAGCACTACGGTAGAGAATAGCAAGAAGGAACACCATTTGAACCTTGGAGGTTGCAAAGCTATGAATGACGAGTACAATGGGCAAGAAGGAATTGGAACCACTCTGGTTGAAACGAGATAAACAAGAAACAAGGAAGAACAAATTCGGACAGCACTCCGGTTGAAAAGAGATGCAAGACTTGATAAGATGAAAAGAACATGAAGAGGTGACACAACACTTTGGTTAAATGGATAAGCACGAAAAGAACACGATCCTCAATACGAGAAGAGGAGTGAAGAGAGCAACATCACAATGCCTTCGGAAGAAAGAATAGAAGATAGATCATTGGAAATAACATAATGGAGAAGAAAATGCCAACTTCTGCCACAAATGAGCTTGGAAAGCACCCTTCCAAGAAGGTTACAACGGGGTTGTTGGGAAAAAACCAACAACAAAATGAATAAGCTTGTAGTGGGCTTATGGAAAACATTTCAAAATTATGAGGTGACAACCGGCCACTAATGGAAACAATTACTTGCTTGAGATCAATGAAGAGATGAAAACTGCTTTCGCCGAGAGGATAGGAGAAAACTTGGATCATTGATAAGCACCACAATAGCAACATTCCTTAGGGAAGGCTTTAGGTGAAGTATGACACAAGATAACTCCAACGAAGAGATTGATGGATTTAAAATACCTCGTTCTTGACAACATGTGAATCACGAAGCATGAATGCAAATTGTCAAGAGTGATGTAACACCTTCTCAAAAGATAAGGTAGGAGAATTGCACTTTGGAATGCAAGATGAAGAATGCTTGAACTCCTCTGAAAAGAATCTCGATGAACACTTCGAGAAGGAATTAAATCCTTGATGAACCATCATGTAGAGCCTCCATGGAGAACTCCGGTAATAAAAGGATGATAAAAAGAAAGGGAAGTTGAAAACACAAGGTGAAGCCTTGCGGTGATTTAGATGAAGCTTCACGACAATATAACCGAGAAAACATGGAACTCCAGAAAAGGAAAAGATGAAACACTAGAGCCGAGAATTACTTCATCATGAACAATCTCCGGAAGAAAAGAATTGAATCACCTAGAGGAAATAAGAATAAGATTTATTGTATGCTTATCCTTCATCAAATTAAATTGATGACAAGAAATGGATTTGGCATACTACTTATTCTCATTGAAAAATGATTAAAGAGAGAGATATAGCGCAAACTTGAGAAGTTATTGATGGAACCACCGGTGGGATTTGGAAACAACGAATGAATTGATACAATAACAACGGAAGAGGAATGTTGAAAGAACCACCGTAAGAAAAGAAAAGATAGTAGAACACCAGGAAGAGTTTGAAAACAAACGTAGATACTTGAGAAATTTAGATACATGAGAATGAAGGGGTCATGAACTGATTAGATGATATTTGAATGATGCACCGGTAAGATTTGGAGAACGATATCTACACGCTGAGAATGAAGAATTATGACATGATGGCCTTCGGAGGAAAGAAACGGAAACAACTCATGAAATGCTCCGGATGGTAAGAAAAGAATTGTCACAATCAAAAACAATTATGAGGATGGCATAAAGCTGGCACCATGAATCTTCAAGAGAATGGACAAGATTTAAGAGAAATCCTTCTTCGGTCTTCAAATGTTGAGAATGATCATGAGAACCACCATGAATTGTTGAGATACTCTGGGAGAATGAAAAACAAAGAGGTTGAGCAAACAAGGAAAAATAATTTGAAACCGATCTTGGAAAGCATCTGACTGATGAGATTCATTGTTATGTCAAACTTTGAAAGAATTTGAGAATCGCTCCGGATAAGTTAGAAGAGTTAGGTAAGATCTTGGAAAAAACCTGTGGGTTAGGGCCCACTCAAAAGAAAACACCGTTGAACAATTGATTGCTTGAAATAGAGATTGCACCGGTAGAATTAAATAGCTTGAATAAGAGAAAAACCTTGAAGTAACTCGAGCGGATTAAGAATGGAAACATGATTCTTCTAAGATATCTTCAACACTCCGGATATGAACTGGGAGAGGTAAATAAATAAGAGAGCCTTGGATAAGAAATTCACATGGAAAGATATGTGAAACAAAAGGAAGAGATATAATCAACACCAAAGCTTGAAATTAATCCACCAGGGAAGAATACGAGAATGAAGAATGATGAACTTGAAACTCCATTAGTATCTTCCTGAGAATCACCGGATAAAAACATTGACGGAAAAGAATGGAGAGACTTCCCATCAATAAAATGGATACCGATTAAGAAATCTGAGTCCTTGAAGAAAAGGGTGGGAGGGCGGGAAAACAAAGGCAACTTGGGACAGATGAAACAAACACCGTTGAGAAAACTTAGAATTGATCTTGCGGATGGGGAGAATGATGGGATCATCTCGAAGAGAAGCGCACCGGTTGGAAAAGAATTAACACGACAACCTCAATGATCAAAAGGATTAGTATTCACATAGCAATATGAGAACACCGTTTAGGAAAGGCATGGATTCAACATTTGACTTCGAAGAAACTCGAATACCACATATAAAACAAAACAAAGGATTTGGCTTGCAGAATAAGCCAGAAACAAACATATGATAGATCCCATATCGTATCATGTGTCTGTTGGAAAGATAAAACTAGAGCTACTTGAATTCCCACCTATAAAACTCCCGAAACTTTCTGGTTATGCAATCTGGTGTTGGGGATACAGGGGAAGCAATATATATCTCACCCAAAACTAACAATACCTACATCCAAGCTGTATCCATCCATCAACACATAAGCAAGAAACCTTCAGAAATCATGTACCTCAACCTTCGAAAAGCATCCGTTATACGAGCTATGGCAATACTCCGAACTCCCGCCCCAGTACTGGGTGGCGTCGAGGTTATCTCACCAACAACTGCATAAAAGAGATTTTCGATGTCGGCAAAACTCAGGTATTCAGAACTGCAATGATAAAATTATGACGACAACACCTCGGAGCTCAACTCCCCGGGTCACTGCCACATAAAAGATAGGAGGCACCAAGAACAATGTTCTCGTCACAAAACCATCGGAATGATTCCAAGATACCCGCGTGATCCTAAAAAAAATTTAGTGAAATTTTAGGAGAGGAAAGGCAAAACATCTACGTCAAGAGACCTCACCAGAGCGACGAAGGGACTGAGGAGTAAAAAGAATCCTACTCTCCGATATATATAATCCTAAGACTCAGAACATTTTTGTTCTAGACTCAACAACATCAGCGATTCGATCAAGCAGGGGGCTCCTAAGTCGGGGATGGCTCTGATTACCAACTTGTAACACCCACAATGCGGCTATATCTCCCACGTGTCAAAGCACGACTTAGAGGCATAACCACATGGTGGTTTTGTCGCAAGAGGGGTCATCTTCACACAATCCCATGTAATGAACAAGAATGGGATAAAGAGTTGGCTTACAATCGCCACTTCACACAATGAACATATAACAAATGAGTACATACATAGTCCGTCTACGGACGAAGCCAAAAGAAAAGAAGATAACCCAACTGCTAGATCTCTGATCATCCCAACTGGGCTCCACTACTGATCAACATGAGATGAAACATAGCAAGGACCAAGATCTTCGTTGAGCTCCCATCATAGCTCGGTTGCATCACCTGCACTGGTATCATCGGCACCTGCAACTGTTGTGATAGTGTCTGGTGAGTCACGAGGACTCATCAATCTCAAAACCCACGAGATCAAGACTATATAAGCTTATGGGTAGGAAGTGGTAATGAAGTGGAGTTGTAGCAAGCACTAAACAAATATGGTGGCTAACATATGCAAATAAGAGCGAGAAGAGAAGCAACGGAACGGTCATGAAGCTAGCAATGATCAAGAAGTGATCCTGAACTCCTACTTACGTCAAACATAACCCAAAACCGTGTTCACTTCCCGGACTCCGCCGAAAAGAGACCATCACGGCTACACACGTGGTTGCTGCATTTTAATTAAGTCAAGTGTCAAGTTCTCTACAACCGGACATTAACAAATTCCCATCTGCCACATAACCGCGGGCACGGCTTTCGAAAGTTTATACCCTGTAGGGGTGTCCCAACTTAGCCCATCACAAGCTCTCATGGTCAACGAAGGATATTCCTTCTCCCAGGAAGACCCGATCAGACTCGGAATCCCAGTTTACAAGACATTTCGACAATGGTAAAACAAGACCAGCAAAGCCGCCCGATGTGCCGACAAATCCCGATAGGAGCTGCACATATCTCGTTCCCAGGGCACAACGGATAGGTCAGCCTACGAGTAAAACCAGCCCTCGAGTTGCCCCGTGGTGGCCCCGCAGTCTGCCCGTTTCGGACCAATACTCGAAGGAGCACTGGCTCGGGGGGGTTAAAATAAAGATGACCCTTGAGTCTGCAGAACCCAAGGGAAAAAGGCTTAGGTGGCAAATGTTAAAACCAAGGTTGGGCCTTGCTGGAGGAGTTTTATTCAAAGCGAACTGTCAAGGGGGTCCCATAAATCACCCAACCGTGTAAGGAACGCAAAATCAAGGAACATAACACCGGTATGACGGAAACTAGGGCGGCAAGAGTGGAACAAAACACCAGGCATAAGGCCGAGTCTTCCACCCTTTACCAAGTATATAGATGCATTAATTAAATAAGAGATATTGTGATATCCCAACATAATCCTGTCCATCATGGAGAAATCTTCAACTTCACCTGCAACTAACAATGCTATAAGAGGGGCTGAGCAAAGCAGTAACATAGCCAAACAACGGTTTGCTAGGAAGGGTGAAAAGGTTAGAGGCTGACATGGCAATATGGGAGGCACGGTAAACAAGTGATGGGTAGCGCATCATAGCGATAGAACGAAGCAACTAGAAAGCAAAGATAGAAGTGATATCGAGGGTAATGGTCATCTTGCCTGAAATCCCGCAAGGAAGAAGAACGAGTCCAAGAAGAAGACAAACGGACGTAGCCGAACGAATCCTCACAACTCCGGAACGAAACCGAAGCTAACGAGAGAAGCAAACCGGAAAGAAGCAAGCAACATGGTAAACACACATGCATAATCATGGCATGATGCACAATCAAGTATGATGCATGTCCGGTTTAATGAGGCATGGCGTGGCAAAGTGCAACAAACAATACTACAAATTAAGTGGAGCTCAATATGCAACGAGTTGCATATTGATGAAACACCACATCGAGTTATTTAGTTCACACTCGTTTAGGTACTCAACAATATTAAATGTTGTTAAACATGGCAAGAGGTGAAACATAAGTAAACTAACTATTTAGGCAAGTTTAAAAAAGGCCGGAAACAACAAACAACAATTTCGGAAAATCCCCATATGACATTTAGCAATTTAATGCAAACACAATTTTAAACATTTTAAATGTTGTTATCATGATGCGGATGGCATATGCAAGTTTATGCAATTTTATGAAAACTTTAACATGAGCATGATACGAGGCATTTGTCGCCATGGCGGAAGGAAAAAGGTGCCACGGCGGTGAAACGGAAATGGTGCCACGGCAACATTCCGGTCCCGGTAACTCATGGAGGTACCGGTGCAAAAAGGAAGTGTGACGTGAGCGAGTCATGCAAGATGGTGGGGTGATCCCGGCTACCGGGTTCCCATGGGTCAATGGCATGGGAAACGAGGAACGTGCAAAGACCTCTCGGACATGGTGCAAACACGAGCATCTCATACAACACTTGCATTTGGCGGTCGACTCATCGTTATACCTTTGAAGCGTGCATTTCGGGGCGGTTCGGGTTCGGTACGATGAAGTAGAGGTACACGGGCCGTAGTGGAAGTAGTCGTTCACGTGGCGACGGTAGTGGAAGTAGTTGTACACGTTCGTTTTCGGAGAGGTACTTGACGAATCCAACGTCTTCGGGGCGACGGTAGTGGAAGTAGTGGTACACGTCTCGAAGAGGGACTTGACGCATCCGATGTCTCCTGGGTTGATGGTAGTGATACACGGTCATCATGGTACTTGGCGAGTCCGCGTAATCGTAGACGTTCCAAGGTACTTGACGCATCAGCAGGTGTAGTCGTACATGGTGTCTGCAGCAACATGTCCATGATGGCCAAACAAACCAATAGCGACCGAAGGCAGCAGGGACAACATACGAGACTTGGGTGACACTGGGCATCGGGATCAGGAGCGTGCTCGCTCGGGCATGGAGCTGGTCGCAGTCAACACGTGAGGCACGCGTGCGGGTGGAGCAGCAAGTTCAGGTGGTGGTCGCGGTCAGGCGAGCGACGGGGCACGGCAGCGATGCGGCAAGGAGCTCCAGCTCATGTCTATGACGGGCAGAGGAAGGAGGTCCGACGGGGGGGCTGGGGCGCAGTGTGGCGGGGTCAAAGCAGAGGGTGTAGACAACGCAGCTGGGATGAGCGGCGAGGTAGGAGAAGTGGGGCTTGTCGACGGGGATGGCTGCCAGCGGTGCATGATGCGGACCTGGCGCAGGGCTGCCCGGATCTCGTCGGAGTCATGCCCAGAGGCGGGGGAGCGGCTTCCTGAGCAACTCTGGCGGTGGCGCTCGGGCTGCAGGAGGCGAATGATGGAGGAGGAGGGCCGATGAGGGCATGCGACGAAGTTCAGCGGGCGTGCTCCGACGGAGATGCTTGAACGGGGGCGGGCGCGTGGAGTGGATGGAGCGGAGGCGTGGCCTGAGGGGAAGGGGCGGAAAGGAGACGGCGCTCGGGCATGGGGATTAGGCACGAGGTGCGGGTGTGTGTGGGTGTGCGGCGCACAGGGAGAGATGGGGAGCGATCAGGTGAGGGGAAGAGGCTGCGAGGGGATCAGGCTAGGGTTAGGAAGGGTTGGGCCTCAAGGGGTTTGGTGGGCCGGCCTGGCCTACTGGCCTGCGATTGATGGGCTTCTTCTCTCCCTTCTTCAAATCTCTTCCAAAAGCAGAAACGCAAAGAAAGAAAAGGAGAGAAAAGAAATGTATGGACAAGAATTTGGGCATGGGGATAATTTTCCCGGACTCGCATAAATGCGCTTGTTCCAAGAAAAATAGAAAGGCCATGATTGAAAGATTTAAATTCAAACTCATTTGAATTTAGTTCAAATGGGTTTGAACTAGGACTTGATAAAAGGAAGTTCCAAAAATGTTCGGATTTTTGGTGGAGCTCCGGAAAATGATGAAAGAAATTATGAGCAAAGTTGGAGACCAAGAATTGAGATAACAAAGGCATAGGGATTTATTTGCAAGTGTGTCAAAGGTAATTCCACATCAATGGAATATTTTATAATAGCTCCCTAATATTGGGAGGATATGTTATAAAGAGAAGTCACCCTTCCCTCGATTTAAATGGATCGAAGATCCATACAATTTATTGAGTTGAGTTTTAAAAAATTAAATGACATGATGGCATGATGACATGTTGCAATGCAAAAATAAAAGAGCAAGCACAAAATAAACACACGGCGAAACTCGGAATAGCTGGAAGTCTTCTAGAGCGTCGGTCTCGGGGCGTTACACAACTCCTCCAGCTCCATCTACATCAACTGAAGCCTTCGTCCAAGGAGCCATCTCTACACCACCACCACCTGAAGACAAAGCCTGAGAGACGATCTAGCACTATGCATTTTCTATGAACTTTTTGGTAACTTGTTGCCAAAGAGGGAGAAAAATGTATAGATCATAGGCTTCGAGAGAGAGATTTGCTATTTTTTGTTCTCTCTTGTCTTCTTGGTTAAACTTGTTTGTGTTTTGATTGCTTGAGATACTATGCAATTACCTGTGAGACATTGATGATCATGTGTTTGATCATAAGCTACACTTATGCATGTTTGATGATATTATCTTACCTATCCTTATATGATCATTCACTTTGCTTGGTGATGAGTGCATGTATTCAATCTTTATTATTTTAAGCTCTCCATCAAGATGTATGTGACATGGAAGAGTAACCCATGAGCCTAATTTCTTGTGCATTTGCAGTCCAAAGAAAATCTTAAACTATGCACAAATTTAGGGGGAGCTCTTGCTTATCACATACTTCTCAAAGCAATGATGTTTTTTAAACCTTATTATCATTTGTCGAAGCTTTGATCTATATGTTGTCATCAATTACCAAAAAGGGGGAGATTGAAAGTGCAACTATCCCTTGGTGGTTTTGGTAATTCATAACAACATATAGCTCATTGAGCTAATGCTATTCCAAGACTAGTATTTCAGCAAGCTCAATGAATGGCATGTCATGGATGATGAAAGTGGATCCCTCAAAATATCAAGGACAAAGGATTGGCTCAAGCTCAAAAGCTCAAGACTCTACATTTTATATTTCAGCGATCCAAGATCACATTGAGTCTATAGGAAAAGCCAATACTATCAAGGAGGGATGAGGTGTTGCTTAATGAGCCTCTTGCTTCATGTGCTTAGTGATATGCTCCAAATACCCTCAACTACTTTCTCACATCCTCATTTGACCTAAACCTAAAGCCAAAATCGGTCACACCGATTCTTTCTATCCGGCGCCACCGAGTTCAAATGTCATAGCCACTGCCACAAACCCTAGGCAAATCGGTCTCACCAATAGGGATCTCGGTCTCACCGAGATGGGATTGTAATCTCTCTGTTTCCCTTCGTAACATTTCGGTCTAACCAGAGTGAGCGATCGGTCCCACTGAGATTGCAATGTAAACTCTCTGTTTCCCTTTTGTAACATTTCGGTCTCACCGAAAAGAGCAAATCGGTCCCATCGAGTTTACCTGACCAACTCTCTGGTTAGCTAATTACCAAAATCGGTCTCACCGAGATTATGTTATGCCCTAACCCTAACCATGTCGGTCCTACCGAGTTGCATTTTGGTCCCACCGAAAATCCTAATGGTCACTAGGTTTACTAAATCGGTCCGACCGAGTTTGTTGATTCGGTCTCACCGAGATTGGTAAATTGTGTGTAATGGTTAGATTTTGTGTGGAGGCTATATATACCCCTCCACCTCCTCTTCATTCGTGGAGAGAGCCATCAGAACTAACCTACACTTCCAACTTACCAATTCTGAGAGAGAACCACCTACTCATGTGTTGAGGCCAAGATATTCCATCCCTACCATATAAATCTTGATCTCTAGCCTTCCCCAAGTTGCTTTCCACTAAAATCTTCTTTCCACCAGATCCAAATCCTATGAGAGAGAGTTGAGTGTTGGGGATACTATCATTTGAAGCACAAGAGCAAGGAGTTCATCATCAACGCACCATTTGTTACTTCTTGGAGAGTGGTGTCTCCTAGATTGGCTAGGTGTCACTTGGGAGCCTCCGACAAGATTGTGGAGTTGAACCAAGGAGTTTGTAAGGGCAAGGAGATCGCCTACTTCATGAAGATCTACCGCTAGTGAGGCAAGTCCTTCGTGGGTGACGGCCATGGTGGGATAGACAAGGTTGCTTCTTCGTGGACCCTTCTTGGGTGGAGCCCTCCGTGGACTCGCGCAGCCGTTACCCTTCGTGGGTTGAAGTCTCCATCAACGTGGATGTACGATAGCACCACCTATCGGAACCACGCCAAAAACATCCGTGTCTCCAAATGCGTTTGAATCCTCCAAACCCTTCCCTTTACTTTCTTGCAAGTTGCATGCTTTAATTTCCGCTGCCTATATACTCTTTGCATGCTTGCTTGATTTGTGTGATGATTGCTTAACTTGTCCAAAGATTGCTAAAATCTGCCAAACTCTAAAATTGGGAAAAGGTTAAGTTTTTAATTGGTCAAGTAGTCTAATCACCCCCCCTCTAGACATACTTCAAGGTCCTACAGATTCCCGTAGCATGCACGTATGGTGAACCGCTTTGTGATGAAGTCGGAGCACAATTTTATTTATTGATTGTCTTCCTTGTGAGTGGCAGTCGGGGACGAGCGATGGTCTTTTCCTACCAATCTATCCCCCTAGGAGTATGCGTGTAATGCTTTGGTTTTTGATGACTTCTAAATTTTTGCAACAAGTGCATGAGTTCTTTTGATTAATGTTGAGTCCATGGATTATACGGACTCTCACCCTTCCACCATTGCTAGCCTCTCTAATACCGCGCACTTTTTGCCGGTATCATACACCCACCATATACCTTCCTCAAAACAGCCACCATACCTACCTATCATGGCATTTCCATAGCCATTCCGAGATATATTGCCATGCAACTTTCCACCGTTCCGTTCATATGACACACATTACTTTTGTCATATTGCTTTTTGCATGAACATGTAGTTGCCATTGTATTTGTGGCAAAGCCACCATTCATAATTCTTTCATACATGTCACTCTTGATTCATAGCATATCCCGGTACACCGTCAGAGGCATTCATATAGAGTCATATTTTGTTCTAAGTATTGAGTTGTAATTGTTGAGTTGTAAGAAAAATAAAAGTGTGATGATCACCATTATTAGAGCATTGTCCGAGTGAGGAAAGGGTGATGGAGACTATGATTCCCCCATAAGTCGGGATGAGACTCCGGACGAAAAAAAAGAGTGGCCATAAAAAAAGAGAAAAGGCCAAAAAAATGAGAGAAAAATAGAGAAGGGACAATGCTACTATCCTTTTACCACACTTGTGCTTCAAAGTAGCACCATGATCTTCATGACAGAGAGTCTCATATGTTGTCACTTTCATATACTAGTGGGAATTTTTCATTATAGAACTTGGCTTGTATATTCTAATGATGGGCTTCCTCAAAAGTGCCCTAGGTCTTCGTGAGCAAGCAAGTTGGATGCACACCCACTTAGTTTCTTTTGTTGAGCTTTCATATACTTAGAGCTCTAGTGCATCCGTTGCATGGCAATCCCTACTCACTCACATTGATATCTATTAATGGGCATCTCCATAGCCTGTTGATATGCCTAGTTGATGTGAGACTATCTTATCCTTTTTTTCTTCTCCACAACCACCATTCTATTCCACCTATAGTGCTATGTCCATGGCTCACGCTCATGTATTGCGTGAAAGTTGAAAAAGTTTGAGATTATTAAAGTATGAAACAATTTCTTGGCTCGTCATCGCGGTTGTGCATGATTAAATACTTTGTGTGATGAAGATAGAGCTTAGCCAGACTATATGATTTTGTAGGGATAACTTTCTTTTGGCCAAGTTATTTTGAGAAGACATGATTGCTTCGATTAGTATGCTTGAAGTATTATTATTTTTATGTTAATATGAACTTTTGTCTTGAATCTTTCGGATCTGAATATTCATACCACAATTAAGAAGATTTACATTGAAATTATGCCAAAGTATCACTCCGCATCAAAAATTCTTTTTTTATCATTTACCTACTTGAGGACGAGCAGGAATTAAGCTTGGGGATGCTTGATACGTCTCCAACGTATCTGTAGTTTTTGATTGCTCCATGCTACTTTATCTACTGTTTTGGGCAATATTGGGCTTTATTATCCACTTTCATATTATTTTTGGGACTAACCTATTAACCGGAGGCCCAGCCCAGATTTGCTGTTTTATGCCTATTCCAGTGTTTCGAGGAAAAGGAATATCAGACGGAGTCAAAATGGAACGAAATCAACTGGAGAAGTTATTTTTGGAAGGAAAGCTACCAGATGGAATTGGACCCCACGTCAAGAGCCAAGGGAGGTGCTCACGAGGGTGGGGGGCGCGCCCACCCCCCTGGGTGCGCCCCCTGCCTCGTGGGGCCCCCGTAGCTCCTCCGACGTACCCCTTGCACCCATATATACCTACGTACCCTAAAACTTCTAGAACAGAAGATAGATCGGGAGTTCCGCCGCCGCAAGCCTTTGTAGCCACCAAAAACCAATCGGGACCCTGTTCCGGCACCCTGCTGGAGGGGGATCCCATCATCGGAGGCCATCTTCATCATCCCGACGCTGTCCATGATGAGGAGGGAGTAGTTCACCCTCGGGGCTGAGGGTATGTACCAGTAGCTATGTGTTTGATCTCTCTCTCGCTCTCTCGTGTTCTCTCTCGTGTTCCCTCTATGGCACGATCTTGGTGTATCCCGAGCTTTGCTATTGTAGTTGGATCTTATGATGTTTCTCCCCCTCTACTCTCTTGTGATGAATTGAGTTTCCTCTTTGAAGTTATCTTATCGGATTGAGTCTTTTATGAGAACACTTGATGTATGTCTTGCTGTGATTATCTGTGGTGACAATGGGATATCATGTGCCACTTGATTTATGTTTTGGTGATCAACTTGCGGGTTTCGTGACATTGGGAACCTATGCATAGGGGTTGGCACACGTTCTTGACTCTCCGGTAGTAGCTTTGGGGCACTCTTTGAAGTACTTTTATGTTGGTTGGATGAATCTGAGATTGTGTGGCGCGTATCGTATAATTATGCCCACGGATACTTGAGGTGACAATGGGGTATCTAGGTGATATTAGGGTTTTGGTTAATTTGTGTCTTAAGGTGTTATTCTAGTATGAACTCTATGATGGATTGAGCGGAAAGAATAACTTTATGTTATTTCACTATGAACTCTTTTATAAATCGATCCGAAAGAATAACTTTGAGGTGGTTTCGTACCCTACCATAATCTCTATGTTTGTTCTCCTCTATTAGTGGCTTTGGAGTGACTCTTTGTTGCATGTTGAGGGCTTGTTATATGATCTATCTATGTTATTATTGTTGAGAGAACTTGCACTAGTGAAAGTATGAACCCTAGGCCTTGTCTCCTATCATTGCAATACCGTTTACGCTCACTTTTATCGCTCGTTACCTTGCTGTTTTTATAATTTCAGATTACAATTACCTTTATCTACTATCTATTTTGCACTTGTATCTTCATCTCTTCGCCGAACTAGTGCACCTATACAATTTACCAATGTATTGGGTGTGTTGGGGACACAAGAGACTCTTTGTTATTTGGTTGCAGGGTTGTTTGAGAGAGACCATCTTCATCCTACGCCTCCTACGGATTGATAAACCTTAGGTCATCCACTTGAGGGAAATTTGCTACTGTCCTCCAAACCTGTGCACTTGCAGGCCCAACAACGTCTACAAGAAGAAGGTTGTGTAGTAGACATCATGACGGAGTAGCCGGGGAAATATTCTTCACAAAGAAGAAAGAAACAGAGCAAGTCAGAAGATAAACCGGATTACAAGGACAGGCACAGAGGTGAAGAAGAAGGCGGCCTACCGTCAATCAAATCCTCGACCTGGCCGTAGCCTTTGCTCAGAGCCTGCCTCGCCTCGGCCCAGCTCGCTGCCTCGGTCTCATACTCGGCTTTGAGGGCGGCCTCGCTGTCTTGCACCGCCTTCAGGGTCGCCTTGTTGCTCTCCTCCTGATCGGCCAGTTTCTTGGCCAGACGATCACGCTCTTGAACCAAGGCATTGAACTCGCCCTCCCTGGTGCGAAGGGCGGTCTAGGCCACGCCCAGATGCTGCCTCAAGTCGGCATTGGCTCCTGCCAATATAAAGAAGAAGAAATTAAGAAAGAAGTCGGCAAGAAAGATCCGACCCGACTGCTCAGTAGTCGGCCCGAATCTCGGGGACTACACCCAGTGGGTGCGCTGACGCGCCCCCACATGAGATAAAAAGACAAAGCACTCATGCCGGCTCTCCGTTAGATCGGCGGCCTTCTGGTTCATCTCCCGGGCCTGGGAGTTGAAGGTAGCGGCGTGGAGGTTGTGATAATCCTGCAAACAGGACAAAGGTGCGAGCAAGAACAAGTCATTAAACCAAAGTCTGCTGAGAAGTTCCAAGCCGCCTGCTCAGCAGCCGACTTGGAACTCGGGGACTACACCCAGTGGGTGTGCTGGCGCGCCCCCACGAAAGAAATTAAGAGCAAGAAAACTCACCCGAATAACCGACCGCGTCGTGAGAAACTCTTGGGTACATTGCTTCAGCGCGGTGGCCTGAGCCTGAAGCCGGCTACGGACATCCTGTGCTGCCAGATTCAGCGCTGCTATCCCACCACCCGGCGTCCACCCTGGCGAGCCGGCGCTGGCCGTCTCCAGGTCATGCGACAACGAGCTGGAGCCGGCGTCCCTCTGCGGGTCCGGCTCTGAAGCCGCCCTCCCCGCACGCCAACGAGTCGGCGACAAGAGCACAAGATCCGCCCTTGCAGTCGGCTCACCCCCAGCCGGCTGCTCAGGCTGCACCTCGGGCTGGCCGCCTTGGCTCATCCCAGCCGACGGAGGCGGCACCAGCTCTCCCTCCGGGATGACTACATCGCCCCCTCCCTCTCCATCATCGGCGGGTCGCGGCCGGTTTCCTCTGGCGGGGGCACCGAGATTTCGGGGCCCACGGTGCGGAGGGGGATGACGAGTTGCGGAGGTTGGCTACACAGGGCCTCTGCAGCCCCCTCTGCGGCCTCGGCCTCCGCCTGGGCCTTGGCCGCTGCGTCGGCCTGCGCCTCACCCGACTCCGTCGTCGTCTCCTGAGCCGCCTCGGTGGCGGCTGCGCTCTGCTCCTCTGCCTCCCGCTCCTCCGGCACCTCCCGCACATTCTGCTCCGTCGCCGCTTGGAGCTCGGCACGAGGGTCTACGTGGCAGGAACTCGCAGATCCTTCCGCCCCGCCGACTATGGAGGCGGCGGTAGTCCGCTCAAGAGAAAGCGGAGCTCTGGTTGGTAAAACAAGAAGAGACTTAGAAGAACATCGACTGAAGAAAGAAAGAAAGGCGTGCGAGAATCAATACTTACGCCGAAACCGCCTGCAGCTGCTTCACCACCTTGCGGAAGCGGGCCGCCTTCGCAACTGCCTCGTCCAGCTTGGTCGCCGCCGTGGAACCCTTGGGCTTCTTCGGCCGCCCACCGAAGAGAGTCGGCGCTACTCGGCATTTCTGCACGCCGCTCCATGCAGCCGGCCCGCCGGAAGGGCCGGCACCTTGATGGTCGGACGACAGCTGGCGGCACGGATTAGGGTCGGCGTCGTCATCGTCAGGCCAGTCATCGAAGCTGGCGGTGAACCCGGAGCCGCCTGTCTCGCCGCCTCCTCCTACTGTGTCGTCGTCTTGGGCGGCCGCCCCCAAGTCGGGGTCGTCGAGGTCGTCCACCACGCGGTTAGGGGCGAACTCACGTTCCGCACCTGCTGTCCCGGCCGAAGGATGAAGGAGGGGGTTTTGATTAAAAAAACAAGCCGACTGGTCAGAGGCCGGCCAGAGAGAATTCGACAACAAGAAAAAAGGAAAAGAAAGAAAGCTTACCACAGGCGAGGGGTTGGCACGAGAATACGGCTCGTTGCCATACTGCCACTCCTCGGTGAGCTTGCAGTTGGCGATGTAGTTCACCATGTAAGATACCTCGTCATGAGGCATCTCCCTAGTGCTCAGCCGGCTTGTGTCTAAGCGGCCGCTCATCTGGCAGATCAGATGAGGGCGGCCTTGGAGCGGGAGTACCCGGTGCTCGACAAAGGCGGCTATCAAGTCGGACCTAGTCAGACGCTCCGACTGGATCAACACCCGAAGTTGGGCGACGACACCAGCTCCAGCAGGCGTCAGCGACCTGGCCCGAAAGGACCACGAGGGCTGCCTCCCAGGCGGCGGGCCGTCTACGTAAGCTGGCAAGTTGATGTAGTCGCCGTGCGGAGCGACGTTCTTTACATAAAAACAGGACTTCTGCCAGAGCTTCACCGACTGGATCAACGCGATGGACGGGAACGGGTTGTCGGCTACGGATCTCCGGATGGAGATGAAGGCGCCGCATGGAGCCGACACGCCTGCGACGGCCGTGCCAAGCTTGGACTGGAAGAACTCCCCCCAGAGCTCGATGGTGGGGAGGACACCGAGGAAACCTTCACACAGTGTGACGAAGCCCAACAGCAGCACCACCGTGTTGGGAGGAAGGTGGTGCGGCTGAAGATGGTAAAAATCAAGAAACGAGCGGAAGAAGCCGCTCGCGGGAAGGCCGATGTCGTGCAGGCAGTGTGAGTAGAAGATCACTCGCTCGCCCTCCTTCGGCGCCGGCAAAACCTCCCTCGCCAGCGCGAGGCGGACCCGCACGAGGTCTTCGCCCGGCAACCGCCGCGTCTTGCGGAGGAAGTCGATGTGGTCGTCGCGGATGTTGGAGCCGTCCTAGGAGCTCGACGTCGGGGCCATGGCGACGCAAGGGCGATGGGAGCGCGGCGACGGAGAACTCGCAGTGTGACGGCAGCTAGATTACGGCGTGCTAAGAAAAGTGGCGTGACGGTGGCGTCGCAGAGAGTCGCTGCGGCGACGGAGAGGAAGAAGAAGGTGATGGTGGAGCGAGGGCGAGTGTGCGAACGATCGCTCCCCCCTTCCCGCCCCTACTTATAGCCTCGTGCGGCGAAGCCGAGGAGGCGAGGCACGGGGGGGGGGGGGCATGGGATTAACTGCGCCCACTCCCCCACGTCCGGCGATTATCGCGCCTTTACGGTGAATGGGAACCGCCGTCGGGAGACATGCGGTCGGTTCGGGCCGCAGAAGATCCGCGCACGGGCCGAGGCGTGGAAGTGGCGGGCCTCGGCCTGCGGCGGCGTCCCATCACGCGAGTGGGCTGGCAGGCCCTTCCAGCCGGAGGGTGCCACGTGGCGCGCAGGCGGCGGGCGGCCAGCCCGCCACCTGGCTAGCGCACCAACTAGTTCCCGCTCTCAGATTTCAAGGAAACTTCACCAAGAAGGCACGCATAAGAGAGGCCGGATCCAAGCTGCCGGCTCTTCAGGATAGGAAGCTGGCCGAGCTTCTCGATTCCCCCTTCAGCCGCGAAGCCCAACCAGCTTCGGGGACTACTGTCGGATTAAATAACCACGGGTAGCCTAACCGGCTCCCATTGGCCCTTAGAAAAAAACAACGGGCCGACCGAGCCTTGAAGAACTCAAGACGTGGGGTCGCCTTCCTCCGGCCGGCTATCTCACAGGCCGGCTACCGGAAGGTGGCCCGACCCTAAACTCTCTTGGAGGACGCCACGATAGGGCCGACTCCAAGAAGACGGCCATGGAAAGACCGACTCCAAGAAGCCGGTCAAAGAGAATTGACTCCAAGAGGCCGACCCCAGGAAGGCGGCCAGGGGCCATGCCCTAAAGCTCTGCACCCCCCATAACGATGATGGGATGGGGCGTGGCAACAGTGGACCCTACCACCCCCGAATCCTGGAGCACGCATGGCTACAGTACGCCGTACGGGACAGCCATCGCCCATCCGGCGTGGCACTGTTGCCATGCTGATCATGACGCCCTCCACGACGGGCTGCCAGTACGACCCATGGGCGGCAGGCCCCTTAGATCAGAGAGACGCCTGAAGGCGGCCTGGCCTCCCCCAGCCGGCCTGAGGCATGGCCGGCTTCCTATAGCCGGCTTGCTCCCCTCCTCGAGGCGCGTGCACCATTAAGGAGACAAGATGAGGTAAGACTATAGTGAGAGTCCGCAAGGCGGCAATACTATAGCCATGCTTACCTCGGCGAAGCCCTCGTCATCAGAGGCGAGGCACCAGTAACCAGCCCCCGACAAGACCCCCAAACGGTGGGACCGGCCTGTCAACCGATGAGCCGGCACTCGGCGGGTCCCAGCAGTCGGCGGAGAAGCCGACGGTCATAGACACTGACAGCTAGGGCCCACGCCCAGCCGGATTACCATTGTACCGCCGGGGGGTAGGCCTATATAAACCCCCTCGGGACACCCATGCAAAGGGTTGATCTCATATAGTTTTAGACACCACTAAAAGGAGAGGAGAGAGCTAGCCTTGCCCTTCTTCCTCCTTCCACCGAACAGCTCAAGGAGCCTCCTGTAGCTTCTTGTTGATCTAGTGATCATGCGGAGACCCCGCAAAGCAGGAGTAGGGGTATTATCTCCACGGAGAGCCCCCAACCTGGGTAAGATCCACCGGCGTGCATGTCTTCGCCTTATCTCGTTTCCAGGCACCGGCGATGTCTTACTGGCTCCCACACAGATAAGCCATCCGTTGGCATATGTCACACCTACCACCCGACACCTATTCTGCACAGCTCCAAAAATCCTGAAACTCCACAGAAGTTATTTTTGGAATTAATAAGAATTATTGAGCGAAGAAAATACTAGAGGGGGCCCACACCCTGGCTAGGAGGGTGGGGGGCGCGCCCACCCCTACTAGGCGCGCCCCCTGTCTCCTGGGTCCCCTGGTGGCCCTCCGATGCCCATCTTCTGCTATATGAAGGCTTTTACCGTGGAAAAAAATCATAAGCAAGCTTACGGGACGAAACTCCGCTGCCACGAGGCGGAACCTTGGCAGAACCAATCTAGGACTCCGGTGGAGCTGTTCTGCCGGGGAAACTTCCCTCCGGGAGGGGGAAATCATCATCATCATCATCACCAACGATCCTCTCATCGGGAGGGGGTCAATGTCCATCAACATCTTCACCAGCACCATCTCCTCTCAAAACCCTAGTTCATCTCTTGTATCCAATCTTGTATCAAAACCACAAATTGGCACCTGGGGGTTGCTTGTAGTGTTGAATACTCCTTGTAGTTGATGCTAATTGGTTTACTTGGTGGAGGATCATATGTTTAGATCCTTAATGCATATTAATACTCCTCTGAATATGAACATGAATATGCTTTGTGAGTAGTTACGTTTGTTCCTGAGGACATGGGTGAAGTCTTGCTATTAGTAGTCATGTGAATTTGGTATTCGTTCGATATTTTGATGAGATGTATGTTGTCTCTCCTCTAGTGGTCTTATGTGAACGTCGACTACATGACACTTCACCATTATTTGGGCCTAGAGGAAGGCATTGGGAAGTAATAAATACATGATGGGTTGCTAGAGTGACAAAAGCTTAAACCCTAGTTTATGCGTTGCTTCGTAAGGGGCTGATTAGGATCAATATGTCTAATGATGTGGTTAGGTTTACCTTAATACTTCTTTTGTAGTTGCGGATGCTTGCAATAGGTGTTAATCATAAGTGGGATGCTTGTCCAAGTAAGGGCAGTACCCAAGCAACGGTCCACCCACATATCAAATTATCAAAGTACCGAATGTGAATCATATGAGCGTGATGAAAACTAGCTTCACGATAATTCCCATGTGTCCTTAGGAGCGCTTTTCTCATTATAAGAAATTGTCCAGGCATGTTCTTTGCTATAAAAAGGATTGGGCCACCTTGCTGCACTTTATTTACTTTCATTGCTTGTTACCCATTACAAATTATCTTATCACAAAACTATCTGTTACCTACAATTTCAGTGCTTGCGGAGAATACCTTACTGAAAACCGCTTGTCATTTCCTTCTGCTCCTCGTTGAGTTCGACACTCTTACTTATCGAAAGGACTACGATAGATCCCCTATACTTGTGGGTCATGAAGACTCTTTTCTAGCGCCGTTGCCGGGGAGTGAAGCGCCTTTGGTGAGTGGAACTGGGTAAGGAAACATTTATATAGTGTGTTGTCTGTCACTTGTTACTATGGAAACTAATCCTTTGAGGGGCTTGTTCGGGGTATCTTCCCTTTATCTTTGAAGGGAGATGCATTGACATGGTATAGGCCATGTGATGATACTGGATCTTGGAATTATAAACGATTGAAGTTGGAATTTCACCAGAAGTTCTATCCTATGCATCTTGTTCATCGTGATCGTAATTACATATATAGTTTCTGGCCTCGCGAAGGAGAAAGCATCGCTCAAGCTTGGGGGAAGCTTAAGTCAATGTTATATTCATGCCCCAATCATGCGCTCTCAAGAGAAATAATTATTCAAAAAATTTATGCTCGGCTTTCTCTCAATGATCGCACCATGCTCGATACTTTCTGTGCTGGTTCTTATATGATGAAGACTACTGAACTCAAGTGGGATTTATTGGAAAGAATTAAACACAACTCTGAAGATTGGGGTTCCGGCGATGGTAAGGAGTCAGGTATAACACCTAAGTTTGATAGTGTTAAATATTTTATGGATACCGATGCTTTTCGTGGATTTAGTGCTAAGTATGGGCTTGACTCTGAGATAGTAGCTACTTTTTGTGAATCTTTTGCTACTCATGTTGATCTCCCTAAGGAGTAGTGGTTTAAATATAACCCTCCCATTGAAGTAAAAGTAGTTGCACCTATTACAGTTGAAGAAAAGACTGTCACTTATAATGATCCTATTGTTCCTACTACTTATGTTGAGAAACCTCCTTTTCCTGTTAGGATAAAGGATCATGCTAAAACTTCAACTGTTGTTTGTAAGAGTAATACTAGAACTTATACACCTCCTGAGAAAATCAAAGTTGAACCTAGTATTGCTATGGTTAAACATCTCTTGGATGATAATTTAGATGGGCATGTTATTTATTTCTGTGGTGAAACTACTAATATTGCTACACCAGATGCTAAGATACACAGACCTGTTGTAGGCATGCCTGTTATTTCTGTTAAAATAGGGGATCATTGTTATCATGGCTTATGTGATATGTGTGCTAGTGCTAGTGCAATACCCTTTGACTTATATAAAGATATTATGTATGATATTGCACTCGCTGAAATGGAAGATATTGATGTTACTATTAAGCTTGCCAATAGGGATACTATTAAGCCATTTGGGATTGTTAGAGATGTTGAAATCTTGTGTGGGAAAGTTAAATATCCTGCTGATTTTCTTGTTCTTGGTTCCCCACAAGATGACTTTTGTCCCATTATATTTGGTAGACCCTTCTTGAATATTGTTAATGCTAGGATTGATTGTGAAAAGGATATTCTTACAATCGGCTTAGGGGATATGTCTCATGAGTTTAATTTTGCTAAGTTTCATAGACAACCCCGTGATAAAGAATCACCTATTAAGGATGAGATTATTGGTCTTGCTTCTATTGCTGTGCCACCTACCGATCCATTAGAACAATATTTGCTAGACCATGAAAATGATATGTTTATGAATGAAAGAAGGGAAATAGATGAAGTGGTCCTTCAACAGGGTCCTATTCTAAAACACAACTTACCTGTTGAAATCCTAGGGGATCCCCCTCCACCCAAGGGTGATCCCGTGTTTGATCTCAAACCATTACCTAATAATCTTAAGTATGCTTATCTTGATGAAAAGAAAATATATCCTATTATTATTCATGCTAACCTTTCAGAGCAAGAAAAAGAAAGATTACTGAAAACTCTGAAGAAGCATTGTGTTGCTATTGGATATACTCTGGATGATCTTAATTAAGGGCATTAGTCCCACTCTATGCCAACACAAAATTAAAGTGGAGAAAGATGGCAAACTAGTTAGAGATCCTCAACGACGATTGAATCCTAAGATGAAAGAAGTGGTAAGAAAGGAGATACTAAAGCTCCTTGAGGCAGGTATAATTTATCCCGTTGCTCATAGTGATTGGGTAAGTCCTGTCCATTGCATTCCTAAAAAGGGAGGTATTACTGTCGTTCCTGATGATAACGATGAATTGATCCCGCAAAGAATTATTACAGGTTATAGGATGGTAATTGATTTCCATAAATTAAATAAAGCTACTAAGAAAGATCATTACCCTTTACCTTTTATTGATCAAATGCTAGAAAGACTATCCAAACACACACATTTCTGCTTTCTAGATGGTTATTCTGGTTTCTCTCAAATACTTGTGTCAGTGGAGGATCAATCAAAAACTACTTTTACTTGCCCTTTCGGTACTTTTGCTTATAGACGTATGCCTTTTGGTTTATGTAATGCACCTGCTACCTTTCAAAGATGCATGATGGCTATATTCTCTGACTTTTGTGAAAAGATTTGTGAGGTATTCATGGATGATTTCTCCGTTTATGGATCCTCTTTTGATGATTTCTTGAGCAACCTTGATCGAGTTTTCCAGAGATGTGAAGACACTAGTCTCGTCTTGAATTGGGAAAAGTGCCACTTTATGGTTAATGAAGGCATTTTTTGGGGGCATAAGATTTCCAAGAGAGGTATTGAAGTTGATAAAGCTAAAGTTGATGCTATTGAAAAGATGCCATGTCCCAAGGACATAAAAGGTATAAGAAGTTTCCTTGGTCATGCCGGTTTTTATAGGAGGTTCATTAAGGACTTTTCTAAAATCTCTAGGCCTATGACTAATTTATTGCAAAAAGATATTTCTTTTGTATTTGATGATGATTGTGTAGAAGCATTTGAGATACTTAAGAAAGCTTTGATCACTTCACCTATTGTTCAGCCACCTGATTGGAATTTACCCTTTGAAATTATATGTGATGCTAGTGATTATGCTGTAGGTGTTGTTCTAGGTCAAAGAGTTGATGAGAAATTGAATGTTATCCAGTATGCTAGTAAAACTCTTGATACTGCCCAGAGAAATTATGCTACTACTGAAAAAGAGTTCTTAGCAGTCATATTTGCATGTGATAAGTTTAGACCTTATATTGTTGATTCCAAAGTTACTATTCACATAGATCATGCTGCTATTAAATATCTTATGGAAAAGAAAGATGCTAAGCCTAGACTTATTAGATGGGTTCTCTTGCTCCAAGAATTTGATTTGCATATTATTGACAGAAAGGGAGCTGAGAACCCCGTTGCAGACAACTTGTCTAGGTTAGAGAATGTTCTTGATGACCCACTACCTGTTGATGATAGCTTTCTTGATGAACAATTAGCGGTCATTAATGCTTCTCGTACTGCTCCTTGGTATGCTGATTATGCTAATTACATTGTTGCTAAATTTATACCACCTAGTTTCACATACCAGCAAAAGAAAAATTTCTTTTATGATTTAAGACATTACTTCTAGGACGACCCACACCTTTATAAATAAGGAGTAGATGGTGTTATTAGATGTTGTGTACATGAGCATGAATAGGAACAGATCCTACGGAAGTGTCACTCTGAATCATATGGAGGACACCACGCTGGAGATAGAACTGCACATAAGGTATTGCAATCTGGTTTTTATTGGCCTACTCTCTTCAAAGATGCTCGTAAGTTTGTCTTGTCTTGTGATGAATGTCAAAGAATTGGTAATATTAGTAGACGTCAACAAATGCCTATGAACTATTCTCTTGTTATTGAACCATTTGATGTTTGGGGCTTTGATTATATGGGACCTTTTCCTGCCTCTAATGGTTACACACATATTTTAGTTGTTGTTGATTATGTTACTAAGTGGGTAGAAGCTATTCCAACTAGTAGTGCTGATCATAACACTTCTATTAAAATGCTTAAAGAAGTTATTTTTCTGAGGTTTGGAGTCCCTAGATATCTTATGATTGATGGTGGTTCACATTTTATTCATGGTGCTTTCTGTAAGATGCTTGCTAAGTATAATGTTAATAATAGAATCGCATCTCCTTATTACCCACAGACTAGTGGTCAAGTAGAGTTGAGTAATAGAGAGCTCAAATTAATTTTGCAAAAGACTGTGAATAGATCTAGAAAGAATTGGTCCAAGAAACTTGATGATGCATTATGGGCCTATAGAACTACATATAAAAATCCTATGGGTATGTCTCCGTATAAGATGGTTTATGGAAAAGCATGTCACTTACCTCTTGAACTTGAACATAAAGCATATTGGGCTATTAAAGAGCTCAACTATGACTTCAAACTTGCCGGTGAGAAGAGGTTATTTGATATTAGCTCACTTGATGAATGGAGAACCCCAAGCCTATGAGAATGCCAAGTTGTTCAAAGAAAAAGTTAAAAGATGGCATGAAAAAAGTATACAAAAACGAGAATTTAATGTAGGTGATTATGTGTTGTTATTCAACTCTCGTTTAAGATTTTTTGTAGGAAAACTTCTCTCTAAATTGGAAGGTCCTTACATTATCGAGGAGGTCTATCGTTCCGGTGCCATAAAAATCAACAACTTCGAAGGCACAAGTCCGAGTGTGGTGAACGGTCAAAGAATCAAACATTATATCTCAGGTAATCCTATCAATGTTGAAATTAATATTATTGAGACCGTAACCCTAGAGGAATACATAAGGGACACTTTCCAGAATGTTTCAGACTCCGAAAAGGAATAGGTATGTGGTACGGTAAGTAAACCGACTCCAAAATAGTTCTAATGGCAATTTTTCTCTGTTTTGTAATATTTAAGAATTTTGGAAAGAAAGAAGTAATCCGGGAAGGACACGAGGCCTCCAAGAGGGTGGAGGGCGCACCCACCCTTCCTGGGTGCGCTCCCCTGTCTCGTGGCCACCTCGTGTGCCTCCTGGACTCCATTTTCTTGCACGTTACGTATTTTGGTCAGTAAAAATTCATTATATAATCTCCCAAAGGTATTGACCACTGTATCACGCAAATATCCTCTGTTTTCGTTTCGAGCTATTTTTCTGATAGATCTAGAGCACCATGACGTCGCCCTCCTTCAATAATGAAGACAAGGATGCTTGGCTATTGAAGATAGAGCTGAAAAGAGAAGAAACGGAGGAGATCAACAAGGATGAAGGGATCAAGAAGGCCATGGAGGATCAAGCTCCGGTGGTGGAAGAAGAAGACATCCCTCAACCTTTAACTAACCTCTTTACCCCAGCTGAGATTGAAGCTTTCAACATGATTGAGTTAGCTTGCATACAAAACAAGTATCTCACGTAGGAAAATATTTTGTTGAAGGATCATATTGTCGGACTCAAGGGCATCATCCGCAAGTTGGAGGAGCTTTTACGCTCGATGTGCGATTGTCCACCCTCATCATCACCACCTACATCACCTCGGAGGACATAATCACATGGGTATGGGCACTCCCCTTGGCAACTGCCAATCTTGGGGGAGGTGCCCTGGTATCGTATCACCATCACACTCCTATCTTTACCGTTTTACTTATTTTGATCCTTTTAGTAGTATCTTGATCTAGTAGATTGAAGTTTTGGTATGAATTAGCTTTGAGTTTTGCTTTGTGATCTATTTTTGTAGTCGAGTCCGTGAACTATCTATAATAAAGATTAGTGTTGAGTCAAGGGCTTTGCTATCTTGCTATGATCTTGAGAAAGTAGAAAGCATAAAATGAATAAAAGAGTTCATATTGATCTTATGGATAGTAATGACTTCACATATAAAGAGTATGAAGCATAAAAGTTGTTGAGAGTTGACAAACGCAGTTTTGGTCATCGTTGCAATTAATAGGAAGTAATAAGGAAAGAGAGGTTTTCACATATAAATATACTATCTTGGACATCTTTTATGATTGTGAGCACTCATTAAGTATGACATGCTAAAAGAGTTGATGTTGGACAAGGAAGACAACGTAATGGTTTATGTTTTCTCACATCTCAGTTAAAGTATATTGTCATTGATCTTCCCAACATGTTGAGCTTGCCCTTCCCCCTCATGCTAGCCAAAAATCCTTGCACCAAGTAGAGATACTACTTGTGCTTCCAAATATCCTTAAACCCAGTTTTGCCATGAGAGTCCACCATACCTACATATGGATTGAGTAAGATCCTTCAAGTAAGTTGTCATGTTGCAAGCAATAAAAATTTCTCTCTAAATATGTATAACTTATTAGTGCGGAGAAAATAAGCTTTATACGATCATGTGATATGGAAGTAATAAAGGTGATGGACTGCATAATAAAGGTTCATATCACAAGTGGCAATATAAAGTGACGTTCTTTTGCAGTAAGATTTTGTGCATCCAACCTTAAAAGCACATGACAACCTCTGCTTCCCTCTGCGAAGGACCTATCTTTTACTTTATGTTTCTACTTTAGGCTTGAGTCAAGGTGATCTTCACCTTTCCCTTTTTCATTTTATCCTTTGGCAAGCTCCTCGTGTTTGAAAGATCCTTATATATATATATATCCAATTGTATGTAAGTTAGCCTGAATTATTATTGTTGACATCACCCAAAGGTGAATACGTTGGGAGGCAACACAATAAGCCCCTATCTTTCTCAGTATCTGGTTGAAACTTCATAACCACAAGTATTGTGTGAGTGTTAGCAATTGTAGAAGACTATATGATAGTTGAGTATGTGGACTTGTTGAAAGGCTCTATTCTTGACTCTTTCTGATGTTATGTTAAATTGCAATTGCTTCAATGACTGAGATTATAGTTTGTTAGTTCTCAGTGAAGTTTCTGAACCATACATACATTGTGAATTGATTGTCACTTGAGCATAAGAAATCGTATGACAAATCTATATATGTTGTTGTTATAAGAATAATCATGATGCCCTCATGTGTGTATTTTATTTTTATCGACACCTCTATCTCTAAACATGTGGACATATTTTTCGATTTCTGCTTCCACTTGAGGACAAGCGAGACCTAAGCTTGGGGGAGTTGATACGCCCATTTTGCATCATGCTTTTATATCAATATTTATTGCATTATGGGTTGTTATTACACATTATGCCTCAATACTTATGGCTATTCTCTCTTATTTTACAAGGTTTACCATGAAGAGGGGGAATGCTGGCGGCTGGAATTCTGGCCGGAAAAGGAGCAAATATTGGAAACCTATTATGCACAGCTCCAAAAATCCTGAAACTCCAGGAAAGTTAATTTTGGAATTAATAAGAATTATTGAGTGAAGAAAACACCAGAGGGGGCCCACACCCTGGCCAGGAGGGTGGGGGCGCGCCCACCCCTACTAGGCGCGCCCCCTGTCTCCTGGGCCACCTGGTGGCCCTCCGGTGCCCATCTTCTGCTATATGAAGGCTTTTACCCTGGAAAAAATTATAAGCAAGCTTACGAGACGAAACTCCGCCGCCACGAGGCGGAACCTAGGCGGAACCAATCTAGGGCTCCCGTGGAGCTGTTCTGCCGGGGAAACTTCCCTTCGGGAGGGGGAAATCATCACCATCATCATCACCAACAATCCTCTCATCGGGAGGGGGTCAATGTCCATCAACATCTTCACCAGCACCATCTCCTCTCAAAACCCTAGTTCATCTGTTGTATCCAATCTTGTATCAAAACCACAAATTGGTACCTGTGGGTTGCTAGTAGTGTTGATTACTCCTTGTAGTTGATGCTAATTGGTTTACTTGGTGGAAGATTATATGTTCAGATCCTTAATGCATATTAATACTCCTCTGATTATGAACATGAATATGCTTTGTGAGTAGTTACGTTTGTTCCTGAGGACATGGGTGAAGTCTTGCTATTAGTAGTCATGTGAATTTTCTATCCGTTCGATATTTTCATGAGATGTCTGTGGTCCCTCCTCTAGTGGTGTTATGTGAATGTCGACTACATGACACTTCACCATTATTTGGGCCAAGAGGAAGGCATTGGGAAGTAATAAGTAGATGATAGGTTGCTAGAGTGACAGAAGCTTAAACCCTAGTTTATGCGTTGCTTCGTAATGGGCTAATTTGGATCCATATGTCTAATGTTGTGGTTAGGTTTACCTTAATACTTCTTTTGTTGTTGCCGATGCTTGCAAGAGGGGTTAATCATAAGTGGGATGCTTGTCCAAGTAAGGGCAGTACCCAAGCACCGGTCCACCCACATATCAAATTATCAAAGTACCGAACGCGAATCATATGAGCCTGATGAAAACTAGCTTGACGATAATTCCCATGTGTCCTCGGGAGCGCTTTTCTCATTATAAGAAATTGTCCAGGCTTGTCCTTTACTATAAAAAGGATTGGGCCACCTTGCTGCTCTTTATTTACTTTCATTGCTTGTTACCCGTTACAAATTATCTTATCACAAAACTATCTGTTACCTACAATTTTAGTACTTGCAGAGAATACCTTACTGAAAACCGCTTGTCATTTCCTTCTGCTCCTCGTTGGGTTCGACACTCTTACTTATCGAAAGGACTATGATAGATCCCCTATACTTGTGGGTCATCACCTGTTCATCCAGAGGCAACGCCACGGGGTCCTGTTCATCCACCCCCACCGCTCACAGTTCATCCAAACCCCCCTGCAATGCTCATTGTTCATCCAGAGGTAGCATCGATCGGCTTCAGTTAGCAGCAGTAGCGAAGGAATCGCTCGAACGGGTTCAGTTAACAGCCATCGATCGGTCGCTCGGGTTCAGTAACGCGTAGCCTATAGTGCAATCGCTCGGGTTCAGTTAGAGCCCAATGCCTCGCTCGGGTTCAGTTAGAGCCAACGCCTCGCACACACGCGCGTACGTGTACGAGAGAAACGCGCATCGCTCGGCCCCTGACCTCCCACCATAATCGGGAACTCGCCGAAATTTTCCTCGCCCTCGCTTCTACCATGGTATTTCCTGTCATGGACGGCCCAAAGAATGTCATGCAGCTGCGTCTCCAGCCCGCCCAGGACAAAAAGCCCATTTTCTGTCATGATTTTTTGTCATAGAAGTAGGATCCCACCACATCTATGATAATACCGGGTTTTGTCACAATTATAGTCATAGAAGTGTCATAAGTATGACATAAAAAAAATTCGTTCGGCCCAAAATGTCACGGATGTGTCTTTTTTTTGTACTGGAACAACGTATGTTGTTATGCGATTTGGCTGATAAAGATCTTTGTAGAATATGTAGGAGCCAATATGAGCATCCAGGTTCCGCTATTGGTTATTGACCGGAGATGTGTCTCGGTCATGTCATCTCTACATAGTTCTCGAACCCGTATGTCCGCATGCTTAACATCCGATGACGATTTGTATTATGAGTTATGTGTTTTGATGACCGAAGTTTGTTCGGAGTCCCAGATGAGATCACGGACATGATGAGGAGTCTTGACATGGTCGAGACGTAAAGATCGATATATTGGAAGGCTATATTCGAACATCGGAAAGGTTCCGAGTGATTCGGGTATTTTTCGGAGTACCGGAGAGTTACGGGAATTTGCCGGGGGAAGTAATGGGCCGTAATGGGCCATACGAGAAAGGAGAGAAGGGCTTCAACGGGTGGGCGCGCGCCCCCCCATGGGCTGGTTCGAATTGGACTAGGAGGGGGCGGCACCCCCCTCCTTCCTTCTCCCCTCTTCCTCCTTCCCTCCTTCTCCTACTAGGAATAGGAAAGAGGAGGGGAATCCTACTTGGACTGGGGAGTCCTAGTAGGATTCCCCACACTTGGCGCACCCCCATGGGCTGGCCACCTCTTCCCTCCCCTTCTTCATATACGTGGCCAGGGGGCACCCCATAGACACACAAGTTGATCTTTTAGCCGTGTGTGGTTCCCCCCTCCATAGTTACACACCTCGGTCATATCATCATAGTGCTTAGGCGAAGCCCTGCACCGGTAGCTGCATCATCACCGTCACTATGCCATCGTGCTGACGAAACTCTCCCTCGGCCTCATCTGGATCAAGAGTACGAGGGACGTCATCGAGATGAACGTGTGCTGAACGTGGAGGTGTCGTATGTTCAGTGCTTGGATCGATTGGATCGCAAAGACGTTCGACTACATCAACCGCATTAACTAAATGCTTCCGCTTTCGGTCTACGAGGTTACATGGACACACTCTCCCCTCTTCTTGCTATGAGTCACCTAGATAGATCTTGCGTGATCGTAGGAATTTTTTTTAAATTACTGCATTCCCCTAAGTGGCATCCGAGACAGGTCTATGAGTAGATGTTATATGCACGAGTAGAACACAAAGTGTAGTGGGCGATAATAGTCATACTCCTGACCAGCATGTCATACTTTGATTAAGCGGTATTGTTGGATGAAGCGGCCCAGACCGACATTACATGACCGCGTTCATGAGACCGGTTCTACCGACATGCTTCGCACACAGGTAGCTAGTGGGTGTCTATTTCTCCAACTTGAATCGACTTTGACTATGACTGGTCCTTGTTGAAGGTTAAAGCAGCACACTTGATGAAAAATTGTTGTGGTTTTGATGCGTAGGTAAGAACAGTTCTTGCTAGAAGCCCGTAGCAGCCACATAAAATTTGCAACAACAAAGTAGAGGACGTCTAACTTGTTTTTGCAAGGCTTGTTGTGATGTGATATGGTCAAGACATGATGTGATATAATTTGTTGTATGAGATGATCATGTTTTGTAACAAAGTTATCAGCAATTGGCAGGAGCCATAGGGTTGTTGCTTTATTGTATGCAATGCAATCGCCATATAATTGTTTTACCTTATCACTAAGCGGTAGCGATAGTCATAGTAACAATAGTTGGTGAGACGACAATGATGCTACGATGGAGATCAAGGTGTCGCGCCGGTGACGATGGAGATCATGATGATGCTTCGGTGATGGAGATCATGAGCACAAGATGATGATGGCCATATCATGTCACATATTTTGATTGCATGTGATGTTTATCTTTTATGCATATTATTTTGCTAAGTACGACGGTAGCATTATAAGATGATCCCTTACTAAATTTGAAGGTATAAGTGTTCTCCCTGAGTATGCACCGTTGCTACACTTCTTCGTGCTGAGACACCAGGTGATGATCGGGTGTGATAGGCTCTACGTTCACATACAACGGGTGCAAGCCAGTTTTGCACATGCAAAATACTCCGGTTAAACTTGATGAGCCTAGCATATGCAGATATGTCCTCGGAACACTGGAAACCGAAAGGTCGAGCGTGAATCATATAGTAGATATGATCAACATAGAGATGTCCACCATTGAAAACTACTCCATATCACGTGATGATCGGACATGGTTTAGTTGATATGGATCACTTGATCATTTAGATGACTAGAGGGATGTCTATCTAAGTGGGAGTTCTTAAGTAATATGATTACTTGAACTTTAATTTATCATGAACTTAGTCCTGATAGTATTTTTCAAATTATGTTTTAGATCAATAGCTCGCGTTGTAGCTTCCCTATATTTTTATATGTTCCTAGAGAAAACTAAGTTGAAAGATGATAGTAGCAATGATGCGGACTGGGTCCGTAATCTGAGGTTTATCCTCATTGCTGCACAAAAGAATTATGTCCTTGATGCACTTCTAGGTGACACACCTATTGCAGGAGCAGATGCAGACATTATGAATGTTTGGCGAGCTCAATATGATGACTACTTGATAGTTTAGTGCATCATGCTCTATGGCTTAGTACCGGGACTTCAAAAACATTTTTCAACGCCACGGAGCATATGAGATGTTCCAAGAGCTTAAATTGGTATTTCAGACTCATACATGTGTCGAGACGTATGAGACCTCAGGAAAATACTTCCCCTAAAAGATGGAGGAGAATTGCTCAGCTAGTGAGCATGTACTCAGAATGTCTAGGTACTACAATCACTTGAATCAAGTAGGAGTTAATCTTCCAGATAATATAGTGACTGACAGAGTTCTCTAGTCACCATCACCAAGTTATTGGAACTTCGTGATGAACTATAGTATGCAAGGGATGACGAAAACGATTCCCGAGCTCTTCGTGATGCTGAAATCGACGAAGGTAGAAATCAAGAAAAATATCAAGTGTTGATTGACAAGACCACTAGTTTCAAGAAAAGGGCAAAGGGAAAGAAAGGGAACTTCAAATAGAATGGCAAGCAAGTTTTCACTCCCGTGAAGAAGCCCAAAGCTAGACCTAAGCCTGAAACAGAGTACTTCTACTGCAAAGGAAATGGTCACTAGAAGCAGAACTACCCAAAATATTTGGTGGAAAACAGGGATGGAAAAGTGAACAAAGGTATATTTGATATACAGGTTATTGATGTGTACCTTGCTAGTGTTCATAGTAGCCCCTGGGTATTTGATACTTGCTTGGTTTCTAAGATTAGTAACTCGAAACAGGAGTTGCAGAATAAATAGAGACTGGTTGAGGATGAAGTGACGATGTGTGTTGGAAGTGGTTCCAAGATTGATATGATCATCATCGAGCACTCCCTATACTTTCAGGATTAGTGTTGAATTTAAATAAATATTATTTGGTGTTTGCGTTGAGCATGAATATGATTAGATAATGTTAATTGCAAAACGGTTATTCATTTAAAATAGAGAATAATTGTTATTCTGTTTACATGAATAAAACCTTATATGGTCATACACCCAATGTTGATGGTTTATTGAATCTCGATCGTGGTAATACACATATCATAGTATTGATGCCAAAAGATGCAAAGTTGATAATGATATTTCAACTTATTTGTGGCACTACCGTTTGAGTCATATCGGTATAAAGCGCATGAAGAAACTCCATGCTGATGGACTTTTGGAATCACTTGATTATGAATCATTTGATATTTGCAAACCGTTCCTTATGGGTAAGATGACTAAAACTCCATTCTCTCGAACAATGGAACGAGCTAGTGACTTATTGGAAATAATACATAACGATGTATGTAGTCCAATGAGTGTTGATGCTCGTGGCAGGTATCATTATTTTCTGACCTTCACAGATGATTTGAGCAGATATGGGTATATCTACTTAATAAAACACAAGTTTGAAACATTTGAAAAGTTCAAAGAATTTTAGAGTGAAGTGGAGAATCATCGTAAAAAGAAAATAAAGTTTCTACGATCTGACCATGGAGGAGAATATTTGAGTTAAGAGTTTGGCCTTCAATTAAAACAATATGGAATAGTTTCACAGCTCACGCCACCTGGAACACCACAGCGTAATGGTATGTCCGAACATCATAACCTCACTTTATTGAATATGGTGCACTCTATGATGTCTCTTATCGATTTACCACTATCGTTTTGGGGTTATGAATTAGAGACAGCTGCATTCACTTTAAACAGGGCACCATCAAAATCCGTTGAGATGACGCCTTATGAACTGTGGTTTGGCAAGAAAGCAAAGTTGTCGTTTCTTAAAGTTTGGGGGTGCGATGCTTATTTGAAAATGCTTCAACCTAATAAGCTCAAACCCAAATCGGAGAAGTGCGTCTTCATAGGATACCCAAAGGAAACTGTTGGGTACACCTTCTATCACAGATCCAAAGGCAAGATATTCGTTGCTAAGAATGAATCATTTCTAGAGGAGGAGTTTCTCTCAAAAGAAGTGAGTGGGAGGAAAGTAGAGCTTGATGAGGTAATTGTACCTTCTCCCGAATTGGAAAGTAGTTCATCACAGAAATTAGTTCTCGTGATTCCTACACCAATTAGTGAGGAAGCTAATGATGATGATCATGAAACTTCAGATCAAGTTACTACAGAACGCTCATAGGTCTTCCAGAGTATGGTCCGCACCAGAGTGGTAAGGTAATTGTCGGTGTCAAAACCGGCGGATCTCGGGTAGGGGGTCCCGAACTGTGCGTCTAGGCGGATGGTAACAGGAGACAAGGGACACGATGTTTTTACCCAGGTTCGGGCCCTCTCGATGGAGGTAAAACCCTACTCCTACTTGATTAATATTGATGATATGGGTAGTACAAGAGTAGATCTACCACGAGATCGGAGTGGCTAAACCCTAGAAGCTAGCCTATGGTATGATTGTTGTTCGTCCTACGGACTAAAACTCTCCGGTTTATATAGACACCAAAGAGGGCTAGGGTTTCACAGAGTCGGTTACAATGGGAGGAGATCTTCATATCGTATCGCCAAGCTTTCCTTCCACGCCAAGGAAAGTCCCATCCGGACACGGGACGGAGTCTTCAATCTTGTATCTTCATAGTCCGGAAGTCCGGCCGAAGGTCATAGTCCGGCCATCCGGACACCCCCTAATCCAGGACTCCCTCAGTAGCCCCTGAACCAGGCTTCAATGATGACGAGTCCGGCGCGCAAGTTGTCTTCGGCATTGCAAGGCGGGTTCCTCATCCAAATATTTCGTAGAAGATGTTGAACACCAGGGTAGTGTCCGGCTCTGCAAAATAAGTTCCATGTTCCACCGTAGAGAGAATAATATTTGCGTTAATCGGATCCGCTGACGTATTCCGTGGCGTGACATCATGCCACGACCAGGTTTTTATTCATTTTATTGTTCCACCTCAGCGCGTTTAGCGAGGCGGTTTCCTTGGCACGTCTTGTCAAAGCAGAGATCGTGTCCCCTTATTCCGGGATTCTCATCAATACGGGCGTGGGTAACCCAACCGCGCCATTAACCGTGGCGCTTGGGAGATAAGCGAGTTTTGTTAGGCCGGTGGGGGGCTCGTAGTTTTAGCCGCCCATATAAAGGGATAAGAATCCGCCCTTTCCATTCACGCCTTCTTCCTCCTCTGCTTATCCGTCCCTACGCGCTCGAGCTCCAGCGCCCAAGCCCGCACTTCCCACCTCAACCTTCTCCAACCATGTCTGGAGCGGGAGGTAGATGGATGGCCTCCTCCGTCACGGAGGGGCAAATCAAAAAACTGAGGAAGGCCGGATACTTGTCTAACGACATTGCGCACCCGCTTCCAGATGTGGGGCAACTCATCCCCACCCCCAGGCCCCATGAGAGGGTTGTTTTCCTTCCCCATTTCCTCCGCGGACTGGGTTTTCCTCTTCACCCGTTCGTCCGGGGGCTCATGTTCTACTACGGCCTGGACTTCCACGATCTGGCCCCGAACTTCATCCTCAATATATCGATGTTCATCGTCGTGTGTGAGGCCTTCTTCTGCATCCAGCCCCACTTTGGCCTATGGCTGAAGATCTTCAGCGTCAAGCCAAAGGTTGTGAAAGGCCGACAAGCAGAATGCGGAGGTGCCATGGTGGGTAAGATAGCCAACGTCACCTGGCTCGAGGGTGCCTTCGTGGAAACCATCAAAGGGTGGCAATCAGGGTGGTTTTATATCACCGAGCCGCGTGACCCTAAGTGGGCAGCGGCCCTCGAATTTCGATCCGACATCCCCACCCGGCTCACATCTTGGAAAGAGACGGGCCTGTCGTGGGGCAATCCGGAAGAGGTGACCGGACTCCAAACCTGCGTCCGAGATCTGGTGACCAAGAAGGTCAAGCTTGTCAACCGGGTCCAGGTCATGCTCTTCCGCCGGATCCTCCCGTGTCAACGACGGGACTTCAATTTGTGGGAGTTCGACCCGGCCCAGCACCGGACTCTATCTCGGCTCTTCGAAACGAAGCACGAGGACGCCTGGAACGTGCTTTTCAAGAGTTCCGAGGTCTCCCCTCCCGTCACCGAGGATCGCGGATTCTGCGCCAAACGTCAAGCCTCCAAAGTAAGCTTACATTTAGTCCCTTACGGGATACCCGAATTTCATAGTGTGACTTCATTTGGGATCTAAACTCCCGTTCCTTTGACAGGACTGGAAGAGGACATCCGGACAGTTTGACTATCCAACCCCTTTGCCCGAAGGCCCAGTAGACGCACACTTAGCAAAGCTACTGGTTCTGGCACCTCACGTGGTGCCGGAGAAGAAGGCCAAGGAGAAGGCCACGGGGACCCGAAAGAGTTCCTGGCGCTCGGTGTCGTCGGATTTGCCCGACGACCCCAACACACCCTCCGCCTCTGAAGACGAGGAGGAGGAAGAAGAAGAAGATGCCTCTCCCCCTCCAACGGGGGGAGGAAAGAAAAGAAAGGCCGCCCCAACTAGGGAAGCCGGAGGGTCCAAGAAGGGGAAGACCCTTCTTCCGGACTACGCCCCCGACGCTGAAGATGGCGGGGGGGGGGGGGAATGGCCATCCAGGGTCAAGCCCCTGGCAAAATCGTAAGTGCCCGGCTACCCGAATGACTTATTGCACTCCATTATTATTCGATAGCTTCTAATGTCGAATCTAATCATGCAGTCCGCCCAGAGCTCAGCTTGGCGATTCGTCGAGCGGCTCTCTGAATTTGTCAGACGTGAATAGCGCTTCACTTCCGACGGCCTCCTCCCCTCTCCCTACAGACGACGCTGAGGTGGAGTCCCGTAGGGGACAAAACCAGGAGGAGGTGGTCCTGGAGGCACCACAAGGAGACCTTCCAGACTCCGGGCCCAAGGGGGGTAAAGCTCCGGAGGGATCTAAGTCCGGCCCCGGGCCGGACACTGCTCCAGAACCATCAGCGGTTCTAGAGTCCGACAGGCGGCGCCTTCATAAGAAGGGCAAGCCTGCGACGCCGGCGACTTCCGTCCATCCGGAGGCGCCGGAAAATTTGCTGGAGCCGCTTAACGGCGCCTCCATTGACGAGGAACACCGCACTGTTATGAGTGCGGGGATTCAGAAGGTTCAGTCCGCCAAGAGCGGGCTGACGGAAGCCTGTACAAGCCTGCTAACGGGCTTTGAGGTATGTGTTCAAAAACCTATATATATAAAATATTACCGCATATACAGTAGCCCCTGATGCTCAGTTCGGTGTTCGGAAAGAAAAGCCGAGCTGAGGATCTAAAAAGATATACGCAGGAGTCTAATAGAAATATGTCAATATGGGAATGCAGGCTGCGCGGCTGACCTCTGCCGCACTGACTGCGGAGGTCAATGTATTGAAGGAAAGCCTCGAGCGGTCCGAGAGCGAGCTCGGCCGTGCCAAGAAGCAGCTCGAGGATAAAGAGGGTACATAGTACCTCCTATAAATTTATATAGGAATACTTGGTTGCAAAATAATAACAGGACCAACGTTAATCTTGCAGGAGTCACGACCGAGGTGGCGACCCTGAAAGAGGCGGTCTCCAAGGCCGAAAAGAGTGCGGTCTCCAAGGCCGAAAAGAGTGCGGTCTCCAAGGCCGAAAAGAGTGCGGCCTTGGAGCGCACCGAGCGAGAGAAGCAGGAGGCGCGGGTGGTGGAGGTGCGGCAAGAGCTCCAGGCTCTCGTGGAAAAACACGAGAGTTTGGAGCGTGACTCAAAGACTCAAGAGTCTGAGCTTGCCTTGGCTCTTGAGAGTGCCAAGACCGCTAAGGCCGAAGCCCAGAAGGCCCTTTAGGAGATCGAGGCGATGAAGAAGATAGCGGCGGGTAAGGCATTCTTTATGCAAAGCAAAAATATAAAAATTAATTATCTGCTACTTACCCGAATCCGGAGCTCTCTAGTAGCGTTCGCCGATCTGCCCCGTAGTGTATCTGATGCCGCCGCATACTACCGAGCCGAAGAGGGGAGCTCGACGGAAAAAGTGTTCTGGTCTCAGTATACTGAGGCCGAACATCTGGTGCCCCTGAGCGACCAGCTGAAGCAGCTGGTCGAGCTCCACAAGGTGGCCGAACAGGCCATGAAGGGCCTCATAGCTCGGCTGTGGCCTGGAGAAGTCATGCCTGGGAGCTACTTCGGTCTAGTGCGGCGGCTGGTGGACGCGTGTCCGTGGATTGAGGTCGTCAAGCTCTCCGTTTGTATTGAAGGTGCCCGTTGGGCCCTTGCCCGTGCTAAGGTGCACTAGGGCAAGCGAGAAGCGGAGAAGCTGTTGACGGACGCGCCACCGCCGGGCAAGGAGTATCGTACGCACGAGATGTATTATAATGGCGTTCTGAAGGGTGCCCGCCGTATAGCGGATGAGTGCTCCAAAGATGTAATTTTTGAGTAGACTCGCATTTGTTATCCTGTACGCTGAAGCTTTGTTCATATGCGTTAAGCAACACTTGTTAATTTAAAATATTACCTTCTGTGCGGCCGTTTATCAAATCTGAGAGATGCAAGTCGTCGGCTTCGACCCCCATGCCACGAGTGCTGGGGTGTTCGGGATAAAGCTGAGCGCTCTTGTTCCCATTCTTGGGTCCATCTAGGGAGGCGTTCAGCACAACGAACCAGGCCGTCGGACTTATAATGCTTTATCACTCTCACTTAGCCATAGAATTCTATAATTTTAAATTTCGGCGAAGCCCCTAGTATTCGGAAGACCGAGTTCGAGGCGCTATCCACACCTAGGCCGGATAAGTCCGGTTCCTCGCTCGAAGCGGCATAAGTCTTTAAGGACTCTAAGAAACCTCGCGAACAGCGACCGGTCTCTCGCGCTATCATGACAGTCAGTTTTAGCTTTCTCTACTGAGGTGTTAACCCAGCTCAACTGGGGCACAATCGCAGTAGTTCTCCCAGCGCTACCTTAGCCAACAATGCGGAATGTAAGGTACCAAAACATGGGAGCCGGGCAAACTCAACTATTGACCAAAGACATGATTCGGAGCTGATGCATATAGTGCTATAAGTTCGGGGTGCCGCACTCGTGAGAGTGTTCGGTCTTCTCACACCATGTTATGGGGTGTTGTAAGCCCCTGGTGTATTGTCCGCACCAAAGTGTACGGTTGCAGAATGTCATGACTGAACATATTTGTATATAAAAATAGATAAGTACAATAATAGGTAAGAGCTATATATTGTTTATTAAAAAAGGGCTGCTGCGAAAGCAGAACGATACAAGAAGTGCGGTAAGCAAGAGATGGGAGTATTTGACATATTCCCCTCCAGGGGCAAGCTGCGGGATTGTAAGTAAAACATGTATTAAACTCGTTATAGAGACCACCTGGCCTTTTGACGTGGCTTGCTCCCTCCCTGGCTGTTGGATCGTGGGTTTAGCAAGTGTATTGCCGGATAGGCCTTCCGAATAGTAGGGTCCTAAAAGTGTGTAAAAAGGAAAACGGCGAAATCGGGAGCCCCTGAGGGCGGTTGAGCCGCATTCTGGGCGTGCTGTTGTTGTGCCCCTCCCCTTATGCCCATGGTATCTCTAAGGCGTAATTATGTACGCGTGGTACCGGTATCACCGTTTGGCGGGGGCTGGGGTTGGGGCCGCACTGCTATGCTTGCTCCGAACGTGCCAGCCGGATTTGTTGTAGGTTACTTCGGGCTCGCTTGACGCTGTCCGGATGTTTGACGCCTGGATTGGAGAACTGCCTTGAGAGGCTACTCTGTACTTCCGCCGCCAGGGCCGCCGTGTGCTCCTCCGTTCGGAGAGAGCGTTCGGTGTTTCCGTTTACCGTGATGACTCCGCGAGGTCCTGGCATCTTGAGCTTGAGATATGCGTAGTGCGGCACCGCATTGAATTTTGCAAATGTGGTTCGTCCAAGCAGGGTGTGATAGCCGCTGCGGAATGGGACTATGTCGAAGATTAACTCTTCGCTCCGGAAGTTGTTCGGGGATCCGAAGACCACTTCGAGTGTAACCGAGCCTGTACAGCTCGCCTCTACACCTGGTATGACACCTTTGAAGGTTGTCTTTGTGGGTTTAATCCTTGAAGGATCGATGCCCATTTTTCGCACTGTGTCCTGGTAAAGCAGGTTCAGGCTACTGCCGCCGTCCATTAGGACTCTGGTAAGGTGAAATCCGTCGATAATTGGGTCAAGGACCAGTGCGGCGAATCCGCCGTGACGGATGTTGGTGGGATGGTCCCTTCGATCGAAGGTGATCGGGCAGGAGGTCCATGGGTTGAACTTTGGGGCGACTGGCTCCAGCGCATAGACGTCCTTAAGAGCATGCTTCCGCTCCCTTTTGGGGATGTGGGTTGCGTATATCATGTTCACCGTCCGAACTTGCGGGGGAAATCCCTTCTGTCCTTTGTTGTTCGGCAGCCGGGGCCCCTCCTCTTCATCGCTATGTAGCCCCTTGTCTCTGGTCTCGGCACTTAACTTGCCTGCCTACTTGAACACCCAACAATCCCTGCTGGTGTGATTGGCTGGCTGTTCGAGGGTGCCATGTATCTGGCACAAGCGATCGAGTATCCGGTCTAAGCTGGATGGGCCCTGAGGGTTTCTTTTGAATGGCTTCTTCCGCTGACCCAGTTTAGAGCCTCTGAATCCGGCATTGACTGCCGTATCTCCAGTATTGTCACCGTTAATGCGGCGCTTATGCTTGTTGCGATGTGACCTGCCGTAGTTATCCTTGGTATCCGAATTGCCGGGGCTCTTGGTTATGTTATTGCTACGAGCTAGCCAGCTGTCTTCTCCCGCACAGAAGCGGGTCATAAGTGTCGTGAGGGCTGCCATAGATTTTGGCTTTTCCTATCCTAGGTGCCGGGCAAGCCATTCGTCTCGGATGTTATGCCTGAAGGCTGCAAGGGCCTTGGCGTCCGGACAATCGACTATTTGGTTTTTCTTGGTTAGGAACCGTGTCCAGAATTGTCTGGCCGATTCCTCTGGCTGCTGGATTATGTGCCTTAGGTCATCGGCATCTAGTGGTCGCACATACGTGCCCTGGAAGTTGTCAAGGAATGCGGATTCCAGGTCCTCCCAACAACTAATTGACTCTGCAGGCAGGCTGTTAAGCCAATGTCGAGCTGGTCCTTTAAGCTTGAGCGGGAGGTATTTGATGGCGTGTAGATCATCACCACGGGCCATGTGGATATGAAGGAGATAATCCTCGATCCATACCACAGGATCTGTTGTGCCATCGTATGATTCGATGTTTACGGGTTTGAAGCCCTCAGGGATTTGATGATCCATTACTTCGTCTATGAAGCATAGTGGGTGTGCGACGCCCCTGTACTGGGCTATATCACGATGCAGCTCGGACGAGCTTGCTCTGTTGTATTCGACCGGGCCATACTTATTATGTCCGGCGTGACGGCTAGCGTCACGTGAAGCGGGGAGCCCATGCGATCCGTAGATTGATCTTGTTTACCTTGCCTTATTCTCCAAGATGTCTTGCATGTCTGTTGCATCTCCTCGTACTCTGGTATGTTTTGAGCGGTGTCGGGGTGCGGCTTTGGTTGAGGGCCTGAAGGCCTCTCTATCGCGGCCACGGGGTGGCCGATCGGGCACATCGTACGCTGGTGATGTAGGTTTAGTTGCTTCCTCCTCAAGTTGGGGTAGCAGCCTGCGCTTTGGGTAGCTCTTGGATGGGCGTTCTAGTTTATACTCTTCGGCCGCCAGGACTTCGGTCCATCTGTCGGCTAGCAAGTCTTGGTCAGCTCTAAGCTGCTACTGTTTTTTCTTGAGGCTGCTTGCCGTGGCTACGAGCCTGTGTTTGAAACGCTCTTGTTTGACGGGATCCTCTGGCACGACGAATTTGTCGTCGTCGAGGCTTGCCTCATCTTCGGAGGGAGGCATGTAATTGTCGTCCTCATCCTCTTTGTAGGCCGCTCTCTCGTGAGGGCTGGCTCCTTCGTCCTCCTGCACCGCATCATGCTGGAGGGGGTTGTCTTCGGCACTGTCCGGCGTGTTGTTATCTCCGGTGTCGGAGTCGCCGTTTTTACTTTGGCGGGACTTAGAGCGGCGCCGCTGACGTCGGCGCTTGGGTTGCTTCTTGGAGGGGTCGTCCTCCGTTTTCTCCTCGCCATCCCCCGCTTTAGGGGTGTCCACCATATGACGAGGTGGCTTTCCAGTTCTCTATAGGTGCTGGTTCTTGATCGTCTCCTTCATCGGCGTCCATGCCGTCGATGTCTTCGGAGTCAAAGTCGAGCATGTTGGTTAAATCGTCGATAGTGGCTACGAAGTGGGTGGTGGGTGGGCTTCGAATTTCTTCATCATCCGCATCCCAACCGTGTTGGCCGTAGTTTGGCCAGGGCTCGTGACAAAGAGAGAGACTTTAATGAATTCAGGATATTGCCGAAAGACGAGTGTTGAAAGACGTCCGCGGCGGGGAACTCCATGACCGGAGCCCAGTCGGGCTTAATCAGAATAGGTGCGGGATTTACGGAGTCCGGATCAGAGTCCGGCACCTTGGAGTCATGGGCCTTGCGAGGGACTAGGCTGGTATCCAGCTCTATCGCCGTATAGGTTGCTGTTTCCGGGGCGGTGTCCAACCGTCCGTCCCCGACTAGCGCAGTGGGCTCCGAGCTAATGGTCGGAGCGGACACCTGAGCGACGCTCTGGGTGTTGTCCGATGACAGAGCTAAATCATGCCCATCGTGACAGTGCGGCGCGCCCGGTCGTGGCTCGAATCCGTCGAAGATCAAGTCCCCGCGGATGTCGGCCGTGTAGTTTAAGCTTCCAAACCTGACCTGATGGCCAGGGGCGTAGCTTTCGATATGCTCCAGATGGCCGAACGAGTCGGCCCGCAGTGCGAAGCCGCCGAATATGAAGATCTGTCTGGGGAGAAAAGTCTCATCCCGGACTGCATCGCGATTGACGAGCGAAGAAGCCATCAGGCCTAAAGGCGACGACACAGAGGAACTCTCAATGAAAGCACCAATGTCGATGTCAAAACCGGCGGATCTCGGGTAGGGGGTCCCGAACTGTGCGTCTAGGCGGATGGTAACAGGAGACAAAGGACACGATGTTTTTACCCAGGTTCGGGCCCTCTCGATGGAGGTAAAACCCTACTCCTGCTTGATTAATATTGATGATATGGGTAGTACAAGAGTAGATATACCACGAGATCGGAGTGGCTAAACCCTAGAAGCTAGCCTATGGTATGATTGTTGTTCGTCCTACGGATTAAAACTCTCCGGTTTATATAGACACCAGAGAGGGCTAGGGTTACACAGAGTCGGTTACAATGGGAGGAGATCTTCATATCGTATCGCCAAGCTTGCCTTCCACGCCAAGGAAAGTCCCATCCGGACACGGGACGGAGTCTTCAATCTTGTATCTTCATAGTCCGGGAGTCCGGCCGAAGGTCATAGTCCGGCCATCCGTACACCCCCTAATCCAGGACTCCCTCAGTAATCCTATTCTGGAAGTCATGTTACTAGACCATGATGAACCTACGAACTATGAGGAAGCGATGATAAGCCCAGATTCTGCGAAATGGCTTAAGGCCATGAAATCTGAGATGGGATCCATGTATGAGAACAAAGTGTGGACTTTGGTGGACTTGCCCGATGGTCGGCAAGCCATATTAAATAAATGGATCTTCAAGAGGAAGACAGACACTGATAGTAGTGTTACTATCTACAAAGCTTGACTTGTCGCAAAAAGGTTTTTGACAAGTTCAAGGTGTTGACTACAATGAGATTTTCTCAACTATAGCAATGCTTAAAACCATCTGAATCAAGTTAGCGGTTGTCATATTTTATGAAATCTGGCAAATGGATGTCAAAACTGCATTCCTTAAATGGATATTTTTAAAGAAGAGTTGTATATGATGCAACCAAAAGGTTTTGTCAATCCTAAAGGTACTAACAAGGTGTGCAAGCTCCAGCAATCCATCTATGGACTGGTGCAAGCATCTCGGAGTTGGAATATATGCTTTGATGAGTTGATCAAAGCATATAGTTTTATACAGACTTGCGATGAAGCCTGTGTTTACAAGAAAGTGAGCGGGAGCACTACAACCTTTCTGATGAGTATATGGGAATGTCATATTGTTGATCAGAAATGATGTAGAATTTTCTGGAAAGCATAAAAGAGAGTTTGAAAGGAGATTTTTAAAGAAAGACCTCGGTGAAGCTACTTACTTATTGCGCATCAAGATCTATAGAGATAGATCGAGACGCTTGATAAGATTTTTCAATGAATACATACCTTGTCAAGATTTTTGAAAGAGTTCAAAATGGATCAGTCAAAGAAGAAGTTCTTGCCTGTATTACAAGGTGTAAAGTTGAGTAAGACTCAAAGGCCGACCACGTCAGAAGATAGAAACAGAATGAAAGTCATTCCCTATGCCACAATCATAGGTTATATAAAGTATGTTGTGCTTTGTACCAGACCTATTGTGCACCTTGCCATGAGTTTGGCAAGGGGTACAATAGTGATCTAAGAGTAGATCACTGGCCAGCGGTCAAAATTATCTTTAGTGAGGACTAAGGAAATATTTCTCGGTTATGGAGGTGATAAAGAGTTCGTCGTAAAGAGTTACGTCGATGCAAGCTTTTACACCAATCCAGATGACTCTAATTCTCAATTTGGATACATATTGAAAGTGGGAGCAATTAGCTAGAGTAGCTCCATATAGAGCATTGTAGACATAGAATATTTGCAAAATACATACGGCTCTGAATGTGACAGACCCGTTGACTAAACTTCTCTCATAAGCAAAACATGATCACACCTTAGTAATCTTTGGGTGTTAATCACATAGCAATGTGAACTAGATTATTGACTCTAGTAAACCCTTTGGTTGTTGGTCACATGGCGAAGTGAACTATGGGTGTTAATCACATACAGATGTGAACTATTGATGTAAAATCACATGGCGATGTGAACTAGATTGTTGACTCTAGTTCAAGTGGGAGACTGAAGGAAATATGCCCTAGAGGGAATAATAAAGTTATTATTTAATTTCCTTATTTCATGATAAATGTGTATTATTCATGCTAGAATTGTATTAACCGGAAACTTAGTACATGTGTGAATACATAGAGAAAACATAGCATCCCTAGTATGCCTCTACTTGACTAGCTCGTTAATCAAAGATGGTTATGTTTCCTAATCATAGACATGTGTTGTCATTTGATGAACGGGATCACATCATTAGGAGAATGATGTGATGGACATGACCCATCTGTTAGCTTAGCATTACGATCGTTACAGTTTCATTGCTACTGCTTTCTTCATGACTTATACATGTTCCTCAGACTATGAGATTATGCAACTCCCAAATACCGGAGGAACACTTTGTGTGCTACCAAATGTCACAACATAAATGGGTGATTATAAAGGTGCTCTACAGATGTCTCCAAAGGTGTTTGTTGGGTTGGCATAGATGGAGATTAGGATTTGTCACTCCGTGCATCAGAGAGGTATTTCTAGGCCCTCTCGGTGATACTCATCACGATAAGCCTTGCAAGCATTCTGACTAATGAGTTAGTTGCGGGATGAAGTATTACGGAACGAGTAAATAGACTTGCCGGTAACGAGATTGAACTAGGTATGATGATACCGACAATCAAATCTCGGGCAAGTAACATACCGATGACAAAGGGAACAACATATGTTGTTATGCAGTTTGACCGATAAAGATCTTCATAGAATATGTAGGAGCCAATATGAGCATCCAGGTTCCGCTATTGGTCATTGACCGGAGATGTGTCTCGGTCATGTCTACATAGTTCTTGAATCCATAGGGTCCGCATGCTTAACGTTCGATGATGATTTGTATTATGAGTTATGTGTTTTGATGACCGAAGTTTGTTCGGAGTCCCGGATGATATCACAGACGTGATGAGGTGTCTCGAAATGGTCGAGTTGTAAAGATCGATATATTGGAAGGCTAAATTCGGACATCGGAAAGGTTCTGAGTGATTCGGGTATTTTTTGGAGTACGAGAGAGTTACTCGAATTCGCCGGGGAAGTAATGGGCCTTAACGGGCCATACGGGAAAGGAGATAAGGGCCTCAAGGGGTGCACGCACGCCCCCCATGTGCTGGTCCGAATTGGACTAGGAGGGGGCGGCGCCCACCTCCTTCCTTATCCCCTCTTCCTCCTTCCTCCTTCTCCTACTAGGAATAGGAAAGAGGAGACGAATCCTACTTGGATTGGGGAGTCCTAGTAGGATTCCCCACACTTGGCGCGCCCCCCTTGGGCCGGCCACCTCTTCCCTCCCCTCCTTTATATACGTGGCCAGGGGGCACCCCATAAACACACAAGTTGATCTTTTAGCCGTGTGCGGTGCCCCCCTCCACAATTACACACCTCGGTCATATCATCGTAGTGCTTAGGCGAAGCCCTGCGCCGGTAACTTCATCATCACCGTCACCACGCTGTCGTGCTGACAAAACTATCCCTCGGCCTCAACTGGATCAAGAGTACGAGGGACGTCATCGAGCTGAACGTGTGCTGAACACGGAGGTGCCGTATGTTCGGTGCTTGAATCGGTTGGATCACGAAGACGTTCGACTACATCAACCGCGTTAACTAAATGCTTTCGCTTTCGGTCTACGAGGGTACATGGACACACTCTACCCTCTCGTTTCTATGCATCACATAGATATATCTTGCGTGGTCGTAGGAAATTTTGAAATTACTGCGTTCCCCTACACTTGATCCACTGCCCAATCGGCCATGGCAGCATCAAGTCAGCGATGAAATCGGCGCGGTGGGATGCCATCGCTTCCTTCCCATGTGTGCGGTCGCGAGCGGCAAGGATCTCGGCATGACGGGATGCCATTGCTTCCTTACCAGTTACTGTGTGGCGCGGTGCCATGAACGAGGCTTGGAGAGAGCTCTAGGGCAGACTGGCCGGACAGTCGTACAATGCGGTGGTATTTAAGAGATCAAGGACAAACGACAAAGAAAATTTGGCTTGCCTTACAATCTTGGTCATTCATTATCGCACAGGGTTCATCTCTGTCGCCTCTGGAAATAGTGTGTGTTGAGCCTATTGTGTGTTGCATTATGACTGGCCGGAACCCCAGGCACGCGATCGCACATGTGCACCATTGGATGCACCATGATCGAATGGCAATCCTCGTCCCTCTCATCACACCCATGTAGTTGTAGCTGGATTGGATTTATCTATGCTAAATGCCTAGAAAATGCACATAATCGCCTAAATATGGTAAATGAGCCCGGAAAAGTGCCAAATTTGAACATGGTGATTTGCAGGGTGTATGTTCATTGTAGAAAAAACTCAAGGACAAAGGAAATTTGGATTCTCCTTCAATCTTGGGGATTTCCCCCTCGAAACCATGAAACTTCCTCGGTGATGGTTCGATTTATGAAGGGTGTGCATGACGACATAAGCCAAACCTTCTCAAATTTTTACCAGGGCATGGTGAGGCATACCATGGCACTATGCTACTTTTTGAGCTTGCGTTGGGTTTTCCCTTGAAGAGGAAAGGGTGATGCAGCAAAGTAGAGATAAGTATTTCCCTCAGTTAAGAACCAAGGTATCAATCTAGTAGGAGGAACACACAAGTCCCCAATGATTGCAGCTACACAAACAAACAAATAAAATACTTGCACCCAATGCGAAAACGGGGTTATCAATCCCTTCACGGTTGCTTGCAAGGATGCGATTTTATAGATATAGGTATAAAAGATAAGTAAAAGTGCAAAATAAAGTAAAGGTAAATAAATTGCAGCAAAGTATTTTTTGTGTTTTTTTATTTTATAGATTTGAAAATAATATGATAAAAATAGACCCGAGGGCCATAGTTTTCACTAGAGGCTTCTCTCTTGAAAGAAAGCATATGGTGGGTAAGCAAATTACTGTTGAGCAATTGATAGAAAAGTGCATAGTTATGACGATATCTAAGGCAATGATCATGAATATAGGCATCACGTCTGTGACAAGTAGATCGACTCCTGCCTGCATCTACTACTATTACTCCACACATCAACCGCTATCCAGAATGCATCTAGTGTATTAAGTTAACAAGAACAGAGTAACACCTTAAGCAAGATGACATGATGTAGAGGGATAGATCCAATCAATATGAATAAACCCCACTTTTTTAATCCTTAGTAGCAACAATACAAATACGTGCCATGTCCCCTTTTGTTACTGGGTATAAGCACTGCAAGATTGAACCCACCACAAAACACCTCTCCCACTGCAAGAAAAATCAATCTAGTTGGCCAAACGAAATCAATAGATCGGAGCGAAATACAAAGCTATATTAATCATGCATAAATGAGTTTAGAGAAGACTCAAATAATATTCATAGATAAACTGATCATAAATCCATAATTCATCGAATCTCAACAAACGCAACGCAAAAGAAGATTACATCGAATAGATCTCCAAGAACATCGAGGAGAACATTGTATTGAATATCAAAGAGAGAGAAGAAGACATGTAGCTACTAGCTATGGATCCGTAGGTCTGTGGTAAACTACTCACACATCATCGGAGGGGCAGCAAGGTTGATGTAGAAGCCCTCCATGATTGAATCCCCCTCCGACGGAGTGCCAGAAAAGGCCCCTAGAAGGGATCTCACGAGAATAGAAGCTTGTGGCTGCGGAAAAGTATTTTTGGTGTGCCCTCTGGTATACGGGGAATATTTGGGTATTTATAGAGCAAAGATTAGGGTTAGAGGAGGATCAGGGGCCCCACAAGCCTGGGGGGCCCTAGGGCGCGCCCTCCGAGATTGTCGCCAACTGGTGACCCCTCTGACCTCCTTCTGAAGGTTCCTGGGTGTCTTCTGGTCCAAGAAAAATCCTCAAAAAAAAATCATTCCGTTTGGACTTCGTTTGGTATTGATTTTCTGTAAAGACAAAAAAAGGAAAAAACAACAACTCGCACTTGGCACTAGGTTAAAATGTTAGTCCCAAAAAATGATATAAACTAGCATAATAATGCATATAAAACATGCAAGATGGATAATATAATAGCATGGAACAATCTAAAATTATAGATACGTTGGAGACTATGAAGCATCCCCAAGCTTAATTCTTGCTCGTCCTTGAGTAGGTAAATGATAAAAATAGAATTTTTTATGTGGAATGCTACCTAACATGTTATCAAGTAATCTTTATTTTATGTGGCATGAATATTCAGATCCACAAGATTCAAAACAAAAGTTTAATATTGACATAAAAACAATAATACTTCAAGCATACTAAAAAGTAATCATGTCTTTTCAAAATATCATGGCTAAAGAAATTTATCCCTACAAAATCATATAATCTTGTCATACTCCATCTTCTTAACACAAAATATTTATCATGCACAACCCAGATGACAAGCCAAGCAATTGGTTCATACTTTTTAATGCGCTTCAGCTTTTTCAACTCTCACGCAATACATGAGCGTGAGCCATGGATATAGCACTGTGGGTGGAATAGAAGGTGGTAGTAGACAAAAAAGAAGAAGGAAATTCTTACATTCACTAGGAAAATTAATAGGCTATGGAGATGCCCATCAATTGATATCAAAGTGAGTGAGTAGAGATTGCCATGCAACGGATGCACTGGAGCTATAAGTGTATGTGTTGGAAAATGTTGCATGGAAAACAAAAAAAATTCTACACACACGCGAGATCTATCTATGGAGATGCATAACAACGAGAGGGGAGAATGTGTCTACGTACCCTCGTAGACCGTAAGCGGAAGCGTTTAGTAACACAGTTGATGTAGTCGAACCTCTTTGCGATCCAACCGATCGAGTACCGAACGTACGACACCTCCGCGTTCAACACATGTTCAGCTTGGTAACGTCCTCGCCTTCTTGATCCAGCAAGATGTCAAAGTAGTGGATGAGTTCCAGCAGCACGACAGCATGATGACGGTGATGGTGAAGCTATCTCCGCAGAGCTTTGCCTAAGCACTACGAAAATATGACCGAGGGTGTAAACAGTGAAGGGGGGGCATCGCACACGGCTAAAAGATTGTCGTCGTTATGTGTGGCGCCCCCCTCCCACATATATATAGGTGGGAGGAGAGGGGAGAAGCCAGGAGACGCCCCAAGTAGGTCTGAATCCTACTTGGGCTCATACCCTAGGCCGGTCCCCCTTCCTTCTTTTGGCGCCAGGGAAAGGAAGGAGGAGCTGACACCCCCCCCCTTTCCTTTCTCCCACAAGGAGGGGAAGCCGGGAAGAGGTGGCGCCCTCTCCTTTCCTTCTTCTAGAGCTGGCAGCCAGGGAGAGGGCGCCCTAGCCCTCTTGTGGGCTGGTGTGGGACTCTCCTTGGCCCATTTGGCCCATAGACCTCCCGGGGCCTCCCGGAACCCCTTCAAGTGATCTGATGACTATCCTGTACCCCCCAAACTCTTCCGGTGTCCAAATATCATCGTCCTATATATCAATATTTACCTCCAAACTATTCCAGAGCTCCTCGTCATGTCCGTGATTTCATCCGAGACTCCGAGCAACATTTGGTCACCAAATTATATAACTCATATAACACTATATCGTCAACAAATGTTAAGCGTGCGGACCCTACGGGTTTGAGAACTATGTAGACATGACTGAGACACCTCTCCGGTCAATAACCAATAGCGGAACCTGGATGCCATATTGGCTCCTACATATTATAGAAAGATCTTTATCGGTTGAACCTTATGACAACATACGTAATTCCTTTGCCCATCGGTATGTTACTTGCGTGAGATTCGATCGTGGGTATCTTCATACCTAGTTCAATCTCGTTACTGACAAGTCTCTTTACTCGTTCCATAATACATGCATCATCTTGCAACTAACTCCTTAGTCACTATGCTTGCAAGGCTTCTTATGATGTGTATTACCGAGAGGGCCCAGAGATACCTCTCCGATACTCCGAGTGACAAATCCTAATATCGATCTATGCCAACTCAACAAACACATTGGGAGATAACTGTAGAGCATCTTTATGATCACCCAGTTATGTTGTGACGTTTGATAGCACAAAAGGTGTTCCTCCGATATCTTGGAGTTGCATAATCTCATAGGCGAAGGAATATGTATTTGTCATCAAGAAAGCAATAGCAATAAAGTGAACGATCAATATGCTAAGCTAACGGATGGATCTTGTCCATCACATCATTCTCCTAATGATGTGATCCCATTATAAATGACAACACATGTCTATGGTTAGGAAACCGTAACCATCTTTGATCAACGAGCTAGTCTAGTAGATGCTTACTAGGGACACGGTATTTGTTTATGTATTCACACATGTATTTAAGTTTCCGATCAATACAATTGTAGCATGAATAATAAACCTTTATCATGAATAAGGAAATATTAATTAACAACTTTATTACTTCCTCTAGGGCATATTTCCTTCAGTCTCCCACTTGCACTAGAGTAGGGGCGGAGCCAGGATTTGGGTATAGGGGGGGCAAAACCAAGCTAGGAAAAAAAATCAAGGGCAAAAAACACCTATTGTAACATTCCTCTTCATGTGAAGAGAACACCACTAAATTTGTATTAGCATGTTCCAAAAAATGTATTAGCATAAATCTGCCTCCACGACTGCCCAATATGATGATATTTATTTTTATCAAAACATATCTTAGCTGCTAATTTTATTTCGGCATACATTATCATGAAGTGTTGTAATCTACTCCCTTGGTCCCATATTGTAAGATGTTTTTAATACTAGTGTAGTGTAAAAAATGTCTTACATTATGAACAGAGGGAGTATCATTTTAGTTCGAGAACTCAAAGCAACATGCTTCAGAAATGAATGCACCATTATGCTGTTTGGCGGCGCTTTTTGTTCATAGATGCTAAACTAGAAGTCCCCCAATTAGTATCACATGTCAGAAAACTAAAAAAATGTGAGATTAGTATTCTGACACGCAAGACCAAAACTGAGAAATTTTATTAGTAGTATTTTCGACAAGCAAGATCAAATTTGAGATATGTTTAGTAGTTGTAGATAGTATATAGATAGTGCTAACCTTGGCTAGTTGCCTAATTAGTGGCTGGAGAACGAGATCGAGTGCAGCCATATGACATTGGCAGATCATCCTCGCTGCACCAGTGTATGATTCAAATTGTTGGTTGCCAACAGGAGGGCAGGGAGGCACGAGGCAACAGTGGTGAAGGACGGCTGCGGCACAACGATCGCAATCACAGAATTTTTAGGGCTACCGCAATCATAGATTAATCACTAGAGAGCTGCCGCAATTGACGCTAAGATAGCTACTGACGGAAACGTCTTTTCACGACTCACGAGTGGGCTTCCTCTCATCGGCTTTTTTTATGCTTCACGTTATAGATATGGGGACAAGTACACACATAATCACCTATGCTATCCTAATTACTTACTGCAAGCTCAGCTTTTGCTCGATCGTTAGGGGGGCCAGGCCCCTCCTCGCCCCCTCGGCCCCTTGTCTCTGCCACTACACTAGAGTCAATAATCTAGTTCACATCGCCATGTGATTAACACCCATAGTTCACATCGCCATGTGACTAACACCCAAAGAGTACTAAGGTGTGATCATGTTTTGCTTGTGAGAGACGTTTAGTCAACGGGTCTGCCACATTCAGATCCGTATGTATTTTACAAATTTTTATGTCTACAATGCTTTGCATGGAGCTACTCTAGCTAATTGCTCCCACTTTCAATATGTATCTAGAACGAGACTTAGAGTCATCCGAATTGGTGTCAAAGCTTGCATCGACGTAACCCTTTACGATGAACTCTTTATCACCTCCATAACTAAGAAACATTTCCTTAGTCCTCTTAGGTAACTAAGGATAATTTTGACCGCCGTCTAGTGATGCACTCCTGGATTACTATCGTACACCCTTGCCAAACTCATGGCAAGGCACACAACATGTTTGGTACACCGCATGGCATACTTTATAGAACCTATGGCTGAGGCATAGAGAATGACTTCCATTCTCTCTCTATCTTTTGTAGTGGTCGGGTCTGAGTCTTACTCAACTTCACACCTTGCAACACAGGCAAGAACCATTTCCTAGATTGATCCATTTTGAACTTCTTAAAAACTTTGCCAAGGTATGTGCTTTCTGAAAGTCCTATATAAGCATCTTGATCTATCCCTATAGATCTTAATGCCCAATATATAAGTAGCTTCACCGAGGTATTTCATTGAAAAATTCAAGTATCCTTTTGTGCTATCCAGAAATTCTATATCATTTCCAATCAACAATATGTCACCCACATATAATATCAGAAATGCTACAGAGCTCTTGAAGGAAATATGCCCTAGAGGCAATAATAAAGTTATTATTATTTCCTTATTTCATGATAATTTTTTATTATTCATGCTAGAATTGTATTAACCGGAAACTTAGTACATGTTGAATAAATAGACAAAACATAAGTGTCCCTAGTATGCCTCTACTTCACTAGCTCGTTATCAAAGATGGTTATGTTTCCTAACCATAGACATGTGTTTTCATTTGATGAACGGGATCACATCATTAGGAGAATAATGTGATGGACATGACCCATCCGTTAGCTTAGCATTATCATCGTTGCAGTTTCATTGCTACTGCTTTCTTCATGACTTATACATGTTCCTCAGACTATGAGATTATGCAACTCCCGAATACCGGAGGAACACCTTGTGCGCTATCAAATGTCACAACGTAACTGAGTGATTATAAAGGTACTCTACAGGTGTCTCCGAAGGTGTTTGTTGGTTCGGCATAGATCGAGATTAGGATTTTCCACTCCGTGTTTCGGAGAGGTATCTCTGGGTCCTCTCGGTAATACTCATTACTATAAGCCTTGCAAGCATTGTGACTAATGAGTTAGTTGCGGGATGAACTATTACGGAACAAGTAAAGAGACTTGCCGGTAACGAGATTGAACTAGGTATGATGATACCGATGATCGAATCTCGGGTAAGTAACATACCAATGACAAAGGGAACAACGTATGTTGTTATGCGGTTTGACCGATAAAGATCTTCGTAGAATATGTAGGAGCCAATATGAACATCCAGGTTCCGCTATTGGTTATTGACCGGAGATATGTCTCGGTCATGTCTATGTAGTTCTCAAACCCGTAGGGTCCGCACGCTTAACGTTCGATGACAATTTGTATTATGAGTTATGTGTTTTGATGACCGAAGTTTGTTCAGAGTCCCGAATGAGATCACGGACATGACGAGTCTCGAAATGGCCGAGACGTAAAGATTCATATATTGGAAGGCTATATTCGGACATCGGAAAGGTTCCGAGTGATTCGGGTATTTTTTTCAGAGTACCGAAGAGTTACGGGAATTCGCCGGGGGAAATAGTGGGCCTTAATGGGCCATACGGGAAAGGAGAGAAGGGCCTCAAGGGGTAGAAAAGAGGGATGGCAAAGTGAACAAAGGTATATTTGATATACATGTTATTGATGTGTACCTTGATAGTGTTCATATTAGCCCCTGGGTATTTGATACTTGTTCGGTTGCTAAGATTAGTAACTCGAATCAGGAGTTACAGAATAAATAGAGACTAGTTAAGGATGAAGTGACGATGTATGTTGGAAGTGGTTCCAAGATTGATATGATCAGCATCGAGCACTCCCTATACTTTTGGGATTGGTCTTGAACCTAAATAAATATTATTTGGTGCTTGCATTGAGCATGAATATGATTAGATCATGTTAATTGCAATACGGCTATTCATTTAAGACAAAGAATAATTGTTATTCTATTTACATGCATAAAACCTTCTATGGTCATACACCGAATGTTGATGGTTTATTGAATCTCGATCGTGGTAATACACATATTCATAGTATTGATGCCAAAAGATGCAAAGTTGATAATGATAGTGCAACTTATTTGTGGCACTACCATTTGGGTCATATCGGTGTAAAACACATGAAGAAACTCCATGCTGATGGACTTTTTGGAATCACTTGATTATGAATCATTTGATGCTTGCGAATCGTGCCTTGTGGGCAAGATGACTAAAACGCCATTCTCCGGAACAATGGAATGAGCTAATGACTTATTTGAAATAATACATACTGATGTATGCGGCCCAATGAGTCTTAATGCTCGTGGTGGGTATCATTATTTTCTGACCTTCACACATGATTTGAAGAAGATATGGGTATATCTGCTTAATGAAACACAAGTCTGAATCATTTGAAAAGTTCAAAGAATTTCAGAGTGAAGTGGAGAATCATCGTAACAAGAAAAATAAAGTTTCTATGATCTGATCGCACAGGCGAATATTTCAGTTACAAGTTTGGCCTTCATTTAAAACAATGTGGAATAGTTTCACAGCTTGCATCACCTGGAACACCACAGCGTAATGGTGTGTCCGAATGTCGTAACCACACTTCATTGGATATGATGCGATCTATGATGTCTCTTACTGATTTACCACTATCTTTTTGGGGTTATGCATTGGAGACAGCTGCATTCACTTTAAATAGGGCACCATCAAAATCCATTGAGACGCCGCCTTATGAACTATGGTTTGGCAAGAAACCAAGGTTGTCATTTCTTAAAGTTTGGGGCTGCAATGCTTATGTGAAAAAGTTTCAACCTGATAAGCTCGAACCCAAATCAGAGAAGTGCGTCTTCATAGGATACCCAAAGGAAACTATTGGGTACACCTTCTATGACAAATCCGAAGGCAAGATATTCGTTGCTAAGAATGGATCCTTTCTAGAGAAGGAGTTTCTCTCGAAAAAAGTGAGTGGGAGGAAAGTAGAACTTGATGAGGTAATTGTACCTTCTCCCAAATTGGAAAGTAATTTATCATAGAAATCAGTTCCAGTGATTTCTACGCCAATTAGTGAGGAAGCTAATGATGATGATCATGAAACTTCAGATCAAGTTACTACCGAACCTCATAGGTCAACCAGAGTACGGTCCGCACCAGAGTGGTACGGTAATCCTATTCTAGAAGTCATGTTTCTAGACCATGATGAACCTACGAACTATGAGGAAGCGATGATGAGCCCAGATTCCGCGAAATGGCTTGAGGCCATGAAATATGAGATGGGATCCATGTATGAGAATAATGTATGGACTTTGATTGACTTGCACGATGATCGGCGAGCCATTGTGATTAAGTGGATCTTCAAGAGGAAGACGGACACTGATAGTAGTGTTACTATCTACAAAGCTTGACTTGTCGCAAAAGGTTTTCGATAAATTCAAGGTGTTGACTACAATGAGATTTTCTCAACTGTAGCAATGCTTAAATCCGTTCCAATCATGTTAGTAGTTGGCATATTTTATGAAATCTGGCAGATGGATGTCAAAACTGCATTCTTGAATGGATTTCTAGAAGAAGAGTTGTATATGATGCAACCAGAAGGTTTTGTCAATCCAAAGGGTGCTAACAAAGTGTGCAAGCTCCAGCGATCCATTTATGGACTAGTGCAAGCCTCTCGGAGTTGGAATAAACGCTTTGATAGTGTGATCAAAGTATATGGTTTTATACAGACTTTTAGAGAAGCATGTATTTACAAGAAAGTGAGTGGGAGATCTGCAGCATTTCTAATATTATATGTATGACATATTGTTGATTGGAAATGATATAGAATTTCTGGATAGCATAAAGGGATGTTTGAATAAGAGTTTTTCAAAGAAAAACCTTGGTGAAGCTGCTTACATATTGGGCATCAGGATCTATGAAGATAGATCAAGACGCTTGATATGGTTTTTAAATGAGTATATACCTTGTCAAGTTTTTGAAAGAGTTCAAAATGGATCAGTCAAAGGAGTTCTTGTCTGTATTACAAGGTGTAAAATTGAGTAAGACTCAAAGCCCGACCACGGCAGAAGATAGAAAGAGAATGAATGTCATTCCCTATGCTTCAGTCATAGGTTCTATAAAGTATGCTATGTTGTGAACCAGACCTATTATGTACCTTGACATGAGTTTGGCAAGGGGGTACAATAGTGATCTAGAAGTAAATCACTGGACAGCGGTCAAAATTATCCTTAGTGAGTACTAAGGAAATGTTTCTCGGTTATGGGGGTGATAAAGAGTTCGTCGTAAAGAGTTACATCGATGCAAGCTTTTATAGCAATCCAGATGACTCTAAGTCTCAATCTGGATGCATATTGAAAGTGGGAGCAATTAGCTAGAGTAGCTCCATGCAGAGCATTGTAGTAGAATATTTGCAAAATACATACGACTCTGAATGTGACAGACCCGTTGAATAAACTTCTCTCACGAGCAAAACACGATCACACCTTAGTACTCTTTAGGTGTTAATGGCATAGCAATGTGAGCTAGATTATTGATTCTACTAAAACCTTTAGGTGTTGGTCAAGTGGCGATGTGAACTATGGGTGTTAATCACATACAGATGTGGACTATTGGTGTTAAATCACATGGAGATGTGAACTAGATTATTGACTTTAGTGCTGGTGGGAGACTGAAGGAAATATGCCCTAGAGGCAATAATAAAGTTATTATTTATTTCCTTATTGATAAATGTTTATTATTTATGCTAGAATTGTATTAACCGGAAACTTAGTACATTTGTGAATACATAGACAAACATAAGTGTCCCTAGTATGCCTCTACTTGACTAGCTCGTTTATAAAAGATGGTTATGTTTCCTAACCATAGACATGTGTTGTCATTTGATGAACAGGATCACATCATTAGGAGAATGATGTGATGGACATGACCCATCCGTTAGCTTAGCATTATGATCATTACAGTTTCATTGCTACTACTTTCTTCATTACTTATACATGTTCCTCACACTATGAGATTATGCAACTCCCGAATATCGGAGGAACACCTTCTGCGCTAGCAAACGTCACAACGTAACTGGGTGATTATAAAGGTGTTGTATAGGTGTCTCCGAAAGTGTTTGTTGGGTTGGCATAGATCGAGATTAGGATTTGTTACTCCGTGTTTCGGAGAGGTATCTTTGGGCCCTCTCGGTAATACTCATCACTATAAGCCTTGCAAGCATTGTGACTAATGAGTTAGTTGCGGGATGAAGTATTACAGAACGAGTAAAGAGACTTGCCGGTAACGAGATTGAACTAGGTATGATGATACCGACGATCGAATATCGGGAAAGTAACATACCGATGACAAAGGGAACAATGTATGTTGTTATGCGGTTTGACCGATAAAGATCTTCGTAGAATATGTAGGAGGCAATATAAACATCCAGGTTCCTCTATTGTTTATTGACCGGAGATGTGTCTCGGTCATGTCTACATAGTTCTCGAACCCGTAGGGTCCGCACACTTAACGTTCGATGACGATTTGTATTATGAGTTATGTGTGTTGATAACCGAAGTTTGTTTGGAGTCCCAGATGAGATAACGGACGTGACGACGAGTCTCGAAATGGTCGAGACGTAAAGATTCATATATTGGAAGGCTATATTCGGACATTGGAAAGGTTCTGAGTGATTCGGGTATTTTTCGGAGTACCGCAGAGTTACGGGAATTCGCCGAGGGAAGTAGTGGACCTTAATGGGCCATAAGGGAAAGGAGAGTAGCGCACTCCCCCCCCCCCCCAATGGGCTGGTCTGAATTGGACTAGGAGGGGGCGGCGCCCCCATCCTTACTTCTCCCCTCTTCCTCGTTCCCTCCTTCTCCTACTAGGAATAGGAAAGAGGAGGGGAATCCTACTTGGATTGGGGAGTCCTAGTAGGATTCCCCACACCTGGCGCGCCCCCCGTGGCCGGCCACCTCTTCCCTCCCCTCCTTTATATGCGTGGCCAGGGGCACCCCATATACACACAAGTTGATCTTCAGTCGTGTGCGGTGCCCCCCCTCCACAGTTTTCCACCTCAATCATATCGTCGTAGTAGTTAGGTGAAGCCCTGCGCCGGTAACTTCATCATCACCGTCACCACGCCGTCGTGCTGGCGGAACTCTCCCTCGGCCTCAGCTGGATCTAGAGTTCAAGGGACGTCACCGAGCTGAACGTGTGCAGATCGTGAAGGTGCCGTGCGTTTGGTACTTGATCGGTTGGATCGCGAATACGTTCGACTACATCAACTGTGTTACTTAACGCTTCTGCTTTCGGTCTACGAGGGTACATGGACACACTCTCCCCTCTCGTTTATATGCATCTCCTTTCGGTCTACGAGGGTACGTGGACACACTCTCCCCTTTCGGTCCACTCTTGCGTGATCGTAGGATTTTTTTTTTGAAATTACTGTGTTCCCCAACATCTCTGATGTTTGCTTGAAATACGTTGGTATTTCTCCAAAGAGGAAGGGATGATGCAGCACAACAATGGTAGGTATTTCCCTCAGTGATGATACCAAGGTTATCGAACTAGTACGAGAACCACGCAATGATGACCCACAAGTGTAGGGGATCTATCGTAGTCCTTTCGATAAGTAAGAGTGTCTTACCCAACGAGGAGCATAAGGAAATGATAAGCAGTTTTCAGTAAGGTTTTCTCCGCAAGCACTGAAATTGTAGGTAACAGATAGTTTTGTGATAAGATAAATTGTAACGAGTAACAAGCAATGAAAGTAAATAAAGTGCAGCAAGGTGGCCCAATCCTTTTTGTAGCAAAGGATAAGCCTGGACAATATCTTATAATGAGAAAAGAGCTCCCGAGGACACATGGGAATTATCGTCAAGCTAGTTTTCATCACGCTCATATGATTCGCGTTCGGTACTTTGATAATTTGATATGTGGGTGAACCGGTGCTTGGGTACTGCCCTTACTTGGACAAGCATCCCACTTATGATTAACCCCTATTGCAAGCATCCACAACTACAAAAGAAGTATTAAGGTAAACCTAACCACAACATTAAACAGATGGATCCAAATCAGCCCCTAATGAAGCAACGCATAAACTAGGGTTTAAGCTTCTGTCTCTCTAGCAACCCATCATCTACTTATTACTTCCCAATGCCTTCCTCTAGGCCCAAATAATGCTGAAGTGTCATGTAGTCAACGTTCACATAACACCACTAGAGGAAAGACAACATACATCTAATCAAAATATCAAACGAATACCAAATTCACATGACTACTAATAGCAAGACTTCACCCATGTCCTCAGGAACAAACGTAACTACTCAAAAAGCATATTCATGTTCATAATCAGAGGAGTAATAATATGCATTAAGGATCTGAACATACGATCTTCCACCAAATAAACCAATTAGTATCAACTACAAGGAGTAATCAACACTACTAGCAACCCACATGTACCAATTTGTGGTTTGGATACAAGATTGGATACAAGAGATGAACTAGGGTTTTGAGAGGAGATGGTGCTGGTGAAGATGTTGATGGAGATTGACACCCTCCCGATGAGAGGATCGTTGGTGATGACGATGGTGATGATTTCCCCCTCCCGGAGGGAAGTTTCCTCGACAGAACAGCTCCACCGGAGCCCTAGATTGGTTCCGCCAAGGTTCCGCCTCGTGGCGGTGGAGTTTCCTCCCGTAAGCTTGCCCATGATTTTTTCTAGGGTAAAATTCTTCATATAGCAGAAGATGGACACCGGAGGGCCACCAGGGGGCCCAGGAGACAGGGGGCGTGCCCAGTAGGGGTGGGCGCGCCCCCCACCCTCCTGGCCAGGGTGTGGGCCCCCCTGAGGTGTTTCTTCCGCTCAATAATTCTTATTAATTCCAAAAATAAGTTTCGTGGAGTTTCATGACTTTTGGAGCAGTGCAGAATAGGTTTCCAATGTTTGCTCCTTTTCCAGCCAGAATTCCAGCTGCCGGCCTTCCCCCTCTTCATGGTAAACCTTGTAAAATAAGAGAGAATAGCCATAAGTATTGAGATATAATGTGTAATAACAGCCCATAATGCAATAAATATTGATATAAAAGCATGATGCAAAATGGACGTATCACGCAACACAACGTAAACAGCTCCTGCCCACAAAGAACAAATACTTGCAACCCGGCGTAAGAGAGGGGTTTTCAATCCCTCACGGGTACAAAAGATAGATAAAATTGTAGTAGATTAGATAAATATATCTCGCGGGAACGCGAGATAAAATAAATTACTAAAAAATGCAGCAAGGTATTTTTGTAGTTTTGGTCTAAACATCTGAAAATAAAAGAAAATAAAGATAGATAGCGAAGGCAAATATATTAAAGAAGAGACCCGGGGGCCGTAGGTTTCACTAGTGGCTTCTCTCGAGAAAATAGGAAATGGTGGATAAACAAATTACTGTTGGAAATTGATAGAACTTCATGTTGGGGAATGTAGCATGCAATTTCAAACAAATTCCTACGATCACGTAAGATCTATCTAGGAGATGCATAGCAACGAGAGGGGGAGAGTGTGTCCACGTACCCTCGTAGACCGAAAGCGGAAGCGGTTGATGTAGTCGAACGTCTTCACGATCCAACCGATCCAAGTACCAAACATAAGACACCTCCATGTTCAGCACACGTTTAGCTCGATGAAGTCCGTCGAACTCTTGATCCAGTAGAGGGTCGAGGGAGAGTTCCATCAGCACGACGGCGAGGCGATGGTGTTGATGATGTGATCCGCGCAGGGCTTCACCTAAGCACTACGACGCTATGATCGGAGGAGTAAACTATAGAGGGGGCACGGCACACGGCAATCAGAACAATTGAGGTGCCCCCCTTCCCCCGTATATAAAGGAGGAGAGGGGGAGGCCGGTCGGCCCCTGTAGGGCACGCCAAGAGAAAGGAGTCCTACTAGGACTCCAAGTCCTATTAGGATTCCCTTTGGTGGAAGGGGGGCGAAGGAAGGGAGAGGCAGAGGAAGAGGGAAAGGGGGGCCGTGCCCCCTTCCCTGTCCTATTCAGACTTCCCATGGGGGGCACCCCCTTGTGGGCTGTCCTCTCTCTCCCCTATGGCCCATGATGGCCCATTGCTTCCCCGGGGGGGTTCAGGTAACCCCTCTGGCACTCCGTTTTTACCCGGTACCTCTCAGAACTCTTTCGGTGTCCGAATAACATTGTCCAATATATCATTCTTTATGTATCGACCATTTCGAGACTGCTCGTAATGTCCATGATCTCATCCGAGACTCCGAACAAACTTCGGTCATCAAAAACACATAACTCATAATACAAATCGTCATCGAATGTTAAGCGTGCGGACCCTGCGGGTTTGAGAACTATGTAGACATGATCGAGATACCACTGGTACGCATCAGTGCTATACAGACGGTTTTAAACCCCTTTCCGTAATGGCATTTGGAACCGTCACCAAGTGAGTGTGGGTGATAGGGGGGTCCTTCCCACATGACCCAGAAATCGTCAGGGATAGGCCCTCCTGGGACACCAAATGAGTTCGTGTGTGATCGGGTGACCCATGGAAACCCAATCATTTCCGTAGGTATATACATCCCACATGGTGAATCCCAGAAAACATTTTCGTAGGTATGTACATCCCACACAGTGAATCCTAGAAAAACATTTCCGTAGGTATGTATATCACACACAGTCAATCCAAGCAATATGTTTCCATTCTTATGTACATCCCACATAGTCAATCCAGGGAAAACGTTTTCGTTCGTATGTACATCCCACACAGTCAATCCAAGGAAAATGTTTCCGTTCATATGTACATCCCACACAAGTTTATTATAGGCTCGTGTGTGATATGTGTAACTATCACACACACTCTTCCTTGGTTAACCGTTTGCTTTTATCAACTACATCACAGATGATTTGATGAAGAAAAATGTGTGGCAATGGGCTATCCATCACAAGCGCTTTTACTTGTAGAACCGTTTGCAAAGTTCCATGACCCATTTGGAAGATTTATTAGTTTACAATTAATAATTCCAGTATTTTGGAAATTCACATTTCATATCGAACAGCTATTTGCCAATTTCATATCAGGCACATAGATATATTTTAACATCACAGTACGATAGCTACCAAAAAACAGCACAGTACAGCATATAGATAGTTCAACTTCACAAGAACAATATTAGAACAATATATTCATTTCCCTAATTGAGATCATCCAGGCTCTCCTTATCCACCTCTGCTTTCAGTTCAATAAGAACCTGTTTTGCACTAGCCAACTAGGAAAGTGCCTCCTCCTTCGCCAACACCATCTTAGCAAAGTCTGATTAAAAAATATGAGCTCATTCTCCACCTTCCTCTTTTTATCGCGCATCTTCAAATATTCTTCAGCGTTGACAACACTATCTCTAAGCCTACCTCTGTTCTCTTCTTGATACATGCTCCAGAGCTTTGCTAGGCACATCTTCAAAGACTATGGCCACTCTTGATCAACCCACTCCAAGTAAGAACACTTCCGTTCATCCTATAATATTTAAAACTAGATCAGTAACAATTGTAGGGGAAATGGGTTTATAGCAACATAGAAAATCACCAATACTTATTTTGAAAGACTGAAGAAACAGGTTAATTATGACATATCTTCTGAAAAAGACCAATGTGCAAATGAATTAATTGCTACTGACACAACGACCAAATTCTGAAACGTCAGAAGCTATAATTAACTACAACAACGCTACAAGTTCTTACTCGTGTACTATAAATAACAAACTGAACATTTTAATAGGAAGGTAAATATAACTATAACAGCATAGTGTCAGTGTTTGAATGATAGCAAATTGATACTAATAGGTGTGTACATGCACAAAGTTAGTGACATCGAACTAATAGCACTAAGGCGTCCACTATGTATGCCAAAACTGGGGTAAAGACAACTATTGCTACATCTCGCACTGATGCCCTGCACTGGCGAGCCAATGGAGCGAAAAAAAATCAGGGACCCGAACTCCGCAGCACCTAGTTGCTCTGACGCCTAGTTCCTTTGTGCCATAAAGATTTAGTATTTTACTGCTTGGCTTCTCGGATGTGTGGACAAGTTGGCTCCATGTAGGATCGAAAGTATGTCTAGAAGGGGGTGATTAGACTACTTGACCAAATAAAAACTTAACCTTTTCCCAATTTTAGTTCTTGGCAGATTTTAGCAACTTAGCACAAGTCAAGCAATCTCAATACAATTCAAGCAAGCATGCAAAGAGTATATGGGCAGCAGAAAGTAAAGCATGCAACTTGCAAGAAAGTAAATGGATGGGATTGGAGTGTGCAGGCGCAATTGGAGACACCTAGATTTTTGGCGTGGTTCTGATAGGTGGTGCTATCGTACATCCACGTTGATGGAGACTTCAACCCACGAAGAGTAACGGTGCGAGTCAATGGAGGGCTCCACCCACGAAGGGCTTGCCTCACTAGGGTACATCTTCATGAAGTAGGCGATCTCCTTGCCCTTACAAACTCTTTGGTTCAACTCCATAATCTTGACGGAGGCTCCCAAGTGACACCTAACCAATCTAGGAGACGCCACTCTCCAAAAGGTAATAGATGGTGTGTTGTTGATGAACCCCTTGCTCTTGTGCTTGAAATGATAGTCTCCCCAACACTCAATTCTCTCACACAGATTTGGCTATGGTGGAAAGATGATTTGAGTGGAAAGCAACTTGGGGAAGGCTAGAGATCAAGATTCATATGGTAGGATTGGAATATCTTGGCCTCAACACATGAGTAGGTGGTTCTCTCTTAGAAAATGAGTAGTGGAAGTGTAGGTTTGTTCTGATGGCTATCTCCACGAATGAAGAGTGGGTGGAGGGGTATATATAGCATTCACACGAAATCTAACTGTTACACATAGATTCCCAAACTCGGTGGGACCGAATCAGCAAACTCGGTCAGACCGATCTAGGTAAAAATGTGAACGTTAGGATTTTCGGTGGGACCGATATAGTCATCTCAGTGGGACCGATATGCTAGGGTTAGGGCATAACATAATCTCGGTGTGAATGATCGCATAAACTCGGTGGGACCGATTTCAGCAATAAGTACACAGAGGGTTGGTCAGGCAAACTCGGTGGGACCGATTCGCTCACTTCGGTGGGACCAAAGTATTATGAAAAGGAAACAAGGAGTTTGCAATGCAGACTCGGTGGGACCGATTTGCTCATTTCGTTGAGATCGAAATGTTACTGAAGGGAAACAAAGAGTTTGCAATCCCATCTCGGTGAGAGTGAGATCCCTATCGGTGAGACCGAAGTAACTAGGGTTTGTGGCAGTGACTATGTCAAATAAAACTCGGTGGCGCCGTATAGATCAAATGGTGGGGCCGCAATTGACTTTTAGATTTAGGACATATGTGGAAATGAGAATGTGGTTGAGGGTTTTGGAGCATATCACAAAGCATTTTGAGCAAGTAAGCCATTAAGAAACACCTCATCCCCTTTTAATAATATTGGCTTTCCTATGGACTCAATGTGATCTTGGATCACTAAAATGGAAAATGTAGAGTCTTGAGCTTGTTGCCAATGTATGTCCTTTGCATTTTGAGGGGTCCACATCTCTTGTTCATGCCATGCCAATCATTGAACTTTCTGAAATGATTATCTTGAAATAGCATTAGTTCAATGAGCTATATGTTGTTAAGAATTACCAAAACCACCCAGGGATTAGTTGCACTTTCACTCCACAAACTGCTGAAACGGTGCCAAATAATTTTCTAATGGCAGCGCTGATGAGATGCAATATTTTTAGATACTAGGTACAAATTGTGAAACTATCTTAGGATGCATTTGGTTGAAGGTGTGGTATGAATGGGTTGGGACCATGACAGTGTGTGAATCACATCTAACAAATGATTTGTAACAATGAAAGAGGGTCTAACCTTCTCTGCACATGCCAGAAACTTCCTTCCATTGTCCACATATTCAAACGCAACTAGCTTCATGCATGGAGATTGATGGTGACAACGAGCAGACAAATCTTTAGCCTCCCCGCTCCATTCACTGCAACTGATGGTCCTAGGGAACTACAAGAGGAAGAAATGACTCAAATCGACCGCCGGGTAAAAATCCTTCAGTCAAAGTCATAGCCCGAGAGAGAGAAGAGAGGCATACCCGGGTGGTGAAGGAGCCGTCGTCGGAGGAGGAACCGCTGGAGAGGTCTTTGAAGAAAACCATGGCGACCCCGGCGGTAGGATGCGAGATGGCGAGAGCGAGGAAGCAAGCGAGAAAGCAGCTATAGCTTAGGAAGGAAGGAAGGGGGAAACAGGGGAAATGTGACTTGTGGTCGGGGAGGAAAGGGGATAGGGAGGGGGGTAGATATTTCGGCGGTCGACCAAAAAAATCGAAATGTGGAGAGAAACTTTGCACGCGGTGCCGCCGGACACCATTCACTTTGAATGATAGTGTGCATCGCAAATGATTCTTCTGCTTAACGCGCATGGGATGAGTTTGATAATTGAAATTTTGGTGGAAATTTCCCCGCATACGTTATTGCATAATTTAACATCGCTTTCTAATTTGGGCACACAAAACAGCGTACACCACACAGACCAGACTTACTGAATCGAGCAATTTTAGTAATTAAACAGAGACAGTTCACCTAAACATTTCTCTAACAAAAGACTGGCATTAAAAACAAAGCCTAAGTATGAATAATTTTAACAAATCTGCCACGCCGGCCTATGCATCGCCGGTGTGAGATGAGATGTCGATGACTTGTCCTGGCGACATGCTGCCGTTGGTGGATTCCGCGTCCCCCCTACTGAAGTCGACCGCGTCCTCGTCCTCGGCACCGCCCTCAAGGTTGTAGTACTCGTAGTAGTGGATGCTCCAGAGCTCGAGTTGGTACTCCACCGTTGATTCCTTGACGGACAAACTCTTCTCTACCTCAACCTGGACCACGTGCAACTCCTCTCGGCGCTCCTCGATCTCCGCCGCCTCCTACAGCTCCAGCTCCCGCTCGACGACCTCATGAGGAAGCAGGTCCTCCATGGCCACCACCACCTTTTCGGACGTGGGTTGCATGCTGGATTCCAAGGTGGCCTCGAATATCTTAGCATGGATGGCCTCGACCTGGGCCAGGGCGACATCGGCGTCTCGGCTGCCGCAGACGCCCTCTCGGCGAAAGAAGCCGCGCTCAATGCGGATGCGGCAGCACTCTCGACGTAGGCGGCCGCGCTCTCGGCGCAGGCAGCGACGCTCGGGGGGGGGGGACGCGGCCATCGTACGGGCCTTCACAAAGCGTTTCCACGGCGTCATCTTTGCAAGAAGGGGGTGAGGGAATGGGGATCGGGATTTGTGGATTCGGGGGTTGCCGGCACTGGAGCAGATTAGCTGGCGAAGCTTAAGGAGGAAGACTTAAATAGACCCAGAATTTTTCATCACAAATGATTCCTACAAAAAAACCGTGTGTGATGTTGTAGATGTTTTTTATTAGCCGTGAAAGACGAATTTGGAGTAAAGTGGCAACGGATGGTGTTTTAAATGTATGAGAAAATTTGTAGTACTAATACAACTGTCATGTCAAATTTTGGAAAATTTCAGGAGTCATTTGACCTTTTAAGACATTTAAGTGTATTTCTAGCCATTTAATGACCGTAATTGAAATTTGAACTACATGTACACAGTAGCTAACCAAAACGGTTTGAAAAGTCATATTTTGTGTACTTGTGTGCGATTTAATTCCACGTGCAGTAAATTGGAAGGAATTTTCAAACATATTGGTCTAACGGCTATGACACATATAAGCATGGAGTGTCATGGCATTTAAAGTCCAAAAGATTAAAAACATGAAACCTTGCTTGAGGTAATGTCATACCACCAAGATGATATGGTACAAAAATTGGTCTGTTTGACGAAAGTTTGGACACACACCTCTCCCAAACCGGAGCAACTCACTAGAAGGCTCGTGGTTCCGAGAGGGAACAATGCATGTTTGCTGGCGAACAGCACATAGCTTCCTCTTACGGCCTTCAAAATTTGTCTATGTGTAATTTGCACTCATACTAACTGTCATGTGAAAATTTGGAAAATTTCAAGGGTCATTTGACCTTTTGAAGACATTTAAGTGATTTTCTAGCCATTTAATGACCGTAATTCAAATTTGAACTAGATGTACATGCAACGACTAACCATAACGGTTTGAAAAATCATGTTTGTGTACTTGTGTGAGTTAATTCCATGTGCAGTAAATTAGAAGGAATTTTCAAACATATTGGTCTCACAGCATGGACACATGCATGGAGTGCCATGGCATTTTAATTTCAAAATATTAAAAAATAATCAGGAAAATATGAAACTTTGCTTGATGTAATGTCATGTGCCACCAAGATGATGTGGTACAAAAATTGGCCTGTTTGACGAAAGTTTGGACACACACCCCTCACAAACCAGAGCAACTCACTAGAAGGCTCGTGGTTCCAAGAGGGAACAATGCATGTTTGATGACGAATGGCAGATAGCTTCCTCTTACATCCTTCAAAAAAATTCTACGTATAATGTGCGTTGATACAAACTGTCATGTGAAAATTCTACGTATAATGTGCGTTGATACAAATTTCAGGGGTCATTTGACCTTTTGAAGACATTTAAGTGATTTCCTAGCCATTTAATGATCGTAATTCTCATTTGAACTAGATGTACATGCAACGGCTAACCATAACGGTTTGAAAAATCATATTTGTGTACGTGTGTGCGAATTAATTCCATATGCAGTAAATTAGAAGGAATTTTCAAACATATTGGTCTCATGGCATGGACACATGTACATGCATGGAGTGCCATGGCATTTTTATTCCAAAAAAATAAAAAATGATCAGAAAAACATGAAACCTTGCTTGATGTAATGTCATGCCACCAAGATGTTGTGGTAAAAAAATTGGTCTATTTGACGAAAGTTTGGACACACACCCTCACAAACCAGAGCAACTCACTAGAACGCTCGTGGTTCCAAGAAGGGGACAATGCATGTTTGATGACGAACGACACATAGCTTCCTCTTACGGCCTTCAATTTTTTATACATGTAACGTGCACTAATACAACTGTCATGTGAAAATTTGGAAAATTTCAGGGGTCATTTGACATTTTGAAGACATTTAAGTGATTTTCTAGCCATTTAATGACCGTAATTCAAATTTGAACTACATCTACAAGCAATGGCTAACCATAACGGTTTGAAAAAAAATCATATTTGTGTACTTGTTTGCGAGTTAAAAAATCATCAAACGATGTAAATATCTGGTGTTCAAAAAAGAAAACATAAAATCTGGCAAGACAACTGGCCCCACACGATTAGCACTCTATTTCACGCCTCGAGGTTTGGGAGGTGAGTGGTGGGCTTTATTAATCTGACACAGTTCTGCATTGGGAACTATGAGCTATTATGTTCACACACGTATTTTGCTGTAGGAATCGTGTGTAATTCAAACTACAGTACTTGTAAATTTTGGCGACCGGTGCGTGTACTGTTCCCGTCGATCTAGATTCCGGCCGCCAATAAGTACTACCTTGCTCAGATGTCCCGCCTGCATTCTCATCTAGATCCTCCCCTTGCTCGCCCTCTCTCTATCTATCTATCTCTCTCAAATCTCTGCCATGGCGCCGCAGGTTTGCCCACACACTGATGAGGAGTCGCCACCCCCTGAGGACACTCACTCAAAGAGCAGCGATGAGGACACCTACGCACCGCTGGATGAGGTTGCGCCGGACCCCCCAACTTTGGATTGGTTTTGGGGCTAGTACGATCTTTGTCTGTGGAAGTCGCTGTTGTCGGTTGAGAAAGCCAGGCAAGTGGCCTTCAAGAAGGAGATGGCGGAGGAGGATGCCAGGTACCAGGCGGCCTGTGAAGCCCATGATGCCGCCTGGAAAAAGGAGGCGGCAGAGCTTTGGGGGTGGGCGCGTCGTTGTGGGGAGGAGGTGTACGAAAACGAGTACTTCGGGAGGAAGGCCAGAGGCGCTAAGCGCCTCGTGGCTGCGTGGAGCTAGGCCGATAAGCTCCAGTGTGCCACCGATGAGGAGCTCCGGTGGGCGCCCAACGAAATGGCAAGATCGTTCGCGCGTGTCCGCCTGCAAGAGGCAGATCGGCACGTCATGCGCTGCGAGGCGGAGAAGGCGGAGTACTGCCTCCGCTCTGGGAAGACGCCGCACACCAGGGAGATGTTGGCGAGGGGCTGCCGGAATACTGGCCCCAGAAGGGATTATTAGTTTTAGTTTGTTCGTTTTCAATTTTATGCATTGTACCTAGTAGTTAAGTATCATCACGTATATGTGATGATATTATATATATTCTGTGATGAACTAATGAACAATTAATATTATATATATTATGAATTCCATTTTCTATCTGTTTTTGTATACTAATTTGAATCTATCTGTTATCATCCACATATACAGAATGGAAAGCATAACACACATTGAAACAGAACATATAAGAACGGAAAATAGAGTACACACATTGAAACAGAGCAATAGTATGATTGATGTGGATACATAGCTATCCACGTCGAAATGACTCAACAAAATAAAATGCGTCCATGAGACCATGACCAGCAGCCCTTGCCTACGGTAGCTCTTGGCTCTGCCTGAACTCGTGCAGGCGTTCGTCCAAATGGTTGACACGCTCGCAGTACATCTGGAGCGCGATCTCGAGCTCCAAGTTGGCTATTTTATTAGAGATCACCACCTCGAGGATGCGATGGCCATGTTCCTCTACTGTGCCCAGGTGGACACCTAGGCCAAGGAGGCGGTCGAGCCTACCAACCAGCGCATTGGCATCGAGCGGGCCGCGGACAAGGCGAACAATGCGGCGGGCGACCAGTGCAAGTACGGTGCGCCCGGCCTCTGGTGCAAGTACGGCGCAGAGGGCCTGTGCCCACTCCTGGCGAGGAATGGGGGTACTGACGGGACGTGTACCCAGCGGCGATGCCCTGTCAATAGCAGGCAAGCATTATTTCCAGGAGCACCCCATCACTATGGTTAGCTCAGCCCCCTTAGGAGAAATCATCCAGAATAGGGAGGACACAGTTCGGGTTGCTAAGTAGGCAATTGAGCTTGGTCCACATCATCTTAAGTATGTACCTCGGACGGCCATTAAATCTCAAGTACTGGTGGATTTCATCAACGATTGGACTAAACTTCAAATCCATGAGGAGAAGCTGGACAATACATATTGGACGATACACTTTGATGGCTCAAGGCAATTGGAAGGCTCGGGGGCTGGAGTCATCCTATTGATGTCTACTATGCAACCTTCTTCTTGTAGACATTGTTGGGCCTCCAAGTATAGAGGTTTGTAGGACAGTAGCAAATTTCCCTCAAGTGGATGACCTAAGGTTTATCAATCTGTGGGAGGCGTAGGATGAAGATGGTCTCTCTCAAACAAACCTGCAACCAAATAACGAAGAGTCTCTTGTGTCCCCAACACACCCAATACAATGGTAAATTGTATAGGTGCACTAGTTCGGCGAAGAGATGGTGATACATGTGCAATATGGATGGTAGATATAGATTTTTATAATCTGAAAATATAAAAATAGAAAGGTAGCAAGTAACAAAGTGAGCGCAAAAGGTATTGCAATGCTTCGAAACAAGGCCTATAGTTCATACTTTCACTAGTGCAAGTTCTCTCAATAATAATAACATAACTGGATCATATAACTATCCCTCAACGTGCAACAAAGAGTCACTCCAAAGTCACTTATAGCATAGAACAAATGAGGAGATTATTGTAGGGTACGAAACCACCTCAAAGTTATTCTTTCCGATCAATCCATTGGGCTATTCCTATAAGTGTCACAAACAGCCCTAGAGTTCGTATAAAATAACGCCTTAAGACACACATCAACCAAAACCCTAATGTCACCTAGATACTCCAATGTCACCTCAAGTATCCGTGGGTATGATTATACGATATGCATCACACAATCTCAGATTCATCTATTCAATCCAACACAAACAACTTCAAAGAGTGCCCCAAAGTTTCTACCGGAGAGTCAAGACAAAAACGTGTGCCAACCCCTATGCATAAGTTCACAAGGTCACAAAAACCGCAAGTTGATCACCAAAACATACATCAAGTAGATCATGTGAATATCCCATTGTCACCATGGATAAGCATATACAAGACATACATCAAGTGTTCTGAAATCCTTAAAGACTCAATCCGATAAGATAACTTCAAAGGGAAAACAATCCATTACAAGAAGGTAGAGGGTGAGAAACATCATAAGATCCAACTATAGTAGCAAAGCTCGCGGTACATCAAGATCGTGCTACATCAAGAACACAAGAGAGAGAGAGAGAGAGAGAGAGAGATCAAACACATAGCTACTGGTACATACCCTTAGCCCCGAGGGTGAACTACTCCCTCCTCGTCATGGAGAGCGCTGGGATGATGAAGATGGCCACCAGTGATGGATCCCCCCTCCGGCAAGGTGCCGGAATAGGGTCCGGATTGGTTTTTGGTGGCTACAGAGGCTTGCGACAATGGAACTCCTGATCTATGTTATTTTCTAGAGGTTTGGGGATTCATAGGAGAGGTTGGCGTCGAGAACAAGTCAGGGGGCCCACAGAGAGTCCACGAGGCATAGGGGTGCACCCCGGGGGTGGGGGCGCCCTCCACCCTCATGGGCCCCACGGGACTCCCCTCCGGTAACTCTTCGTTCCAGTATTTTTTATATTTTCCAGAAAAAATCTCCGTTGATTTTCAGCGCATTCCGAGAACTTTTATTTCTGCACAAAAACAACACCACGGTAGTTCCGCTGAAAACAACGTCAATCTGGGTTAGTTCTAATCAAATCATACCAAAATCATGTAAAAATATTATAAACATGGCATGAATACATCAAAAATTATAGATACGTTGGAGACGTATCAAGCATCCCCAAGCTTAATTCCTGCTCGTCCTCGAGTAGGTAAATGATAAAAACAGATTTTTTATGTGGAATGCTAGCAAACATATTTATCAATGTAATCTTCTCTATTGTGGAAAGAATATTCAGATCCATAAGATTCAAAACAAAAGTTTAATATTGACATAAAAACAATAATACTTCAACCATACTAACAAAGCAATCATGTCTTCTCAAAATAACAAGGGCCAAAGAAAGTTATCCCTACAAAATCATATAGTCTGGCTATGCTCTATGTTCATCACACAAACTATTTAAATCATGCACAACCCCGATAACAAGCCAAGCAATTGGTTCATACTTTTGATGTTTTCAAACTTTTCAATCTTCACGCAATACATGAGCGTGAGCCATGGATATACCACTAAGGTGGAATAGAATAGTGGTTGTGGAGAAGACTAAAAGGAGAAGATAGTCTCACATCAACTAGGCATATCAATGAGCTATGGAGATTCTCATCAATAGATATCAATGTGAGTGAGTAGGGATTGCCATGCAATGGATGCACTAGAGCTATAAGTGTATGAAAGCTCAAAAAGAAACTAAATGGGTGTGCATCCAACTCGCTTGCTCACGCAGACCTAGGGAAATTTGAGGAAGCCCATCATTGGAATATACAAGCCAAGTTCTATAATGAAAATTCCCACTAGTATATGAAAGTGACAACATAGGAGACTCTCTATCATGAAGATCATGGTGCTACTTTGAAGCACAAGTGTGGTAAAGGGGTAGTAGCATTGCCCCTTCTCTCTTTTTCTCTCATTTTTTTATTTTTTTATTTGGGCCTTCTCTTTTTTATGGCCTCTTTTTTGTGTCTGGAGTCTCATCCCGACTTGTGGGGGAATCATAGTCTCCATCATCCTTTCCTCACTGGGACAATGCTCTAATAATGATGATCATCACACTTTTATTTACTTTACAACTCAAGAATTACAACTCGATACTTAGAACAAAATATGACTCTATATGAATGCCTCCAGCGGTGTACCGGGATGTGAAACGAATCAAGAGTGACATGTATGAAAGAATTATGAAAGGTGGCTTTGCCACAAATACAATGTCAACTACATGATCATGTAAAGCAATATGACAATGGTGAAGCGTGTCTTAATAAATGGAATGGTGGAAAGTTGCATGGCAATATATCTCGGAAAGGCTATGGAAATGCCATAATAGGTAGGTATGGTGGCTGTTTTGAGGAAGGTATATGGTGGGTGTATGGTACCGGTGAAAGTTGCGCGGTACTAGAGAGGCTAGCAATGGTGGAAGGGTGAGAGTGCGTATAATCCATGAACTCAACATTAGTCATAAAGAACTCACATACTTATTGCAAAAATCTATTAGTTATCGAAACAAAGTACTATGTGCATGCTCCTAGGGGATAGATTGGTAGGAAAAGACCATCGCTCGTCCCCGACCGCCACTCATAAGGAAGACAATCAATAAAAAAATCATGCTTCAACTTCATCACATAATGGTTCACCATACGTGCATGCTACGGGAATCATAAACTTTAACACAAGTATCTCTCAAATTCACAACTAATTACTAGCATGACTCTAATATCACCATCTTCATATCACAAAACAATCATAAGGAATCAAACTTATCTTAGTATTCAATGCACTTTATATGAAAGTTTTTATTATATCCCTCTTGGATGCCCATCACATTAGGACTAAATTCATAACCAAAGCAAATTACCATGCTGTTCTAAAACACTCTCAAAATAATAGAAGTAAGCATGAGAGTTCATCAATTTCTTCAAAATAAAACTACCTCCGTGCTCTAAAAATATATAAGTGAAGCACTAGAGCAAACGACAAACTACTCCGAAAGTTATAACTGAAGATCAATGAGTAGTCGAATAATTATGCAACTATGTGAAGAATCTCTAACATTTAAGAATTTCAGATCTTGGGATATTATTCAAACAGCAAGCAAAACAAAATAAAATAAAATGACACTCCAAGCAAAACACATATCATGTGGTGAATAAAAATATAGCTCCAAGTAAAGTTACCGATAAATGAAGACGAAAGAGGGGATGCCATCCGGGGAATCCCCAAGCTTAGGCTCTTGGTTGTCCTTGAATATTACCTTGGGGTGCCCTGGGAATCCCCAATCTAGGCTCTTGCCACTCCTTATTCCATAGTTTATCAAATCTTTACCCAAAACTTGAAAACTTCACAACACAAAACTCAACAGAAAACTCGTAAGTTCCGTTAGTATAAGAAAATAAATCACCACTTTTGGTACTATTGTGAACTCATTCTAAATTCATATTGTTGTAATATATACTGTATTCCAACTTCTCTATGGTTCATACCCTCCGATACTACTCATAGATTCATCAAAATAAGCAAACGACACATAGAAAACAGAATCTATCAAAAACAGAACAGTCTGTAGTAATCTATAACTCTCGAATACTTCTGTAACTACAAAAATTCTTACATAAATTGGTGGACGTGAGGAATTTGTCTATTAATCTTATACAAAAAGAACCAACTTAAAATCACTCTTTTGTTAAAAATGACAATTATTCTTGTGAGCGCAAAGTTTCTATTTTTTACACCAAGATCGCGTTAACTTTCACCCAAGTCTTCCCAAAGGTTCTACTTGGCACTTTATTGAAACAAAAGCTATAAAACATGATTACTACAGTAGCTTAATAATGTGAACACACAAAAACAGTAGGGATAAATATTGGGTTGTCTCCCAACAAGCGCTTTTCTTTAATGCCTTTCTAGCTAGGCATGATGATTTCAAGGATGCTCACATAAAAGATAAGAATTGAAACATAAAGAGAGCATCATGAAGAATATGACTAGCACATTTAAGTCTAACCCACTTCCTATGCATAGGGATTCTGTGAGCAAACAACTTATGGGAACAAGAATCAACTAGCATAGGAAAGCAAAACAAGCATAACTTCAAGATTTTCAACACATAGAGAGGAAACTTGATATTATGGCAATTCCTACAAGCATATATGATACGTCTCCAACGTATCTATAATTTTTTATTGTTCCATGTTGTTATATTATCATTCTTGGATGTTTTACAATCATTTTATAGTCATTTTATATCATTTTTTTGTACTAACCTATTGACATAGTGCCAAGTGCTAGTTACTGTTTTCTGCATGTTTTTTTACATTGCAGGAAATCAATACCAGACGGAGTCCAAATGCCACACCACTTTATGATGATTTTTTATGGACCAAAAGGAAGAAGTTGGGCCCTGGTTGCACCTGGGGGGGAGCCCCGAGGAGGGGACAACCCACCAAGGCGCGCCTGGAGGCCCAGGCGCCCCTTGGTGGGTTGTGCCCACCTCGGGTGCCCCCCGGACCGCCTCTTTGCTCTATAAATACCCTAACATTCCAGAAACCCTAGGGGAGTGGACGAAATATTCATCCAGCTGTCGCAGAGTCCAGAACCACCAAGATCCAATCTAGACACCGTCATGGAGGGGTTCACCACTTCCATTGGTGCCTCTCCTATGATGCGTGAGTAGTACTTTGTAGACCTATGGGTCCATAGTTAGTAGCTAGATGGCTTCCTCTCTCTCTTGATTATCAATACAATGGTCTCTTGGAGAACCATATGATGTAAGTCTTTTGGCGGTGTGTTTGTTGGGATCCGATGAACTTTGAGTTATGATCAGATCTATGTTTTTATCCATGAAAGTTATTTGAGTCTTCTTTGATCTCTTATATGCGTGATTGCTTATAGCCTCGTATTTCTTCTCCAATATTTGGGTTTTGTTTGGCAAACTTGATCTATTTATCTTGCAATGGGAGGAGGTGCTTTGTAGTAGGTTCGATCTTACGGTGCTTGATCCCAGTGACAGAAGGGGAACCGACACGTATGTATCATTGCTACTAAGTATAACAAGATGAGATCTATATCTGCCACAATAGATAATGGATCTCGTCTACATCATGGCATCATTCTTATTGCATTACTGCGTTTTCTCATGAACTTAATACACTAGATGCATGCTGGATAGTTGTCGATGTGTGGAGTAATAGTAGTAGATGCAGGCAGGAGCGGTGTACTAATCTTTGACGTGATGCCTATATAATGATCATTCCTGGATATCGTCATGATTATCTGAAGTTCTATCAATTGCCCAATAATAATTGTTTTCCCACCGTTTGCTATTTTTCTTGAGAGAAGCCACTAGTGAAACCTATGGCCCCTTGGTCTCTTTTCATCATATTTGCCTTTGCGATCTATTTTCTCTTGCATTTAGTTTTAGATCTATTAAACCAAAAATACAAAAATACATTTCTGCAATTTATTTGTTCCGCGATCTATTTATCCTATCTACCACTTTTTACCTCATGTTCTTTGCCCACTAGAGGCGCCATACCCGAAAGGGATTGACAACCCCTTTAACATGTCGGGTAGGGAGTATTTGTTATTTGTGTGCAGGTGTTGTTTACGTGGTGTGAGGAGGTTATCCTACTGGTTCGATAACCTTGGTTTCATATCTGAGGGAAATACCTATCGCCGTTGTGCTGCATCATCCCTTCCTCTTTGGAGAAATACTGACGTAGCTTCAAGCGACATCAATATACTCCTGCCTCATAGTAATTTTCAGTAGCATCATGAATGAATTCAACAATATAACTATCACATAAAGCATTATTTTCATGATCCCCAAGCATATAAATTTTATTACTCTCCACATAAGCAAATTTCTTCTCATTCACAATAGTGGGAGTATCATAAGAAACTTGAATACTATAAATTGTTTCCACATTAAAAGATTAATGTTCAGAAAAAAGAGTAATCATAATCATGACAAGTTTTATAAATATAATCATCACTACTTTTTATAGCATAAGTATAATCACAATAATCATCATAAGTAGCAACTTTGTTCTCATCATAATCAATTGAAACCTCTTCCGAAATAGTGGAATCGTTACTAAATAAAGTCATGACCTCTCCAAATCCACTTTCATAATTATCACAATAAGATTCAACACCCTCCAAAATAGTGGGATAATTACTTCCTAAAGTTGTCACTCTTCCAAAACCACTTTCATCAATATAATCATCACAAGTAGGAGGCGTGCTATCATCATAATAAATTTGCATATCAAAACTTGGGAGACTAAAATATCATCTTCATTAAACATAGCATCCCAAGCTTGGGACAAACATTAATTGCAGCAAACAAATTCTCAAACATGTCATTCTCATCAAATATAGCATCCCCAAGCTTGGGCCTTTTCATATCATAAGCATAATCACTGTCATCATTAATAGTATGGATATCACCAATAGTATAGCAATTATTATCATCACAATGACTAGTAGGAGCAACATCATTTGGGAGGGATCCTTTTTACCTTTGCTTCTCCGTCTTTTCTTTTTCTTCTTCGCATCATGTGTGGGTTTAATACTACTTTTGGAGCTCCTTATTAATGAGATTAGTTGAATAGAAGGCTCCTCCTCGTTACCTGATATATCATAAGAAAGAATAGGAGGACATTGGGAAATCTCTTCCCTTTCATTAGTATTCTCTTCATCTTCTATTTGTTTTCTTCTCTTTATATAATTGGCAATATAAGGATTTTCAATGCAATTCACTGCACAATACATATAAATTTCCTCTAGATCAAAATCAAGAACTGTCTCAAGGGCAAATTCTGGAATATCCTTAATTATACGTTTCATTTCTTCATAACCCAGAAGCAAACTAAGTTCATTATGATGCACATGGGAAATCAAGTCATCACAATTTTTGGACACGATTCCATCATGAAACAATTTGCATTGGATATTTAAATGGCCACGTTCATTGCAAAGTTCACAAGGATGGCTAAGAAAATTTAAATTTTCAGCAAATACATCTAGCCTTTCTTGCAACCATTTAGTTTCTAAATACCTATACCTCTTGCAAAATCTATCTTCCCTATTTGGTGTGTACTTTCAAACTCTATGCACTCCACAAAAGTTGACATGCTTATAAGAGACATTTTTATCATGACTAGTACAATCATCATTAGTACTATGGATATTCAAAGAGTTCATACTAACAACATAGCAGTCATGCAAGTTATTCCAAGATCTAGTGCCAAACATTTTAATGCATTCTTCTTCTAACACTTAGGCACAATTTTCCTTTCCATCATTTTCATGAAAGACATTAAAAATATGAAGCATATGCGGTAACCTCAATTCCATTTTTTTGTAGTTTTCTTTTATAAACTAAACTGATGATAAAATAAGAAACAAAAAGATTCAATTGCAAGATCTAAAGATGTACCTTCAAGCACTCACCTCCCCGGCAATGGCGCCAGAAAAGAGCTTCATGTCTACTATGCAACCTTCTTCTTGTAGACGTTGTTGGGCCTACAAGTGCAGAGGTTTGTAGGACAATAGCAAATTTCCCTTAAGTGGATGACCTACGATTTATCAATCCGTGGGAGGCATAGGATGAAAATGGTCACTCTCAAATAACCCTGCAACCAAATAACAAAGAGTCTCTTGTGTGCCCAACACGCCCAATACAATGGTAAATTGTATAGGTGCACTAGTCCAGTGAAGAGATGGTGATACATGTGCAATATGGATGGTAGATATAGGTTTTTATAATCTGAAAATATAAAAACAGCAAGGTAGCAAGTAACAAAAGTGAGCGCAAAAGGTATTGCAATGCTTCGAAACAAGGCCTAGGGTTCATACTTTCACTAGTGCAAGTTCTCTCAATAATAATAACATAATTAGATCATATAACTATCCCTCAACGTGCAACAAAGAGTCACTCCAAAGTCACTAATAGCAGAGAACAAACGGAGAGATTATTGTAGGGTACGAAACCATCTCAAAATTATTCTTTTCGATCAATCCATTGGGCTATTCCTATAAGTGTCACAAACAGCCCTAGAGTTCGTAGTAAAATAACACCTTAAGACACACATCAACCAGAACCCAAATGTCACCTAGATACTCCAATGTCACCCCAAGTATCCATGGGTATGATCATATGATATGCATCACACAATCTCAGATTCATCTATTCAAACCAACACAAAGAACTTCAAAGAGTGCCCCAAAGTTTCTACAGGAGAGTCAAGACGAAAACGTGTGCCAACCCCCACAAGGTCACAGAACCTGCAAGTTGATCACCAAAACATACATCAAGTAGATCACGTGAATATCCCATTGTCACCACAGATAAGCACATGGAAGACATACATCAAGTGTTCTCAAATCCTTAAAGACTTAGTCCGATAAGATAACTTCAAAGGGAAAACTCAATACATTACAAGAAGGTAGAGGGGGAGAAACATCATAAGATCCAACTATAGTAGCAAAGCTCGCAGTACATCAAGATTGTGCCAAATCAAGAACACAAGAGAGAGAGAGAGAGGGAGGGAGAGAGAGAGAGATCAAAAACATATAGCTATTGGTACATACCCTCAGCCCCGAGGGTGAACTACTCCCTCCTTGTCATGGAGAGCGCTGGGATGATGAAGATGGCCACCGGTGATGGATCCCCCCTCCGGCAGGGTGCCCGAACAAGGTCCCGATTGGTTTATGGTGTCTACAGAGGCTTGCGGCGGCGGAACTCCCGATCTAGGTTATTTTCTAGAGGTTTGGGGATTTATAAGAGAGGTTGGCATCGGGAACAAGTCAGGGGGGCCCACGGAGAGTCCACGAGGCACACGTGTAAGGGCATATTTATCCCTTAGTAGTTTTGGTGATTGATGACAATGCTTTTGCGGACTAATTGTGTGCATTGAGCATTTCAGATATATCATGTCTAAACATTGGATGATTTGCTGCCCCTCAAAGACTATTGAAGATGGCGCTTTGATAACCCACAAGTGTAGGGGATAATTGTAGCCTCTTTCGATAAGTAAGAGCGTCGAACCCAACAAGGAGCTAAATGTAGAACAAATATTCTCTCAAGTCCTATCTGCCACTGATACGACTCTACGCATGCTTAGTGTTCGCTTTACCTAGAACAAGTATGAAACTAGAAGTACTTTATATGTGTTGTTGGATTGGTTTGCAAGATAATAAAGAGCACGTAAATAAAAAGTAGGGGCTGTTTAGATAAAGAAGTAATAAGGTAAATATAGCGAGTTTGGAAAAGTGGTGGTAGGAGTTTTGAAATTGTCCCTAAGCAATTGACTACGTTACTAGACCGATAGCAAGTTTTATGTGGGAGAGGCATAAGCTAACATACTTTCTCTTCTTGGATCATATGCACTTATGATTGGAACTCTAGCAAGCATCCACAACTACTAAAGATCATTAAGGTAAGACCCAACCATAGCATTAAAGCATCAAGTCCCCTTTATCCCATATGCCACAACCCCCTTACTTGGGTTTATGCTTCTGTCACTCAAGCAACCCACTATAAGAGAATCATGAACATATTGCAACACCCTACAGCGGGAATCCCTCACTCTTGCGCGACAAGGGCATAATAGGACAGCAACATAACTACAAGCAAATTAAACCAATCATAGCAATTCATCAATCGTCGGTAGGACAACGAAAATCTACTCAGACATCATAGGATGGCAACACATCATTTGATAATAATATGAAGCATAAAGCACCATGTTCAAGTAGAGGGTACAGCAGGTTGCGGGAGAGCGGACCGCTGAATATAGATGGGGGAAGGTGATGGAGATGTTGGTGAAGATGGCGGAGGTGCTGGTGTAGATCGCGGTGATGATGATGGCCCCTGGCAGCATTCCGGCGCCACCGGAAGCAAGGGGGAGAGAGCCCCCCTTCTTCTTCTTCTTCCTTTACCTTCTCCCTAGATGGGAGAAGGGTTTCCCCTCTGGTCCTTGGCTCCCATGGCGTGGGAGGGGCGAGAGCCCCTCCGAGATTGGATCTATCTCTCTGTCTCTCTCTGTTTCTGTGCTCGCTGATTCTGCCCTGGCACCGTTTCTTTTATATCCGGAGATCCGTAACTCCGATTGGATTGAAACCTTCGCCTAGATATAGTTCCAAAAATTAGCTTTCTTGCGGCCAAAGAACGGCATCAACCGCCTTACAAGGGTCCCACGAGGGTCAGGGGTGCACCTAGTATGGGTAGGAGCGCCCCCCTGCCTCGTGGCCACCTCGGGCACCATCTCGCGTTGATTTTACTTCCCAAAAATCATAAATATTCCAAAATAATTCTCTGTCCGTTTTTATCCCGTTTGGACTCCGTTTGATATTGGGTTTCTGTGAAACATAAAACATGCAACAAACAGGAACTCGCACTGGGTACTGGAACAATATGTTAGTCCTAAAAATAATATAAAAAGTTGCCAAAAGTATATGAAAGTTGAATAATATTGGCTTGAAACAATCAAAAATTATAGATACGACGAAGACGTATCACGCTTCTCTACGTTTCTTTTCGGTGGATTTGATTCATAGGAAAGTCGTACTATTAAGAGGGGGTCCGTGTTGGAAAGGTTTGGGTGGAATCACACGTACACGTCTGTTCCTTTTGCACCACCTTTCCTTTGGTTCTTTGAAGCATCCTTCGTCTCTCCGTGTCTCTGCAAAATGAAGGACTCCTAATGTTGCTGAACTGACGCGGGCGGTAGTACTGCTCTCTAGAGCAGTACTACCGCAGGCTCTTGCGGTCATACCGGCCTCCAGCACGGTAGTACCGTAGGTGCTCACGGTAGTACCGCTCCTTGGGAGCAGTAGTACCATGGCCCCCAAGCCAGGCGCAGCTGCTCGGGCGGTAGTAGGGGCGGATGTAATTTTTTACATCTGCTCCCTACGCGGTAGTACCGCACCTTGGGCGCGGTAGTACCGTGAGCTCTGGCCAGGCACAGCAGCATGAGCGTAAGTAGGGGCGGATGTAATTTTTTACATCCGTGCCCTACATGGTAGTACCGCTCCAGGCTTGCGGTAGTACCGTGTCGGATTTTTGCATAAATCAAAACTCATCAGAAGTAGTCACGGATGTAATTTTCTATATTTGTGTCTTCTCAGCCTAGACTATTCCTACCTTGCGGTAGTACCGCAAGGGGGTGATGTAGTACCATGTTAGCGGTTCTACAGCTCCCTGTCTTAGCACATCAGGACTAGTCTTGGCCCCTGCCGTGCCAACGGAAGTACCGCGGTACGCCGCGGTAGTACCGCAGGCCCGTGCGGTAGTACCGCTTGTATGATGCGGTAGTACCATGTGTCGCAGGCTGAGTTGGTGGATAACGGTTGGATTTGTCCCTTGACTATAAAAGGGGTGTCTTCTTCCTCGAGTTGACTACCTCTTGCACCCCTAAGCTCCATTGATGCTCGAAGCTCCATTTTCGCCTGATCTCTCTCCCTAGCCAATCAAACTTGTTGATTCTCTAGGGATTGGTTGAGATGGCCTCGATCTACACTTCCACCAAGAGAAATTTGATTCCCCCACTAATCCCTTGGGGATCTTGTTACTCTTGGGTGTTTGAGCACCCTAGACAGTTGAGGTCACTGTGGAGCCATAGTCCATTATGGTGAAGCTTCGTGGTGTCGTTGGGAGCCTCTAATTAAGTTGTGGAGATTGCCCCAATCTTGTTTGTAAAGGTTCGGTCGCCGCCTCCAAGGGCACCAATAGTGGAATCACGGTATCTCGCATTGTGTGAGGGCGTGAGGAGAATACGGTGGCCCTAGTGGCTTCTTGGGGAGCATTGTGCCTCTACACCACTCCAACGGAAACGTACTTCCCTTCAAAGGGAAGGAACTTCGGTAACACATCCTCGTCTCCATCGGTTCCCCTCTTGGTTATCTCTTACCTTTACTTGTGCAAGCTATATTGTGTTATATCCTTTGCTTGCTTGTGTTCTTATTGTTGTTGCATCATATAGGTTGCTCACCTAGTTGCATATCTAGACAACCTACTTTGATGCAAAGTTTAATTTGGTAAAGAAAAGCTAAAAATTGTTAGTTGCCTATTCACCCCCCCACCTCTAGTCAACTATATCAATCCTTTCAATTGGTATCAGAGCCTCGCCTCTTAATTAAGGGCTTCACCGTCCTAAGAGTATGGTTGACACTATAGACGGTGAGGAGGAGCACCCCGGTGTGAATCCTTCTTCGTCTATGGCCGATGGGGGATCCCCGGTCTCACGTGAGGAATTAATGTGGCTTTGGACACATTGAAAACCTCCATGACAACCGAGGTCAAAGGCATGTTCAAAGAGATCCTAGATGGTCTTAAATTATCCAACACACCTTTCGAAGTGGTTGCTCCCACTAAAACGGTTGCGGATGCCAACTCCAATAAGGGGGAGGCTTCTAGTGATAAAGTTCCTTTGCCTAGTGGTAAAAGTGGAAATGGCATCTATGCTCATGTTTAACCACCTCTTACTTATGGAGTCCGGTTCCCTCCACTCATTTAAATCATGTGGGTTCTCCTCCTTAGATTGTGAAGAATGAGGATTTTGACTCTTGGGTTTATTGCTTTAAACGTCATTTAAACCATGTTAATACTAATCTTTGGAGAATCATTGAGGAAGGTTTCTATCCGCATGATCAAAGCAACTTCACCCCTAGAGAAGCCACGGATAATCAATTCAATGAGAATGCCCTCTTCATCATCCAAGATGCAATTCCACCCGAAGACATTGCGCATATCCGACCCTTCACCGTGGCCAAGGAAGCATGGCACCATCACTACAAAAAAAGACACATGCGTGACATTTTGGGCCAAACGAAAAAAACAATTGTCATACATATGACACTTCTATGACGATAATTGTGACAAAACCCGGTATCATCATAGATGTGGTGGGCTCCTACTTCTATGACAAAAAATCATGACAGAAAGTGGGCTTTTCGTCCTGGGCGGGCCAGAGACGCAACTGCATGACATTCTTTGGGCCGTCCATGACAGAAAAAACCGTGGTAGAAGTGGGGGGGAGGGAAATTTCGGGGAGTTGCCGGTTACGGTGGGAGGTCGGGGGCCGGGCGATGCGCATTTCTCTCATACACGTACGCGCGTGTGTGCGAGGCATTGGCTCTAACTGAACCGGAGCGAGGCGTTGGGCTCTAACTGAACCCGAGCGATTGCACTGTAGGCTACGCGTTACTGAACCCGAGCGATCGATCGATGGCTGTTAACTGAACCCGATCGAGTGATTCCTTCGCTACTGCTGCTAACTGAAGCCGATCGATTGGATGAACAGTGAGTGTTGCGGGGGGGTTTGGATGAACAGTGAGTGGTTTGCCTCTGGATGAACAGGACCCCGTGGTGTGGAGGGCTGGATGAACAGTAGACAGTGCAGGGGTGCCCGTGGAGGGTGGTTGAACAGGACCCCGTGGTGCGGAGGGTTGGATGAACAGTAGACGGTGGAGGGGTGCCCGTGGAGGGGTGGATGAACAAGACCCCATGGTGTGGAGGGATGGATGAACAGTAGACGATGGAGGGGTGCCCGTGGAGGGGTGGATGAACAGGACCCTGTGGTGTGGAGGGCTGGATGAACAGTAGACGGTGGAGGGGTACCCGTGGAGGGGTGGTTGAACAGTAGCCGGTGGAGTAGCGCGCGGTGGAGGCTGGATGAACAGGAGCCCGTGGAGGCTGGAGGAGGTCGACGGTAGCCCGTGGAGGCTAGAGGAGGTTGACGGTGGAGATGAACAGTATCCCGTGGAGTCCTGTTTTGCGGTACGCCACACCCCTCCCAATGAACAGGACCCCCGTTTCGACTGTAGGAGGTCCATTTCGTCCATTTTGTGGTACGCCACACCCCTCCCGATCAACAGGACCCCCGTTTCGACCGTAGGAGGTCCGTTTCCTCCGTTTTGCGGTACGCCACACCCCTTCCGATCAACAAGACCCCCGTTTCGACTGTAGGAGGTCTGTTTCCTCCGTTTTGCGGTACGCCACACCCCTCCCTATCAACAGGACCACCGTTTCGACCGTAGGAGGTCCGTTTCCTCCATTTTGCGGTACGCCAGGCCTCGTTTCCATCGCCTGTTCCGTCCAAGCCCTCCCGATGAACACGACAACGCATTCCGTTCCGACCCAGCCGGTTGGCTCCCACGCGTTCCGTTGCCTCCCCATGAACACGAGCATTTCGTTGCCTCCCCATGAACACGAGCCCTCGCCATACGTATGCGCGAGTAGGCATTCGAGACCCCGCCCGTATGTACACATATGTGGCCGTATTTTCTTTCTTGCACCATGGCCGCTGTACGTACATGTACATGCTACGTGCACGCCTCTACTATGACATATGCGCGCCTCTACTACGACACGTGCGCGCCTCTACATCGACCAGTATGTACGTACACGTTCGCGACCAGGATGACAACGCTACGTACGCTTTGACCAGGTGGGTCCCGACTGTCAGGCACTTCCTTGCCTGTGAAGATGTAGCTGGTGGGTCCCAGCAGTCAGGGGGGCGAATCATTTTGGTTTTTCTTTTTGCCCGGACGCACTTCCTTGCGTGCGAAGGTGTAGCTGGTGGGTCCCAGCAGTCGGGGGGCGAACTGTTTTTTTTCAAACGCACTTCCTTGCATGCGAAGATGTAGCTGGTGGATCCCAACAGTCAGGGGGGCGAATCGTTTTTTTATTCCCGGACGCACTTCCTTGCGTGCGAAGATGTAGCTCGTGGGTCCCAGCAGTCAGGGGGCGAATCATTTTTTTCATGAAATATGGTGGCCCATACGGTGGGTCCCCACTGTCAGGTGGAGGAATAATTATTTTGCCCGTAATAAGGAGGCACTTCCTTGCAGCTGCCGTGGACCCAGCTGTCAGCCTCTCCACGTACAGTCCATGTTCGATGGAAGTCGTTCCTTGACCACGTTGACCACGGTGCGCCGAGAGCACCACGGCGGTGGACGACGGCGAGGCCTAGGAAGGGGATGACGCGGAGCCGGGGAAGAGGCGGTAGTGGATGCACACGCGGAGAGGAGTACGAGGGTTCACTGGTTCGGCTGCACTGCCGTCGCCGTAGAATAACAGGGGGTGTGGGTGAGTGGAGGGATGGCCTGGCCAGTGGTGGGATTAGTAGGGGGCGGTGAGGCCTCCGCGGCAGCACAGCCGGCCACGGGAGGCAGGAGCAGGCGGCACGACCAGCGCTGCTTTGGGCAGCTGGAGCAAGAAGTCCAGAGGTTGAAGAAGCACGACGGCCGTTGGATGGACATCGTACGGTCACTGTAGCTAGAATCGTTTATATTGACTAAGTTGACAAAGCCCTTGGTACGTCAACTTAGTAGGCCCACAGGTCAGCTTCCGAAACGGTGCGCCCCAGATGTCAGGGGGAGGAATCATTTTTTGGGCGGGTGAAGCTAGAATATCCGAGATTGAAGAAGAAGCACGGCATCCGTTGGATGGACATCCAACGGCCACTGCTGCAGGAACCGTGTGTTGACTATAAGTTGGCAAAGCCTTGCATACGCGTCAACTCTGATTTTTTAGGGGACGCGTCAACTTACGCGTCAACTTAGTAAGGCCAGAAGTGTGTGGCAGAGAACTTATAGCCCATTTGAGATTTGTAAGAATGTGTAGCCCATTTTTGAATTCTAATGGAATTTACTACAACCCATTTATAGTTTGTTAAAAGTACAGCCCATTTCAACCAACCGTTCAAAACAGAATTCAATAAAATTTCCCACATTTTGATGGGATCTGAATATTTTATCCCGAAATTTCTAGTCAGATTAAATACAATTTCAATATAAATTTATATTACGTAAAAATCCAACAAACATTGCGCTCGCAACAATTAATGAAATTAAAATTTTCAATATCCAAAAATAATATTTTATAAAGTAATCACTGTTTGGTGCATTTTTTTATAGTTACTACCCAGTTTTTATAATTAAATCCCATTTATTATTTCTTAAAGCCCATTTTCTTGTTAAGCCTAATGCATCCCTCCTAGGAAAGATTTGCAGCCTAGCGGGGCGGAGAATAACAACTTGACCTTGCCTGGGTATTCCTAAAAAAAGTATAGCTGGGCTAGCCATTTTCAGCTTGAAAAAAATTAATATCTGGGCTGGATATCTGGCCTGGGCTAGACGGGCCACAGCCCGCCCAGTTAATACCTGCAGCGATGTTTTCGTTGTTGTTCAGAGGAGAAAAATTAATATCTAGGGTAAACATCAAAAAACTCTGCAGTGCTCACACCTCAAAAACACAAATACTTCTCGAGCTGCTTGGTCCCAGCTGTCGGCCGCTTCTTGTGCAATTCTCTCGTTTATTGACTACTCCCTCCTTTCCGGTTTATAATGCTCAATTCAAAAATCTCACCAATCAAGGTAGATGGCGAGTGGTGGAATACTTTTTGTAGTTTTGCAAAAGCACCTAATTAATGCTCTTGTTATCCTCAAAAAATTATGTTTATCAATGCATTAATTGCAATGCATGCATGCATAAAGTACATGCATTGGTCAATTTTCTCTTAATACTTGCATGCAATGATTTAATGCACCTTGGAATCTGAACATGTGATGGAAAACAACCAAATTGAGCCTTATAAAATGGAAAAACTAAAATTTTGAGATAAGCCCTATAAACCGGAAAGGAGGGAGTACATAGGTTGACAATGGTGTGGGACCATGATGTCAGGAAACCAGGAGGAAGCAAAATAAATTATAGTTATATATATATAATAAGGAGGCACTTGTGTACGTGAGACTATGGACCTGGTGGGTCCCCATTGTCATCCTCTCCAAGTAAAGTCATCTCCTCGCCCGCGCGTGCTTTCCGCACAAAACAGTCAGTGCCAGCCGCCCCACTTCCCGGTGAAGGCGATTGCTCCGCCTTCAAACGACACAAGTGTCGTCCGTCCGTCCATCTGCCGCACATATTAATGATACGCGGTTGCTGAGGCGGCTACTTCGGCGCCACACATCCGTCCCTCCGCCCGCCCACCATTACTATATAAACTGTTGCGCCGGCCATAGTCGTAACCATCCGCATCCATTCCCTTTCTCCTGTCCACACCACTACTGCCCACCATGGCTTCCTCGCGCTCCAACGCTCTTCAGGACGGGCGGACGACGAACCACAAGGAGATAGCAGCCATTGATGCCGACCGGCTGGCCAGCAGGCAGCCGGAGGACGACGACGTCCCAATGGAGAACATGGTAGTCGATGATCCGGCGCCCACCCCCTCCTCCATGCCATCCTCGCTGGTGCATTGCACCATGACCATCGGCGAGGCCCGTGCCCAATATATGGATAGGGTGAGGCAGATGCGTGAGGAGCAGTTCCGGGAGGCGCAGGTCGACGCCGCCTACAACCACCATCTCCTCCAGGAGCACCTGCAGGTGGAGGAGCAGATCGTCGAGGAGCGGGCGGAGCAGGAGGCGCTGCTCGACTCGTACCGCTCCGCCCGCAAGGGCCGCCTCGAGCGCTGGCGGTACCGCATGCGGGTGGCGGAGGCTGCGGCCGCCTACAAAGAGGCTAGCAAAGAGGATGATGAAGCGGGCGAGGTGCTGTTTGGCGAGACCGAGGACGAGGCAGAGGACAATGCCGGCTCCGACGAGTCCTTGCTCCGCTGGCGTCGACGAGGCCCTGCTCCGCCGAGGCCCCGCGGTGCCAACAACGAGGCATAGGACACCGCCGGCTCCACCGAGGCCCCGCGGCGACAACAACAAGGCAGAGGACACCGCCGGCTCCGCCGAGCCCCCGCCCCGCCAACAATGAGGCATAGGACATCGCCGGCTCAGCCGAGGCCCCACCCTGCCGGCAGCGTGGGGGAGGATTTCCACCGCTCCGCTGAGGCGCCTCCCGCCGACAACGAGACAGAGGACATCGCCGGCTCCACCGAGGCCCTGCCCCGCTGCCAACAAGGTCGTGCCACACAGAAAACGAGGAAGAGTAGAACACGGTAGGTCGCCTCCACTCGGGTCCAAGTAAGGCCACCGCTACTACCCTCCGGTTGAAGCCAAGCTAGGTGGGTTGACCATTGACGGCCGGTTAGCTTCTTGGCGGCGACGTGGAGTCGGAGAGCTGTGTTGGAGAAGAACGCTGCTTCTACTTAGCTGCTGGTGCAGTTGACTGACTGACACGTGGGCCCAACAGGCCACATGTCAGTTATGCAACTGCACCTGCAGTTAAGTCACTGAAGCTTCTGTTCGGCTCAGCGGGACACAGGTGGGTAGCTTCGGTTAATTAATTATACCTCCAGTGCACCCCTTTTTAGTTGAAGAATGTATGAAATGTAATGAAATCTGGCATGTTTATATGAAATCCGACCGTGTATGAATGAATTTATTTCGATTAGTTCGAATTCCAGCACTAGCATTATTCCCAGGGTGATCACCTCGTTTGCAGCAGTTTCACATGTACTCCCTCCGGTCCTTTCTAGTCTGCATAGAAGTTTTGTCTGCAGTCAAAGTATCTCTACTTTGACCAATCTTATACAAAAAGGTATGCACTTTCAGAATGTGTGAAGTAAAAAGGAACAGAAGGAGTACAAAGAGTTTGAGCAGCTTTTTAGCGTTTCTGTACATTGTAATCAAACACACAGGCTTGGAAATTCATAGAGAACATTCAAAACAATTGATGATTATGCATCTCAGCGACTCACATGTCAGAGGCAATATTTACTTCACAACTAAAGAATAAAGAAAAAATTGATCGACGCTGCTGACAGCAAAGGGTGTCCCATTTGAAAATATCAAACACATATCTTGCTAAAATCAATGAGCAAATTTTTTGACAAGGTTGTCCCATTCCAAAATATCAAATGCCTAGGATTGTGGAATGGGTAGGGTTTGCCATCAGTTTGGACATTGACATGGCACCTCGTGCTAAATAAACCAGCTGTTCTTTTTGTGCAGTTCCACCAAAATCAACCAAATTCGCGCGTAGCTTGTATGATTTCGCCCTTATATGTTGCAACGCCTTGAACTTATGGGCACCTCCTTTCTTGTGGTGGAAATGAATGATTCGATGTATTCATGAACATTTTGTGCAGTTCCCATTGAAATCAAGCTGAGCACCCCTGTTTGCACAAATACAAAAAAGTGATTAGTATAAAGCAAACTGTACTATGAATTGACAGTTTCAACAGGCACATACATGGTCCATGTAGAGCACACTTTTAGAAAAATGGAACTCACCAGAAAGAATCCTAGAACAACATTGTGCTCGTGCATCACAACAAAAAAATGGAGATTTGTCAGTCCTTCTGAGCTGAAATTAGTTTGGTCTTGTGGGGAGTAATGTAACCATCCTTCAACTGCTCCTTCTGATGAGAAGATAGACAGGGCTTCTTCATCCTGGCATAATCGGAACTAGTCACTTCATGTACTCCATATTCTTCTTCAGAGGAAGATGATCCTATTGTGCAAAGACAAGAGGACTACTAAATGCTAGCATCCCTGTTTGCTCGAAAAAAAAAGGAAAGGAAATATTTAAAATAGCACACATGAAGCACTTCTCAAGGACAATACCACTTTTTTATGACAGTATCTAAACAGTAGAACAACACCAATAGAGATGACAAAGCTCAATCATATGGATGAAATCAGTGGGTGGGTACCAACCTTTGTCAGGAGGATGATTGTGTAGAGCATACATATGAAGCACTTCTCCGGAACCATCTGTTGCTATGGGGTGGTAGTTTAATGTTTCCAACATCTTCTTGTGCAGTTCCACTAAAACATATGGTATCTTCAAAGAAGATCCCTGTTTGCACAAGTAGAGATAATTACGTATGGCATCAAATCAGTGGCAAAACAATTGCTTGTTCCAGCCATAGCAATAAATTAAGATGCAAAACTATATCACTACTTGTGTCATCACAGTTCCAGTACTTCATTACAGCACCGGGAGTTGATTTTTGTTTTTCTTCCGCTTGTTCTTCCCCTTCATCACTTGGTTCAATAAGAAGACCTCTCATGATGCGGAATTCAAACAACTCACAAGAAGAAGATTTGAACCAAATTCGCCTTTACGGATAGGAAGTAAGATCTCCTCTTGTGCAGTTCCACTAAGATCAAGCAATCAAGCAACGTTGTCGATGTGACATTTTGGTTGAACTGCACAAAACACTCTTAAAACAAAAGTATTTTGTGCAGTGCAACAAAAGGTCACAATGGCAACGAGGTGAAGTAGATACCCCTGTTTACGCACAGGTGCAAAGGAAACAATTAGTGGTCAATAACGGTGGATGACACAGAAGCCAACAAAAAGAAGCATCTACCTTATCTAAATGGGAAAGAAAGCAAGACAGTAGCTTTTCTCAAATGGTGGCATTGATTAATATTAACATAGATATTATATTAACAATAAAAATTGTTAAACATGTAAGTTGCTTTTAACAGTGGCATTGCATCAATTTTCCAGCGGCATTATTAGAGGGTGTTTGTTTACAGGGACATTTTGGTGTAGGGACTAAAAAAACTCCATGTCAGTCCCATCTAAACCAAACAGGAGGGACTTTTAGGGACTAAAAGTGGGCATTTGGGACTAAAGAAAGAAGACCCCGAGGGAGTCTTTTTGGGACTTTTTCGAACAGTTGCCCCTGCCACGCATCGCACCTTGTTTCTATTAGTTCATTACTAGGGGTAACATGGTCTTTTAGCATATCATTTAATAACCTCTAGTCCATGTTTAGTCCCTGGAACCAAGCAGGTAGGGACTAGGGAGTTTTTAACCAAACATGACCTTAGATTTAACAACAGCTAATGAGTTGCATGGGACATGTGCATCTACCGATGTACTGTGGTCATGCACAATCTGTTGCAACAAAGAACAAACAACCAAGGAGCATATTTGTGTTGGTCCCAGTTTTGGTATCTTTAGACACCTTTCCCTATGTGAGCGCAGCAAATATAGTCCTGCTCAAACTCTACAGCCTTGTCCCTTCCTTTCCTTTTTGAACTAGTACTTTCGCCCCTTCCTTTTGTCTTTGAACCACGTCCAAGATTTATGCGATACAACTTTCCCCACAACTTTCCCCCATTCCTTTCCTCTTTGAACCACGTCCTAGATTCATGCTATACAACTTTCCCCCTTCATTTCCTCTTTAAACCACGTCCTAGATTCATGCTATATACAACTTTTCCCACTAATTTCCGCCACTCCTTTCCTCTTTGAACCACGTCGTAGATTCATGGTATACATGCAGCTAGAGCAATGCATGTGGAGTAAGTAAAATATACCTTAAGGTTCTTAGGGCGTGGTTCGGTGGGAAACGGGACGGCGGTGAAGAAGAAGGGGTCGAAGGCCCTCCCGCGCCTCCGCTGGGTGGAAAGTGAACAGCTGCGCCGATAGTGGATTCCCTTCCTCATCGACAGCGATAGTGTTAAGCCTCCTTCCCTTCCCGGCGGACGGATCCTGCTGGCTCTTTGAGCAGCAGTGAGGGGAGAGAGAGGCCAACGATGTCTTGTTTAGATCCGGAGAGGGCAAGAGAGTGTGAAGAGACCAACTACAAGCATTGAGGCTCCAGCGGGTATATATATACTGGAGAGAGAGTGTGAAGCATGCAAACCTTAGAAAACATTTTGACCAATCAAAGAATCCTCCTGGCAAAAATTATGCTCAAGTGTAGTTATCGAACCCGAGACCTCAAGTTTGATGAGTGAACAGGCTAACCAGCTACACAACCCTCCCGTTATGTTCAACGAGAGGAAAATAACCTTTTATACATTCTTGTATTCGTGTGACAAGCATGCCATGTTTTTTGTGTGTGTGGGAGTCATTGGGATTTCAATCATAATCGTGTCATGTGGCTTTGGTGGTAAGACTATCCACAGTGGTGCAGAAATAATGCAGCCTTAGTCACCTTACCTCTCTCCACGTAGTACGTTGGGTCCCACCAGTCAGAGGGTGAAACAAACAAATTAATAAGAAAAATTAAAAGCGCCAGCGGTGTATCTTACCTCACACATCTCGCTACTACTCGGGAACACTGTCCAATTGATCCCTCTGTTCGCTCACATACTATTTTAAGTCAATCCTTATTATAACATGCACACAAATTTTGGGCACTTGTATTCGACTTAAGTCAGTGTGCCACCCTATCTCGTACACTTACTACTCCCTCCGTCTAGGTGTAATAAGTCACGTTAGAAGGTGCAACGGGACCAAGGTGCGTGCGTGTGCGTGTGTGTGTTTAACAGCATGTGTGTGTTAGAGAGTGCGATAGATCGACCTACTCCTACAGAGAGATGGTGTGTAGTGTACGATTTTAGCCGTGAGAGTCGATGCATCCTCTCGTTTCTGGGCGTGTCCGGTAGGGACATGAGGACAGCTGCCACGCCCGCTCCTGACCAGCCTGGCCCACCCAAAGCCCCTCCATCGCCTGCGCGCGCTTCCCGCCTGAAACGGTCAGCGCCGCTCCAAAGAATCGGTGCCGCATTCATGCCCGGGCAGAGCGGACACGACCTCTCACTGGCGCAAGAGTGATGGTTGCTTCATCCGTCCAACTTACTATTGGGTCTATGTGATTTTATGGCTCATTGGTCTTTATTACTGAGGTGGTAGGACTGCTGGATGTCCCACGCTTTCGGCGAAAGGATGTACTACTACTACTAGATTACAATTTTCTCCATTCTTACAGCGGAGGAGTGCAAGAGCAGTGAAAACACGTAGGCTCAGTGATTACATGGCCCACCTCACACTATGACCGTGCAACACCTAACTCTTTACATAATACTCCCTCCATTCCTAAATATTACTAGATGAGTCCCCGCGTGTTGCCGCGGAACAATAGTATATCTCTCTGCGCAAAATTGTCGATTTCATAGAACTAATAAAAACTCTATAACCGCATGACAAATGTGGTAGCCAAACTAAATAAACTCCCATCATCATTTAGATCATCCCACATAAGGAAAAAAGATCAGCCAACTCCTACTGCATAATGGGATTATATTTTTCGTTTTGACATGTTAATGGGACTTAAAAGCTCACTTACATGCATGCTACCGGTGCATGCTTGCATGCAGACATGTTGATGTGCTTTAAAACCCACTCACATGCATGTGCCACTGTATTTCTGCATGCTTGCATGTGGCTTAGTGCGGAGCCTCTCAACGTCTAGATCAGACGGCTATTATGGACTCATTTACTTCATCTAAAAGCTACATCAATTTTGATGATGTGGTCAAGGAGAGGATAGAGAATTCCTAGTAGTGGGGGCTAGCTATTACTAGTAGATAAGTCTTTGTAGAGATTCCACTAGGTGAACTACATACGGAACAAAATGAATGAATGTACACTTAAAATGCATCTATATACATCCGCATGTGGTTCATGGTGAAATCTCTACAAAGACTTATATTTAGGAACGGAGGAAGTACTAGTATAGTACTACGTACTGTAATTTATCAGCGAGATAAATTTGTACAATGCTATGAAGCTTCCAGCTCCTGTTACATGTATCTTGCGTCCAAGGTTGCCCGTTGCAACATTTCATCAAATACAAAGGAGACTAACATGCATGCTATTGCATCTCAATGATTGACAAATCATAGAAAATATGTACTCCCTCCGTTCCAAAATAAGTGTCTCAACTTTGTGCATACTTTAGTATAAAGTTGTACTACTACTAAAGTTGACACTTATTTTGGAACAGAGGCAGCTAAAGAAAAAAGGGATAATTAGATTTATGCCCCTAGTTGTGTCCCACTTGTCTGTTTTACCCCTAATTCCCAAAAGTCACCGGTTCTGTCCAAGTCATTTAGCTCGTCTTACGCTTTTGCCCTTTGACCGTTTGACCCTTCATTTGAAAACTTCATAACTAATTCATACTAAATCATAAAAATGCAAATAAGATACCAAAATGTTCAGAAAAAAATCACCTATATGTCAGTGTAATTTGCATTCATGAAAAAAAGTGTTGAAAAGTGCACATCTGAGTTTTAGCTCTTTTGATACCACCATGAATAGTAAACTCTAAAAAATTCAAAAAAAATCAAAAAAAATATGGTGGCAAAGAACGACAAATGTTCTATGTGCTTGCCAAGTTTCATTAGGGAACGACATTCATGGAAGTCGTGGCAAAAAAATAAACTATTTTGGAGTGCTCATTGTTTTTTTTGCCGCGACACCCACGAATGTTATTCCCTGATGAAACTTGGCAGGCACTCAAAAGATTTGTCATTCTTTGCCACCAAACTGTTTTCAAATTTTTTTGAACTATTTTAGATTTTACTATTCATGGTGGTAGCATAAGAGCTAAAACTCGGATGAACACTTTCCAAACAGTCTTTTGATGAATTCAAATGACACTGACATATAGGTGATATTTTTTTGAACATTTTGGTATCTTATTTGCATTTTTTGATTTAGTATGAATTAGTTATGAAGTTTTCAAACTGACGGTCAAACGGTCAAAGGGCAAAAGCATAAGAGGAGCAAAGTGACTTGGACAGAACCGATGACTTTTGGGAATTAGGGATAAAACAGACGAGTGGGACGCAACTAGGGGCATAAATCTAATTATCCCAAGAAAAAACGATCCATGTAGTTGTCCGCATTCTGGGAACGGGGGTACCCAGACTTGCCTGCCTGCGGCCTGCGGCGTGGCTCAAGGGGTGGCCCAGTACGACCCATCTTCATCAACACAAGCTCAAGACCCTCGCGAGGGGCCAAGCCTCGCGGGGCGGATGACAAGAAGCTTCCTCAGGCATGACCTCATCAGGCTGGCTCGCGACAAGGCGGAGATATCAAGGCGGGGTACCTCACAAGGTGCCCGTGACGCAAGCCATGATGACCCAAGCTAGGCGGGCGCCGGCCTGCGCAGAGTCCTTGTTTCCTCTTTGGTGCAAAGGGAGCAAGCGCAGGCAAGAGTATCAAGCAAAGGCAACCATTTCGGTGCAACAAGACCAAGACCAGCAGAACGGCAGGATGGAGGTCATCATGGAGCCGAAGCTAGCGTCACCGCGAGAGTCTTTGGCAGGCGAGGACCAACTTTAGTCAGGATAAGTGTACTAGATGTTCCCCTTCAAAATGGCCAATTGTTGGCGCCCTTCCCGCTCAAATATTTGGGAAGAGGCCCAGGGCCTCGCCCTATAAATAGGACTAGCCACTCTCAAGGCAGGGAGAGAGCAGCCAAACCCGAGCCAGGACATCGAGCAGTTGATCCCTAGCCAGAACCACCAACACAAGAACACCCCTCGCGAGGAAGTTCTTCCTTGTATTGTTCATCATCATCCCCTGAGGCAATCCACCACACCACAAACTAGAGTATGTATTACACCACAATGGTGGCCCGAACTAGTATAAACCTTGTGTCCCTTGTGTTGTTCTTCGTGTAGTTTAGATCCTTGCGAGGCGGCGAGACATAGGTAGGTAGGAGGTGCGATCTCCGCGTGCACCCCAGCGTTCGAACCTAGAGGGTCTGCCGGAACCTGAAATCCGACATTTGACGCGCCAGGTAGGGGTGCACCGGAATCCGCCTTCCGCCGCCCTGTTTTTCGCCACCCCTCGCATCCATGTCAGACGCTCGTCGAGCCCGCGCCAAGCGCCGGGCCGCCCTCGCCACTCGCGTTGCCCAGACGGCCCCCGTCGGCAGGTGTCGCCGTCCTTCCCCGTCGCCTGCCGTCAACGCCGCCACCGGCCTGGCAAGGAACGAGCAACATGCATCGTATCTGCATCCTTCGGTGCGGCGAGAAGGCTGCACCGCCACCCCGTCGCTGACTCCAGCCGGTTCCTCGTCCCACGCCCATCGCGCTCCTGCGGACGCGCACACCGCACCGCTCCTGGGGCGAGAACTCCTGCACTACCGCCCCGTCGACTACCTCTACGACAAGTGGCTCGCCTGCATCACTGAGCTCTTCAGCGCCGCTGGGGGCTCCCCTTCTCCATCCCTCTCGCTGCACCGCGCCCCGCCTTGCGCGGGCGAGGAGGCTCCGGGGGCGCCTCAGCCGCCTCTCCCTCAAGAAGGCGCCTTGGCCCCAAGGCGCGTGGCCCCTAGATGGAACCCTCTCCGTCCGGCACCAGCACAGCAAGAGAATAGCTACCAAGAGATCCCTCGTCCCCAAGAAGCTGCCCGGGCGCTCCCCGTGCCGGCCCGTCACGACCGCGCTCCTACTCCAGCGCGCCAAGACCCTGTGTTGCTCCTGGCGACAGCGCACGGAGACTTCCAAGATCAAGCCCTCCGTCACCTGAGGCCTCCCGTGGCCACCACAGGCTGCCGCGCCTTCACCGCCGAGCTGCGCGGCGTGGCCTGGCCGGGCAAGTTGAAGCCAGATTTGCCCCAACGCTACGACGGCATGGCCGACCCTGCGGAGTTCCTCCAGCTCTATGAGTTGGGCATCGAAGCCGCCAACGGGGACGAGAAGGTCATGGCGAACTGGTTCCCCATGGCGCGTAAGGACGATGCCCGCACCTGGCTCCTGAACCTGGCTCCTGGCACGATTTCCTCCTGGGACGAGATGTGCACCCGATTCATCACCAATTTCCAAGGCACACGCGACCGGCCCCCGGCCATGAGCGACTTGCGCCGCATCAAGCAGCAGCCAGGAGAGACCCTGCAGAAGTTCATCCAGCGTTTCAACAACGCTCGCCTCAAGATCCCAAGGGTGTCTGAGGAGGCCATCATCTCAGCCTTCTCCGATGGTGTGTGTGATGTCAAGATGAAAGAAGAGCTTGCGATCCATGAAGACCTGTGCACCTCCCTTGAGCTGTTCAACTTGGCAACCAATTGTGCTAGGGCTGAGGAAGGACGCATTTCCCTCCTCGGGCTGCCGGCTGCCGACCCAGAAGAGAAGAAGCCCAAGGTCAAGGACGTGAAGCGCAAGGGGGTGGCCGTGCTTGCAGCAGAACCGGACACCAAGCAGGGAAGGGATCAGCCTGAGTCGTCCAAAGGCAGTCGGTACTGCGTGTACCACGACCTCCACACCCACAACACCAACGAATGCCAAGAGCTCAGGGCCGTGCGGGACGTGCGCTACCTACCGCATCACAGCCCACCCCACGGGTCAGCGCTGCCCACGGCCTCCAGTAAACTACAAACACCAGAAACTACTTGCAACTCCTGGACAGAGGACTAGGGTGAATAAGAAGTCGAGCAGGGTCATATTTCAGGGCCCAATGCATGGTAATAGCTGAATCTTAAATCACACATACAGATCTCAGTGCTTAAGGTCGGCTTCAATGAAACAACCCACCATGTACTCCTACATGGCCTTTCATCGATACCTTTACCAAATCGTGTTCACCACATCACCCTCATTACCGGCATGATCATTTCACTCTAGCCCATCACCCAGATGAACCAGACCTGACACGACTCTGAGCATAGCAGGCATAGCAAGGTAGGAACAACACATACATATGGCTCAATCAACTCCTACACATGCTAGTGTGTTTCATCTAGTTACTGTGGCAACGATAGGTCATGCAGAGGAAATGGGTTCAACTACCGTAGCACACAGCAGTTTGAAACGCGTTGTCTTAATGCAGTAAAAGAGAGCAGAAGCGAGAACATGGGATTGTATCGATATGATCAAATGGTTGGTTGCTTGCCTGAAGGGTCGATGCACTGATATTGTTCTTCATTAGGGTAATCGTGGTACTCCTTGGAGGCAGAACCTGCCGCAAAGAGCACCGATACACAACATCACCAAACAATATGCAACAATATGATGCATGCATGAGACATGGCAAAATGAGTGTATTGGGCTAATGCAACTAAGACCAGATGGGTTTGAACCATTTTGAATCAAAGATTCAAGTTTCAAACTCATAAATGACCCTTTTAAGTGCTTTATCTTGTTCTGCACTAAACATCAGGTTAGCTTGCTTAAACATGCATGAAACCAGTACAGATGGGTAGATTGGATTTTCCTGACAGCCGATGCCGCGAGCGCAACGACCGGGGCTATGGCTGAGGAGGAGGAAGAGGTGGAGGATGATGGGAAGACCGTGGCCCACGCCAAGGGTGGCGCAATCGACCTCGCGAGGACCGCTGGCAAGATCAGCCTCGCGAGGGAGGCTGGAGGGATCAGCCTCGCGAGGATCGTCCGCAAGGCAACGCGGGCCTCCCTCCTCTGCCACCACAGCCAAGGAGGAACAAAGACCATCATCAGGACGAGGGGGTTGGGGGCTTCCAGGAGCCGCGCGCAATCACTTACATCTTGGGCGGAGCTCAAGCCCCAGGCTCTCAGCGCATCTTCAAGCAGTTTGCTCGCGAAGTGAATGCAGTCCTCCCCAAGCTCGAAGCCACGCGCCCCCTCAGGTGGTCAGCCTGCGCCATCACTTTCATCTCAGCGGATCAGCTCAAGTGCGCAGCCATAGCCGGAGTCCTCCCAATGCTTTGTTCCCCGATCATCAGCAATGTGCAAGTCACCAGGACCCTCATCCATGGCGGGGCAGGGCTCAATGTCCTGTCCGTCGAGACATGCAACAATCTCCAAGTGCCATACAACCAGCTTCAGCCAACCAAGCCTTTCTCAGGAGTCACTAATGGTTCCACAGTCCCGATAGGGCAGGTCCGCCTTCCTGTCACCTTCGGGAAGCGCGACAACTACCGCACTGAGTTCATTGACTTCGACATCGCGCACATCCGCCTGCCGTACAATGCCATCCTCAGGTACCCAGCTCTGGCCAAGTTCATGGCCGTGACTCATCATGGTTACAATGTCCTCAAGATGCCAGGAAGCGGTGGAGTCATCACAGTGCCTTGTGAAGAGAGAGACGCAGTGTGTTCTTTGGAGCGTGCCTTTCAAGCCGCATCAATTGAAGACCCAGATCACAGGAGCTGAAGGCTTCCCGAGGTAGTCCCTAAGAAAAAGAAGGCGTCACCTGGTCAGAACCCTCGGGAGGCAAGCCCCTCAGAGTCCGCGCCCGTTCCAAGGGCGCCTCCTTCTGTCGCATAGGAAGGTGCGCCCGGTGCCCTCCTCGAGCAAGGCTCGGGGGCTCTCTCCTGGAGGGTCACTGACTTTGCTAAAATCACGAGGGAGGCGCTCGGGCACCACTTGGAGGCGTGTTTCAAAGCACGTTTCCCTCAGGCAGGAGCGAGGCAAGGAGGGCCAAACCCTCGGGAGTTCGTCAGGGAGATCATTCAGGAGCTGCTGGAGTCAAGAGTCATAAGTGGCAGCCGCCGCTTACCCGCCGTAGCTCCCCATCTGGGCGAGGATGGTGGGCTGCGCGTCTGCATCGACATACCAGGGCTCAATCGAGCCGCCTCTTAGGAGCACCTCTGGCCCTCACACATGGGTCGCTGCGAAGGTACACCCCACAGCTATGTTCACATGCCTTACGGCTTGCCGAACGCTGCTGCTGTGCGCCAGCGCCTCATGAGGAGCATCTTGGAGGCCCAGGCGGCCAGGCGTTCCGCAGTGCTGGCAGAGATGGAGATGGTCTACGAGGAGCCACCAGCGCCTCCGGAGCCTCCCAAGGCTCCTGGGCCTGGGGGCTCATGAAGATTGGCTTCCGCAGCACACGACGTCGCTACTTCAGCATCCCTTCATCTTCAACACCATCAGGTGACATCTTTCGAGTTTCATTTTTTAGCTGGGAGCGTCCTCAGGGCTGCATCATTCCCAGGCCGCGTGGGTCCGTCCCTGCGGCATGTATCCCTCTTGTTCATGTTTTAGCTTGCTTTGTTGGGGGCGCCCCTCGGGCTGCATTATCCCCAAGCCACTTGGGCCTGACCCAGCGGCATGTATCCCTCTCGCACTTATTCGGGTCGTGCGTTTGACCCACCGTGATCATTACTTGCTTGTGGAGAAACCTTTATTCCTTCATGCCGGCGGCTTGCACGTTAAAGGGGGGTACCTGAGCATCGCGACTCATGGACTCTTACTGGCTCTCCAGCCCTCACCTCCTGGCCTTGTCCACGGCATCACGACCTAGCATACCAGCGACGGCTGAGCTCGCTCGAGGGCCGGGACCCGAGGACGTAGAGCGTCGGCATCTAACCATATTTGCAGGAGCACATTACAAGTAAAGGCCCAGAGCCAAGCGCAACCCGCCTTGAGGTAGGGCCCCGTGAGTCCCGCGCTGGCTCATGGGTGCCCAGATACACCTCGCCAAGCCCTACCGTGCCAGCCATGTGTCAGGGCGGGGCTGTACACGCCCCGGGGGCTCCTCCCGGAGGGGAGCCCCCTCCCACGCACCAGTGGAAGCAACATGCTCCGCGCTGGCTGACGACACTGCCGAGGAGCGGCTATGCCCGTAAACATATGAAAGCGCTATGCTCCGTGCTGGTGATAAACAACTGAGGGTGGCCCCCGGCTGCATCAACCTCAGGGAGCCCAGAGCTCAGTGTACGGCCTCATCGTAACGTCTCCCCTCGGGAGTGCCACGCGAGGGGGCTGGACACGGGGGCTACGCCTGGGTCATGCCCAGGCGCACGCCACCCAGCCAGGCCCTCGGGCCTGGTTCGTCGCACGTCTCTCCCCGAACGGAGCCAAGGTACGAAGGCCGTTTGAACGTCAAGGGGGACTCCTGAGCATTGCGACTCGGGAGCCTAATTGGTCATGTAGCCCCTCACCCCTTAGTTCCGAAAGGCTAACGGTGGTTCAGGTATGCGCGGGGCCGGGCTCTGCCGACGTAGAACGGTAAATCTGTTCACACATCTCCCCTCCCTACTTGCTATTCGCGCGTCAAGGGGGACTCCTGAGCATCGCGACTCAGGAGCCTAACTGGTCACGTAGCCCCTCACTCCTTGGTCCCGTCCTGGTTTCTGGTCGAGGCTAACAGCGACTGAGGTATGCGCGGGGCCGGGCTCTGCCGATGTAGAACACAAGCAAGTAGGAAGGAAAAACGCAAATCTCAAGGAATCCAAAAGCAGATATTATAGTCCATAGATTGTTTCCACAACGCCAAACACAAGTTTAAACGCCTCCACGAGGCATGATGCATGTTGCAGGAGATGAAAGCAGGACAGGACCCACGAGGGGGTCACTTTCCGGCAACGCCATCGCTGGCGGCGGAGCTGTGCTGGACGGTTGCGCTTCATGGAACCTCAGGATCGGTAGCACCTCGCCTCGGCTTGGTGCTGAAGGCACGACACCTCACCAGCAGAGCCTCCGCTCGACCCTTCATAGCTTCAGTAGTGGCGGCGGCAAGATCGCCATTCACAGGCTCCAGAAGGCTGTCAAGGTCGACGTTGGGGTCGCGAAGATAAACGTGGGTGAAGACGCGAGTCAGTGCTGCAGAAGAAAGGACACACGCCTCATCCTCAGCCGTGGGGCCCAGGACGATCGCGACTTCTTCAAGGGCGCGGACCAGGAAAGGAAGCAACTTGGCGGGGCCGTCGTCGGCGCCGGCCAGCGGACTCTCCAGGCCGCTGTCATAAAGTGTCTTCAGCAAGGAGCGAGCTTTCTCTTCCAGCTTCGCGAAGGCCACGCAGTCCTCGGCCAGGACCCGCGTCTTGCCGTCCAGCTCAATCTTCCTTGCCTCCAACGACTGCTCCAGCGTATCCAAGCGGCCATGGCGCTCATCAAGCTCGGCATCCCGGTCCTTGGCGGCAGCCTCGCGAGCCTTCATCTCTGCCTCCTTCTCCTGGCGGTCATGGGCCTCCTTGGCGAGCTGGTCGCAAAGGCCATGCAGCTCGCTCTCCAGCGCCTTGCAGCGACCCCGAACATCTGCAACCTCCCCAAGGCGGCATCATGAGCGGCCCTGGCCTGAAGGATGGCTTGCTTTTCCTCATCACAGGCCGTCGCGGCCTGAACCAGCACTGCTCGAATTGAAGCATCAGAGCAGACCCAGCCGGAGGCCAGCTCCAGGCGCCCGGCCACCAGACGAGGATCGGCGCCCTGGAGATCTCCTCGCAACTAGTCCAATTCAGCAGCAGCACGATCCAAGACAGTAGACGGGGTCAGAGAAATGGCAGTTGGCGGAGTAGGAGGAGAAGACGGCAGCGTGATCATAGCACCATGAGTTGGGACCTTCTGCGCCCCAACGACTGCGGCAGTGGCGTCAGGAAAAGACGCCTCGAGAGTCGCTTGGGCCATGGGGGCTGAGCTCGCCCTAGCACGCCCCGCCTGGCCTCGCGGGGATGACCGGGCAGGAGAGTCCTGGGCCTTGCCGCCCCCTTCTCCCGCGGGTGGAAGTGCTGCCCCTGACGGAGCCTCAGGGGCCCCCTTCAGCCTTTTCGCCGCAGGCACCGGCCTAGCCAAGGAATATGGACGTCAAGCCTCAGCAACAAAGCAAGAAGCAAAACAAGAATCAAGCACTTACTGGTCATCGCCCGCGGGCTCAACCAACCTTCGGCCGAACTTGAAGCCCGAGATCCGGCTGCTGGGGTCAGCCTCAGGAGAATCGGGAGCAGGAGGCACGTCTGTAGATCGCCTCGGAGCCGGAGTAGGCCCACGGAGAATCAGCCCCGTCCTGTCCTTCTTCGGGATCAGGGGCGAGCTCTCACCGCCTCACTCGTGGCCATCCTCATCGTCGTCCGGCATGAGGTGAAGAGCGTGGGACCTGCGCTGAGGGAGGGGCTCTCTCGACTCCCCGTCGGTCGCCTTGGAATCGGGCTCCTCTTCCTGCTCCTCTTCCTCCTCTCTGCCGGAGTCGCTGGAGGACACGTTCACTGTCACCCAAGTCGCCAGGTCCTCAGGAACCTCCACGGGCACAGGCCCGTCCCCGTTGAAAGCAGGCATGGAGTTCACCACCTGCTCCCAATTGTCCCGAAGGAACAGGGGTACAGGAGCACCCTCCAGCCTCGCCACGTCTCCCCCAACCAAGGCATGGAGGACCATGGCCAGATCTTCGTCGGCCAGGGCTGCGGAGCTCGGGCGAAGGGCGGCATCGGCCTCCCTGAGCCTCCACAGCGGGAGTGAATATTTCCGAAGCGGAGCCACCCGATGCTCGAGGAACTCCCTCAAGAGCGATGCCCCGGTCAGCTTCGCCGTCGCCATGTTGCCTGGCCCTGGTTAGCTTCGCGCGGGGATTGACAAGCTCCACGCGGGACCAAGCGTCGATGTCCTCGGGCTGGCTCATAGGGAGGATCAGCCGGGGATGGATGCGCCCAGCATCCACCATGACCCACTTACTCTGGAAGCCTTCAATCCTCTCCCCAGGCTTCGATATGGCATTGGAGCTGGAGTACGCGACAAAGCTTGCGCACGCGGTGATGGAGCCGCGAGAAACCCGGAGGTAAAAGTAGTGGCGCAGCAAGGCCACAGAGGGCTTTACCCCGACATGAGCCTCGCAGTAATAGGCGAAAATCGCCAGAAGAAGAACAGAGTTGGGATGGAGGTGCAGAGCTTGCAGGTTATAGTGGCGGAGAACAGAAAAAAAAAGAACTCGGAAAAGGGAGGCACCAGACCGGCGGCGATGGCGCTCACGAAGAGCGGGTAGAAGGTGCTTCCTTTCTCCTCAGGAAGGACAGAGCCAACCTTGAGCGTGGCCGTCCCGTCGTTGCCTTGCGCTGCCATCATCAGGCGCGTGAGGGCCATGTTCTTCCCCGACACGTTTGGAGAATCTAGCGCAGGCGAGTACCAGGCCCCGACCGGAGTCTGACGAGGCGCCATGGCTTGCTAAGGTGCGGGTCCGAAGCAGATCTGGGGGATTTCGGGAGCAAGAAGGAGGAGAGTGAGAAAGGGGATCTGGGCAAACGACTGGAGGAAGCAGAGAAGTTAAGCCTGGCATGGTGCCACTCTTTTGTCGATTCCTGCAGTTGCCGAGGCGTCGTGGGGAGCGGGGACGCCCACGTCCAATCGACCGCCATGCGGCGCCCAAGGCTGCAGGCTGTTGGGGCCCACGGCGCTTCGCACTTGCCCCTTCGCTTCTCGGCTAAGCCAAGTGCAGGCGCGCCTTGGGCCTGGGGGCTACTGTCGGTGTTCTAGGAATGGGGGTACCCAGACTTGCCTGCTTGCGGCCTGCAGCGTGGCTCAAGGGCTGGCCCAGTACGGCCCATCTTCATCAACACAAGCTCAAGACCCTCGCGAGGGGCCAAGCCTCGCGGGGCGGATGACAGGAAGCTTCCTCAGGCACGGCCTCATCAGGATGGCTCGTGAGGAGGCGGAGATATCAAGGCGGGGTACCTCACGAGGTGCCCGTGACACAAGCCATGATGACCCAAGCCAGGCGGGCCCCCGGCGGGCGCTGGCCTGCGTAGAGTCCTTCTTTCCTCTTTGGTGCAAAGGGAGCAAGCGCAGGCAAGAGTATCAAGCTAAGGCAACCATTTCGGTGCAACAAGACAAAGACCAGCAGAACGGCAGGATGGAGATCATCGTGGAGCCCAAGCTGGTGTCACCGCCAGAGTCTTTGGCAGGCGAGGACCGACTTTAGTCAGGATAAGTGTACTAGATATTCCCCTTCAAAATGGCCAATTGTTGGCGCCCTTCCCGCTCAAATATTTGGGAAGAGGCCCAGGGCCTCGCCCTATAAATAGGACTAGCCACTCTCAAGGCAGGGAGAGAGCAGTCAAACTCGTGCCAGGACATCGAGCAGTTGAACCCTAGCCAGAACCACCAACACAAGAACACCCCTCGTGAGGCAGTTCTTCCTTGTATTGTTCATCATCAGCCCCTGAGGCAATCCACCACACCACAAACTAGAGTAGGGTATTACACCACAATGGTGGCCCGAACTAGTATAAACCTCGTGTTCCTTGTGTTGTTCTTCGTGTAGTTTAGATCCTTGCGAGGCGGGGAGACATAGGTAGGTAGGAGGTGCGATCTCCGCGTGCACCCCAGAGTTTGAACCTAGAGGGGTCTGCCGGAACCCAAAATCTGACAACAGTCCCTAGCCCTTGAATCGTGAACCCTGACCAGGCTTCAATTTGCTGGCAACGTTCGAGCTTCCTAATAAATGAAGTTTGCAACCTTTTGACCATTGGATCATTTTGTGCAGTTTCACCAAAATTGAGATGAGCATCCCTGTGGCAAAGAAATTGAAGAAGCGTGATTAGAATAAGATTACTGGGACTAGTTGATGAGACATAAACTCATCACAAATACAGTACATAGAAGCCAGTAGAGGTTTCCCTCAAAAAAAAGCCAGTAGAGGTATTAGGTATGTGCTGGGCAAAAAAGTAGAGAAATATCCACAGGGAGTGATGTGGGCAGCTGGAGCAGTGGTGCAAGCCGGCTGTAAAGGGAGTTGTACCTGAGGGACGTAGCTCAACCTTGAGGAGGGCGGCGGGAGGCGGCAACTGCCCACATCACGGCAGTGAGCAAGGGACGAAGGCAACCTCACCGGCTTTGTGAGAGAGAACGGCGGGGACCCCTGATCGGGACGTGCTGACAGTGGGTTTTCACCGTCGGCGACGGCCACCGCATCTACACTAAGCATCCACCCCTTCCCCAAGCGAACGTGATCCGCCGGGATGTTATAGATGTGGCCATAGTCGTTTTGTGCGAGAGAGTGTGAAGAGAGCAACCCCAGCAAGTAACCGTGTAGGCTGGCCCGTCCAAACTATGTATATAGTGGAGCGCTCGCGCGTGTAGGAGTAAACTCCTCTCCAAAATATTAACCTTGCGATTGGCTCTTCGCCTCTTCGGGAAGTCGAGCAATAATGGTAGTGCAGTATATATCGTTCTGGCTATATGAGACCGAATGAATTGCTGCACGTCCACCACGTGGGCGAGGGTCGAGGGCGAGGGAGAGTGCTACTACCTCCGTCCTGGTTTATAGGTCCCTTTTATAGTTTGTGCCAAATTTTGACTAAAGATTTAACTAAAAAATGTTAATGCATGTCAAGAAAAATTATCTCATTGGATTCGTATTTGAACATAGTTTTCAAAAATATAATGTTTGGTGATATGCGTGAACATTTTCTTAGTTTAATCTATGGTCAAAATTTGGCACGAAATACAATGGGAACCAATAAACCCGGACAGAGGTAGTAGTACATACGGAGCAAAATGAGTGAATCTACACTCTAAAATACGTCTATATACATCAGTGTTTGGAGTATGTACTAGTAGTTCATATTGAAATCTACTAAAGGACATATATATTCCAAACAATATGATATAATCTCTATAACCAAGGTAGTAGGGACGAGGAGTAAACGGAGGGAGTAGTAAATTTTTCTCCTCGTCCTGCGAGCCACCGCGCGCATGGGCGAGGGAGACGGCGTACTAAGCAAGCTTCTCCTCATTCTGCGAGTTGACGGGACACATCAAAAGTACTCCGGTGTATAGAGCCTTGCCTCTAAGGTAGGCCCCACATGGTTTGCCTCTTTTTTTAATTTAACATAACGCGTCAAGTCGCATTTTGTTTGTTCACCCATGGTAGACGATCCTCCCTCCACCAAGTGCACAACCAGTACACGTGCCAAATTACCATGTGGGCTGCCTTTTTCATACAGAAATGAGCTCCACCGTGTATCTGTGCGGGTGTGGTTGGGAAAGAGACGGGAGTACGTGCACCGTGCATGCACCTCTTCTCTTCGTGCACGTCCCCCACCTACGTGGGTGTGTGTGAGAGATACAAACCGCATTCGTGAGTGTTTTTTGTTTTGGGGTGGGGGTGGGGGGTCGGGTGAGGGTTGATTTCGTGAATTATTTGTGGGAATATGTGTTGATGACATCTCAAACAAAATTTTGCATGCAATGTGTGTGAAATGGAGGCCTATCCATATCATACATAGAGGGTCGGGCAATCCACGAGAAGAGGGGGAGGGGTCATAGCTATCGATAGAGTCGAAGAGAGGATTAAGTGGGTGGGTGCGAGATCGATGAAGAGAGCCATCGAAATTGTGTGTGTGTGTGCAAGTCAAAGATATAGCACGACTAGCCTACTGGAATGTTAGAGGGCACACGTCAAGTTTGTGTGTGGCAGGGAGACATGACTAGAGCGCTCGATGTATCGGTGTGTGTGGGGGGAAGGGGGGTGGGGGGAGGGGTAGGCAGAGGCCTAACTATAGAGGTAGAACGACTCGTATATGTGTTGAGAAGGAGAGACCCAGCTATGTCTTGAGGGAGATCGGTCAACATCCATACATAACTGAAGGACGGGAAATATGATGGGACAGAGAGAGAGAGGAGAGAGAGGGAAGGAGAGGGAGGGAGAGGGGTAGAGTGTTGGGTGGGTGATGGGGTTGCTTCTCGGAGATGTTGGGAGAGGCCTACTAGAAAACTGAGGGTGGAACTGCGATGTTATCGATAAGAGCGGGGATGTGTTTCTGTGTGTGCCTGTGCATGATAGATCTGTTGGGACGCATCCATGGATGATGAAGGGGAATCATGTGTTTGGTAAGCAAATCTAACTAGATCGGTAGATCAATTGTTGTTTGTCGGAGGAAGGGAGAGACACAACTAATGAGCTAGATCGATCGACGTGTGGGTAAAAACGAGTTATAAGGACCTAGCTAGCTATATGTATGGCGAGAGATCGGTCGGTGTACGCCCATTTGTTAGAGGCAAATAAGGCCCAGCGAGACGGATAGACAGAGAGAATGGAGCTAGGAGGTGTTGCGAGAGGCCCAACTACTAGCTAGATAGGGGGAGGAGTGTGCGGTTGTGAGATCGATCAAAAGAGGGGCGAGAGTTTACACGTGTGTCTGACTGTATGAGAGACACGAGGCAAGGACACATAAAGGAGGAGATTGAAGGTGTGTGTGTATGTTGTAGAAAGGCATCGCTGGAGAGGTTTATCGATCGGTGTGTGTCGAAAAGGAGTTGTGGAGACTCTGGGAGAACGACCTAAAGAAAAAAATGAATGTGCTCGGTGGATAGAATGCCGAGGGAGGGGGATGGCGAGGAGGGCGTGTGCATGCACGAGAGAAAGTTAGTGGTAGCTACACAGGTTAGAGGATTGTGTGGGTGTAAGAGACTAACAAAGGTCATAATTTGATATGAAAGCGGATTCATATATTTGAATAAGAGATCATAGTGTTTTAAACATTGGATGCATGAATATAGCGGTGATACACATGTTGTGCACATGTTATACCATAATGTGATGATGCATGGCGTTTGCAACTCACAGCTAAATGCCGAACAATCTAAACCATACTATACATCAAACAATCTCATATTTTATTTGAATTTGTGATAATGTGTGGCATTTGCAGCTTACAACTAAATATCGAGCAATCTAAACAATACTATATATCGAACATTCTCACATTTTATTTGAATTTGTGGTAATGTCTGGTGTTTGCAACTCACATCTAAATACTTGTAGGCGTAGGGGGCGGGGCACCATACATAATGTGATAAACACGTTGTACATATGAGACATGGTTTAGATTATGAAGATCTAGCTAGAGCTAGAAATGTAATGTTATTTGAAATCAAAATAAAGTGGACTCAAAAAATCTAGGTCGAGTTCATATAGTACACATAGTTCATATGTAACTCAAGACTAATCATGTGGTGTGCTGTGAAGATAATACACAAACGATGGATTAACTTGACAATAATGATGATTGTAGATCTTATTAAAACAGAGAGACAAATTCAAATGTTTTGACTTCACAACAATCATTACTGTAGATCTTATTCAAATTTAGTTCATATTGAAGCGGTAGTATATACGTTTGGAATGCACTAAAACGTTCATTTGAGTAGTAGGTTGCATGCATTATACATGTAGCGAAATATTTTAATTGAACATAACATGAATTCAAAGTTTTGAATGACATTTGTAGTGTGCATTGATTTGGTACAGTACACGTTAGGCTTGTCCGGAAATTTCAACCCGCACCTTGTTAGCCCGAAATATTTAAGATATATCTTTGTCTTGTTGTGCTCCGACAACTCCCTCCATCTCAACCCGCGCCTTGCTATTCCAAAATTACAACGCGCGGGAAAACTCCCACCTCCTGTGAAATTCTGACACGCGAAATGCCCGTGGCACCCCTGAACTGAAAGAACCGCCTCAAATCGGTGGGGGGTACTTTTGTAACTTACCCCACATTTTGGACAAGCGCGTCTCTAAGCCATGGTTCCCCACTGCCATCCCATCCGCCCACCCATTCATACACCAAGGCCGCGAAAACCCGCGACGAAACCCCACAACCTGCTCTGCCCGCCACCCAGCCGGAGCCTCTTCCCCGACGACGTCGTCCACAGCAACACCTCGACGTCCCGCATCCACCGTATCAGATGAGGATCCGTCGTTGATCTCATCGTCCCGCCGGTTCAGCCACCCCGTCCTCCACCTCCAAGGAGCTGCCATGATGTTCCCCTCGTCTTTCGCGCCACCTCCATTCCCACACCGCCGTCTTCACCTGCACCACCGGAAGAGCATCATCATCACCGTTTCCTCGGATGAAGTTGCGGCCTAATCGGTGCCACCAAAGAGGTTGTACATTAATCGCCGCATTTTCTTCTTGATTCAATCTCACGGTGCTGCCGGCGCTCGGTCCCGAGCCGACACGGCGCGGCTCCATCCACGGCAGCGTCGTCGGCCACTTCCTCCATGGCGTCACTCCCTCGGCGGCGACGTCCACATCAGTTGGAGCTGCTGCTGCTTTAGCTCTCGCTCGTGCTGCTGCTCTGCTCTAGCTCTTGGTCCCCTGCCTAGTCTACTCTTGCTATTGCTCTCGCTCACGCTGCTGCTCTTGCTTGCGATGATGCTCTAATTTGGCTACACTTCAGTCGATTGAATCGACTTTTGGGTCAGTCGGTTTTCAAGGGGTGGGCTCGCCGGGATGAAGGAAGAACCAGCCGTAGTGGGGAGGAGGATCGCCGGAGAGGTACCCCACTATCTATCTTAGGGTTCAGGATGTGGGCGGTGGTCGCCAGCGGTGGCGGGGCGTTGGCGGGGCGGTGGCATGGGGATCGCCGAAGAAAAAGCTAGGCACGGGGGGGGGGCTAGAGGTATGGCCGGGGCAGCGGTGGACTGGCGGTGGGGAGTGTTTTCGGGGCGGGTGGGGCGGCGCACCGTTGGCTGCGAGTGGCGGGGGGCTGCCGTTTGGCCGGTGGTGGCTGGCGGCTCAGGGGGGTGGAGGTTGAAGATGAACCGCAGGCCCTTGATTATGTATTTTACGGATGAGCGGCTGATGTATTTTACATCTAGCACTTTGTGGTTATGTATTTTACGTCATGTATTGGAGATGATATTAGAATTCCACTCAGGTTAATGTTGTTCGTTGTCTCTCTTGTCCTGCTTCAGCCTCGGCATCGTACAACTCACCGGAGCTGCTCCAACAATGAAAGCCTCCATCACAGCGGAGCAGTACCTCGGGCTCCATCTCCAGACGCCTAAGATCTTCTTCCCCTCCTCCGACAGCAAAGTCAGCCGGAGCATCCTCACCGGCCAACCCAATCACGCTGAGATCGACATGGCTTCGCCAAAGAGGTTGTACACTTGTTGCATCTCTTTTTACTCTACATGTTATATATATTGTCCACTGAGCACACGGATTTGTTCCTTTAGTGTCTCCTTGAAAGATAAAACATGGGAATTTTAATTTTCACTTGTCCTCCTTTTCAAATTCCTATTCATGAAGCACAAGACTAAGAGATAGTAGCATAATAGAATTATAACCGTACATTTTCTTGTGGTTTGACTTAATCTCACCATGCTTCTTTGCATCATGTGATCTTCCATTTGTTGTGAATCAAACACCTAGATTGGCAGAAATCCTGTGTTTTTAAATTCTCTGTTTTGCACGTGCATTCTTATCCTATTCCTGTCTATTTCCTATCCCTGCATTGTTGGAATCCTCCAATTCAAACGAGCCCATACAGAATTACTTCTCTTACAGATAGTTGTCAAAGAAAACCTTGTGTGGTTTGTCCCGCTCCTGCTGCGCCGTCGTCCACCCCAGCTCAGCTGCTCCAACGACAGAAGGGTCCAGCACAGCAGGGATCCGGCCTCCAGACTGTCTTTCGCCGCCTTAGATCTTCTTCCCCGCCGCTGGCAGCCATGAAAACTTCATTACCATCATCAACCGAGCAGATGACCTCGAGGACTACACGGGTCCGCAAGAGAGGTCGCACTCTTTCGTGTCTGCTTACGTTATGCATCGCTTAATATTACATGCTACTTTATCGTCGTGTTCACCGATTAGACTCTGAGTTAGCTCCAAACTAATGGTCAAACTTGAGTTTTTAAATGGTTGTGGGGTACATATCGGGGCCGCTATCAATAGTATTTATCTACTATCTAGTTAATCTCCGGTGTCTACTATGAGTTTCATGTTGGGTGGAAACAAATAGTAAAGAAGCCATTATCTGTATTTTTTAACTGAAGCCATTATCTGCCTGCTATTATTGGTTTTGGGTCTATCCACAGGTTGCTACCATCACTCTGGATTTTTGCATGCACTCCTTACATAATCTCACTATGTTTTATTCCTATGCATGACAGTTATTGTGAACAATGCAAGTGAAAATGTAGAGCAAAAGAGACGAGCCTTGCGTGGCAATAAAATTTCATGCAGACGTCGCTCCATGGTAGGCGCAAAGGCAGCCCCTCTCCGCGCATTTCGGATTGTAATCAAGAGGAAGATATCTGTTCTGAGGGGGATTCAGAAGTGGAAGACAACTCCTATTTACCCCCTGAGGTCTTCGCTCTAACTTGGCATGCTGATGTTGGTTATATCATGCATATGGTGTCTTGCATTGCTTACTTTATACATCAAATATGTCATCTGCTTAGTTTAGACATCCTTTGTGCCAATGCCATCTATTTAGTTTATTCATCGTTTATGTGAATTATGCAATGCCATCTTGTTTAGCCAGGCATCATATATGTGAATTTTGCAATGCCATCCTGCTTAGCCACTCATCTTATATGTAAATTATATCAGGCCATCCTTTTTTTCTGTTACATATTACATTTGTCAACAATGTTAGTACATTCAACTGCTCTTCGTGTGCATCAGCCATTTGACACGGTGATGGCAAATTTTGGAGTGAAAACAAGGTCTTCAGAGCAGACTATGCTATCTGACGAAGCGCATATCTCGCTGGTTACGGATAGCTCCTCAGAGGAGGATTTAGAGACAGATGACCGGTCCTATCCCCCCCCCCCAAGGTGTATGCTCTAACTTGGCAGGGTTATGTTGCTCATATTGTGCGTATGGTGTCTCACATTGCTATGTCATTTGATTAATTTAGACATGCTTTGTGTGAATGCCACCTGTTCAGTGTCTAATTACCATATATGTGAATTGTGCATTGCCATCTTGTTGCAAGACATTATATATGTGAACACAATGCTATCTTGTTGCAAAGGCATTATATATGTGAATTATGCAATGCCATGCTGTTTAGCCAATCATCATGTATGTGAATTATATCATGCTATCATTTTTTTGTATTACATATTCCATTTGTCGACAACGTTTGTATATTCAGCTACTCTTCCTGTGCATCAGCCATTTGAAGCAGTGATGGAAGTATCTGGAGTGAAAACAAGGTATTCAGAGCAGACAATGCTACCTGTTGAAGCAGACATCTTGCTGGCTATAGAGAGCTCCTCAGAGGAGGATTCAGAGACTGATGACCAGTCCTATTTCCCCCCTGAGGTCTATGCTCAAACTTGGCAGGGTTATATTACCCATGTCATGCATGTTGTCTTGCATTGCTTAGTTTTTACATCATATATGGATTGCCATCTGCTTACTTGCTTACTATATAAATCATATATTTGAATTATATCATGCCATCATGTTTACATAGTACATACACATCATCTATCTGAATTATGGCATGGCAACCCATTTAATAAAGACATCATATAGTTATATCATCTCATCCTGTTTAGTGTTTACAGCCATCATATTTTGAATTATGGCATTCTATCCGTGAATGTATGTGAATTATGGCATGCCAACCTATTTAATAAACACATTATATAGTTATGTCATGTCATCCTGTTTACATAGTCTCATATTTTGAACTATGTCTTTCCATCTTTTTTAGTTAGCCATCATAATGTGAAATTGTGTCATGCTATCCTGTTTAGTTAGCCATCATATATGTGAAATTGTGTCATGCTATCCTGTTTGGTTAGACACCATAAATATGAATTATTTCATGCCCTCTTTTATTCTCCACTATCCATTGCACCTGTCTATCATACAATGTCTATACTTTAAATTACTTTTCTTGTTCATCAGCCATTTGAATTAGAGAGCGTGATGGCAGTATCTAAGGGAGTAACAACACGGTCTTCAGAAAAGATAGTGCTACCAGTTGATGTAGATAGAACCACGGTTGTACTTGCCCAAGGACCAGATCCACCACACATAACCCAGACTCCCGCAGATTGTACCCCTACCCAATTGGACAGAGAACCAGCTACACCCCTTCTAACCCCAAACCCGGCAGATAGTAACCCAGTTCCAGTTGACACAGCACCGTCTCCACCACAGAGCACCCAAACACGAGCAGTTAGTAAGGGAACCGCAGTGCCCAAAGCACGAGGACCACCACTCCGAATCCCAACTCAACGCTTAAAGGAGAAGAAGATTTGTTCTCAGGTCAGGTTCTGTAGCTATGGTTCATACGCCTTTGCTCTTGCATTACTGTATTTACTCATACCAAATATTTTCAAATTTGAAGGATGGAATTGAAACTCCAATGGAGCAACAGGTATGTTTTAAACATGTTTCTTTAACTGGTTTGCTGTTGTAACCTGCTATATGTTGATTTCAGTTTCAATTGAATAAACAGTTATGTTCTCATGTCATGCACATTACAAGTGTTGTTATTGCCCTATAGTTACCCACACTTATATTCTGTCTATTCTGCTTTGTCTTCTATGTAGAATAGAGAAGCAGCAAAAGAAAATAAATTGAGTAGCCAAAGGCCTCGTGCACAGTATGGAAGGCATGAAATGAAAGAGAGGAAGGCGGAAGCTATTGGCAAATAGAGGGGGATGTTCTCCGTGTCTTTTAGCCCTCACTAGATGACAACTTGCTTACTTTTCACTAACAAATATTATTTGAACTGTGTCACTATCTGGATTTGGCAACAAAAACTAGAATGATATAGACCATAAAGTGACCATGGTACATAGATATATGTTTGTTTCATGCTGTTATCATGTCCACTTTACTACTGAACTCATTTACCAAAATGAGTTTCCTATACAACATGGTAAACATGTGATGTGTCTGCTTGTTTCTCTTTTAGAATGCGGACAAAATATTGGAGAACAGTACCGCGTTATCCAATGGTAAAGGAAGTAATGCAGATAAGGTTCAAGATAGTGAGACATCCCTGTTAGTCTCCTAGAAAGCTGATAAAAACTATCTTGACGACAGTGAGGGAACCCAAAAGTCATGTCTTGATGTAGTGTTCGAGTTACTGGCCACTACTGCTGGCACAAGCTCTTCGAACTCGCTACCTGAATCGGTTCGTCTTCTTGAGTCTCAACTTCAAGTTGAAAGACATCGATCAGATGTGCTGCGACAGTAAGCTGAAGGACTGAGGAAGTCCCTGCAGAATTCAGATGCATATTTTCTGGTGCAACAGCAAGCGCTGGAGGATTTAAGCGCCAAACAAGAGAAAGTTAATAAGCTTGCTAAGCATCTTGCCAGCATTATGGATACCCAAGATATTGTTTCTTGAGATCTTCTAAAGTGGTTTCAGTTCTGGATTTGTTTTGCTGCGGCATTTATTTGCACTGGTCGCCAACTTTGACAACCAGTGTATATGATATGCTGCTTTGTTCCCTATATTTGCACTGGTGGCGAACTTTGATGCCGAGTGGATGTAATATGTGTAATAGCCGTGATAGCCTAGCGTTAGTTGCTTGCTTATTTATTTCCTTGTTGTCTTGTTTATTTGTTTGCTTGTAGTCATTGCAGTTCTTTTTCCGCGGTTTGCTAGTGGCTGCAATAACCTATTTTTTAAAAGTAGGCCCCAATAACCATGGGCTAATATTTACTGTAGTGACACTGGGCCTCCTACTGGCCGTAGAAACAGTGGGCCTTCTACGGGCCATAGAAACAATGGGCCTGCTACGGGTCGTCGAAACAATGGGCCTTCTACGGGCCGTATCATCAGTGGGCCTTATACGGGTCGTATGATCGATTGGCCAAACATGGGCCAAACAGACCGCATTATGGTCGTAAACGGGCTAGAGTTGGAATCGTCCATTCATGGGCCAACCATAACGGGCCATCTTTAATAGGTCATATTTGATGACGCTATGAAAAAGGCCCAACGTATTAACGGACCACAAACGGGCCGACTATAACCACGAGCTGAATTTGGCCCACAAGCAGAAAATGACAGTAACGGACCGTAACTAAACGAATGCTGGAAATGAGCCCAAGAATAAATGGGCTCTGAGAAGGCTGAAAGATAACATGGGCTGGAAACGGCCCAACGGAATAACGGGCTGTTAATGGGTATAAAGTGATACACTATTCATTAGGGGATCGCAACAGCATTCGAGGGTGAAGTACAACCCAAATTTATTGATTCGACACAAGGGGAGCCAAAGAATATTCTTGAGTATTAGCAATTGAGTTGTCAATTCAACCACACCTGGATAACTTAGTATCTGCAGCAAAGTATTTAGCAGCAAAGTAGTATGATAATAATGGTAATAGTGGCAAAAGTAAAGATAAATGTTTTTGGGTTTTTGTAGTAGTTGTAACAGTAGCAACGGAAAAGTAAATAAGCGAAGAACAATATATGAAAATCTCATAGGCAATGGATCAGTGATGGATAATTATGCCGGATGCGATTCCTCATGTAATAGCTATAACATGGGGTGACACAGAACTAGTTCCAATTCCTCAATGTAATGTAGGCATGTATTCCGTAAATAGTCATACGTGCATATGGAAAAGAACTTGTATGACGTCTTTTGTCCTACCCTCCCGTGGCAGCGGGGTCCTCGTGGAAACTAAGGGATATTAAGGCCTCCTTTTAATAGAGAACCGGACCAAAGCATTAACACATAGTGAGTACATGAACTCCTGAAACTACGGTCATCACGGAGAAGTATCCTGGTTATTGTCACTTCGGGGTTGTCGGATCATAACACATAATAGGTGATTATAGACTTGCAAGATAGGATCAAGAACACACATATATTCATGAAAACATAATAGGTTCAGATCTGAAATCATGGAACTCGGGCCCTAGTGACAAGCATTAAGCATAGCGAAGTCATAGCAACATCAGTCTCAGAACATAGTGGATACTAGGGATCAAACCCTAACAAAACTAACTTGATTACATGGTAAATCTCATCCAACCCATCACCGTCCAGCAAGCCTACGATGGAATTACTCCTGCACGGCGGTGAGCATCATGAAATTGGTGATGGAGGATGGTTGATGATGACGACGGCGACGAATCCCCCTCTCCGGAGCCCCGAACGGACTCCAGATCAGCCCTCCCGAGAGAGATTAGGGCTTGGCGGTGGCTCCGTGTCGTAAAACGCGATGAAACTTTTTCTCTGATTTTTTTTCTCCGCGAGACGGAAGATATAGAGTTGGAGTTGAGGTCGGTGGAGTTCCAGGGGGCCCACGAGATAGGAGGCCGCGCCCTAGGGGCGCGCCCCCCTGTCTCGTGGACAGGCTGTGGGCCCCTGGCATTAATTCTTTCGCCAAAAATTCTTATAAATTCGAAAAAGTGCCTCCGTGGATTTCCAGGACATTCCAAGAACTTTTCTTTTCTACACATAAAACAACATCTTGGAAGTTCTGCTGAAAATAGGGTCAGTCCGGGTTAGTTTCATTCAAATCATGCAAGTTAGAGTCCAAAACAAGGGCAAAAGTTTTTGGAAAAGTAGATACGTTGGAGACGTATCAACTCCCCCAAGCTTAAACCTTTGCTTGTCCTCAAGCAATTCAGTTGATAAACTGAAAGTGATAAAGAAAAACTTTTACAAACTCTGTTTGCTCTTGTTGTTGTAAACATGAAAAGCCAGCATTCAAGTTTCAGCAAATATTATGAACTAACCATACTCACAATAACACTTAGCTCTCACAATCACTCATATCAATAGCATAATCAGCTAGCAAGCCATAATAATAAAACTCGGATGACAACACTTTCTCAAAATAAGTATAATATGATATAACAAAATGGTATCTCGCGAGCCCTTTCTGAGACCGCAAAACATAAATGCAGAGCACCTTTAAAGATCAAGGACTGACTAAACATTGTAATTCATGGTAAAAGAGATCCAGTCAAGTCATACCCAATATAAACTAATAATAATACATGCAAATGACAGTGTGCTCTCCAGCGGGTGCTTTTAATAAGAAGGATGATGACTCAACATAAAAATAAATAGATAGGCCCTTCGCAGAGGGAAGCAGGGATTTGTAGAGGTGCCAGAGCTCGATTTTAAAATAGAGATTGAATAACATTTTGAGCGGCATACTTTTGCTGTCAACGCAACACCTATGAGATGGCTGTATCTTCCATACTAAATGCATTATAGGCCGTTCCCAAATAGAATGGTAAAGGTTTATACTCCCCCGACCACCAACAAGCATCAATCCATGGCTTGCTCGAAACAACGAGTGCCTCCAACATACAACAGTCCTGGGGGAGTTTTGTTTAATTATTTTGATTTGCTTTGATCTTTTTGGATCATGGGACTGGGCATCCCGGTTACCGGCCCTTTCTCGTGAATGAGGAGTGGAGTCCACTCCTCTGAGAATAACACACCTAGCATGGAAGATATAGGCAGCCCTAATTGTAACATGAGTTGCTCGAGCATACAAAACAGAATTTCATTTGAAGGTTTGGAGTTTGGCACATACAAATTTACTTGGAACGGCAGGTAGATACCGCATATAGGTAGGTATAGTGGACTCATATGGAACGACTTTGGGGTTTAAGGAGTTTGGATGCATAAGCAGTATTCCCGCTTAGTACAGGTGAAGGCTAGCAAAAGACTGGGAAGCAACCAACTGAGAGAGCGACAACAGTCGTAAGCATGCATTAAAATTAATTCACATCGAATACAAGCATGAGTTGGATATAATCCACCATGAACATAAATATCGTGAAGGCTATGTTGATTTTATTCAACTACATGCGTGAACATGTGCCAAGTCGAGTCACTTAATACATTCAAAGGAGGATACCATCCCATCATACCACATCATAATCATTCTAATAGCATGTTGGCACGCAAGGTAAACCATTATAACTCATAGCTAATCAAGCATGGCACAAGTAACTATAATCTCTAAATGTCATTGCAAATATGTTTACTTCATAATAGCTGACTCAGGAATGATGAATCATCATATTTCCAAAACAAGAGAGGTCGAGTTCATACCAGCTTTTCTCATCCCAATAAGTCCATCATATATCGTCATTATTGCCTTTCACTCGCACGACTGAACGATGTGTATAATAATAAGAGTGCACGTGCATTGGACTAAGCTGGAATCTGCAAGCATTCAACTTAAGAGAGAAGACAAGTAATATGGGCTCTAAATTAAATAAACAATCATGCATATAAGAGCCACTAAGCATTTTCAATACGGTCTTCTCGACCCCAAAAGGAAAGAAAAGAAAAGAAAATTATTTACACGGGAAAGCTCCCAACAAGTAAGAAGAAGAACTAGAAATCTTTTTGGGTTTTCATTTTAATTCCTACTACAGGCAAGGAAATTAAACTAACTAATTTTTTGTTTTTTCTTAAGGTTTATCAAACACACAAGAATAAAACTAGAAAAATAAATTTAAACTAGCATGGATAATACAATGAAAGAGTATGAGCACGACGACTAGTGTGTGAACATGAATGTGAAGTCGGTGAGAAATACGTACTCCCCCAAGCTTAGGCTTTTGGCCTAAGTTGGTCTAATACCAAGGACCGCCGCTACTCTCCTCGGTGTAATGAGAGGTATAAACAGGATACCACTGGCTGGTCATCTCCAGATCCCACTAGACAGATGATGCACGATAAGGGTCCAACTCAGGTTTCGGCTCAAGTTCAGGTTCTGGAGTAAAATCTTGGGCTCAATGGTTGTTCACCGCTTCCGGTGTGACAAGAAAATTTTCTGCAAGCAAATCAAACAATAAAGACGCAGGCAAAATAATAGTCTCAAAGTGTTTCTCATTGAATCTAAGTTTATACAAGAGCATCCTATCTTTGTTGTCAACAATAAACTTGTGTGCTACCATGCTCTTGTAATCTAAAATGTGAGGAGGCAATAATGTCTCATTTTCCTCATGGTGCCTAATGGGTATCTGAAAATGTCTAGTAAGACGTGCGGCATAGATACCTCCAAATATGGGACATTTTGTACGATTCAGGGCTAGTCATTTAGCAACGACGGCACCCATATTAAAAGTTTTGTCCCCAAGCAAAGCATGTTGAATAATGATAATATCAGGAACGCTCAAATTCCCACTATTTCCACGCCCAATCAAGCATCTACTAGCAAAATAGCAAAATAGCGTAAAACAGGAAAATGTATGCTAGAGACCTTCGCCTCGGAGCCCTTCTTTGGCTCCTCTACAGCTATAGTATTAACAAAGCCACCCTCACCTTCATGATGGGGTTCATCTAATTCTCCCTCATAAGGTATCCTACATACCGCGCAAAAATGACGTAAAGACATTTCTTTGAATTCATCATATAAATGAAATGATACTCCGGGCGGTGATTTCTTAGGATAATAATAAAAGTTTTGCACGAAAGTATTGGTAAGTAAGAGATATTGATCGATTCGGTCATTGATGAAACCGGTGAGGCCTGCAGTCTCGATTAAAGCATAAAAGTCTTCATGGATTCTGGCTTCTTTCAAGAAATCCTCGCATGGCCGTTCACACGCCGTACTTCCGCTAAGCGAGGAAGATTATACTTGGCTTTTTCCTTCTCTTTGGCTTGTTTTTCCTCAAAGCTTTGGCTAGAAGAGCCTTTAAAGAGCCTCCTTTACATTTACTGAAAATTTCTGAAATTTTAGTAACTTCAAAATAAAAGTGGATAAAACTAAACAAGATTGATAGCAACTACTCCTACAAGTGCCTAGAGCCTATATCATGCATTAGAATTTCTTGGGACCTCAAAATTTTAACATGCAAGCTCAAGAACATGGTCACCTAAGCAGCAAAAATTTGCAATGAATAAAGCAATAGAACAAAATCTAATTGGACCAATGGAGGAGTCACATACCAAGCAACAATCTTCCAAAGCAGTTTTGTGAATGGAGCTTTGAGCTAGGAGATCGAAAATTGCAGCAAAACGAGCTAGAACTCGTGTTTGAGCTGGATGGGGATTTTTTTGGGTAGAAGATAAAGTGTGTGGGTGCTGGCATAAGTGGCGGGGAGTCACCAGGGGCACACGAGACAGGGGGCACACCCTATAGGGGGGGCGCGCCCTCCTCTCTCGTGGCCTGGTGTTTGCCCCTCCTGAAGTGTTTTCAGTGCCTAAAATCCTCAAATATTCCAGGAAAAAATATACTAAATTTGCAGGGCATTTGGAGCACTTTTATTTTCGGACTATTTTTTTAATGCACGGATAATTCAGGCAACAGATGGATAATACTATTTTTGCTTTATTTATTCTAAATAACAGAAAGTAAAAAGAGGATACACAAGGTTGTGCCTTCTAGTTTCATCCATCTCGTGATCATCGAAATGAACCCGCTAACAAGGTTGATCAAGTCTTGTTAACAAACTCATTCCGAATAACACGGAACCGGAGAAATTTGCAATGAATAAAGCACTAGAGCATAATCTAATTGGACCAATGAAGGAGTCACATACCAAGAAACAATCTCCCAAAGCAGTTTTGTGAATGGAGCTTTGAGCTAGGAGATCAAAAATTGCAGCAAAACGAGCTAGAACTCGTGTTTGAGCTGGATGGGATTTTTTTGGGTAGAAGATGAAGTGTGTGGGTGCTGGCATAAGTGGCGGGGAGTCACCAGGGGCCCACGAGAAGGGGGGCGTGCCCTACAGAGGGGGGCCTCCTCTCTTGTGGCCTGGTGTTTGCCCCTCCTACAGTGTTTTCAGTGCCTAAAATCCTCAAATATTCCAGGAAAAATCATACTAAATTTGCAGGGCATTTGGAGAACTTTTATTTTCGGACTATTTTTTTAATGCACGGATAATTCAGGCAACAGACGGATAATACTATTTTTGCTTTATTTATTCTAAATAACAGAAAGTAAAAAGAGGATACACAAGGTTGTGCCTTCTAGTTTCATCCATCTCGTGATCATCAAAATTTACCCGCTAACAAGGTTGATCAAGTCTTGTTAACAAACTCATTCCGAGTAACACGGAACCGGAGAAATTTTGTATAACACTAAGTTGCCTCAACGGGGATATGCCCCAACAATAAAAATATCATACTTTTTCTTGACAGTAGGGAGAGGAAATTCGAAACCTCCAAAAATGATAGTTGGAACTTTTTCAATAGAATTGATGCTATGAACTTGAGATTGTTTCCTTGGAAAGTGTACTGTATGCTCATTACCATTAACATGAAAAGTGATATTGCCTTTGTTGCAATCAATAACAGCCCCTACATTATTAAGAAAAGGTCTACCAAGGATAATAGACATACTATCGTCCTCAGGAATATCAAGAATAACAAAGTCCGTTAAGATAGTGACATTTGCAACCACAACAGGCACATCCTCACAAATACCGACTGGTGTAGCAGTTGATTTATCAGCCATTTGCAAAGATATTTCAGTAGGTGTCAACTTATTCAATTCAAGTCTATGATATAAAGAGAGAGGCATAACACTAACACCGGCTCCAAGATCACATAAAGCAGTTCTGACATAATTTCTTTTAATAGAGCATGGTATAGTTGGAACACCCGGATCTCCAAGTTTCTCTGGTATTCCACCCTTAAAAGTGTAATTAGCAAGCATGGTGGAAATTTCAGCTTCCGGTATCTTTCTTTTATTTGTGATGATATCCTTTTATATACTTAGCATAAGGATTTACTTTAAGCATATCAGTTAAGCGCATACGTAAGAAAATAGGTCTAATCATTTCAGCAAAGCTCTCAAAATCCTCATCATCCTTTGACTTGGATGGTTTAGGAGGAAAGGGCATGGGTTTCTGAGCCCATGGTTCTCTTTCTTTACCATGCTTCCTAGCAACAAAATCTCTCTTATCATAACGTTGATTCTTTGATTGTGGGTTATCAAGATCAACAGCAGGTTCAATCTCTACATCATTGTTTTTGCTAGGTTGAGCATCAACACGAACATTATCATTAACATTATCACTAGGTTCATGTTCATCACCTGATTGTGTTTCAGCATCAGAGATAGAAATATCATTGGGATTCTCAGGTGTGTCTATAGTGGGTTCACTGGAAGCATGCAAGGTTCTATCGTGTTTCTTCTTGTTCTTAGAAGAACTATGTGCATCTAAATTATTTCTCTGAGAATCTTGCTCGATTCTCTTACGGTGGCCTTCAGGATATAAAGGTTCCTGAGTCATCCTACCAATTCTAGTAGCCACTCTAACGGCAAAGTCATTTTTATTATTCAATTCATCAAGCAAATCATTTTGAGCTTTGAGTACCTACTCAGCTTGAGTAGCAACCATAGAAGCATACTTGCTAACGCAGTGAAGTTCATTTTTAACTCTAGCCAGATTATCACCTACGCGTCCTATCTCGAAAGCATTATTCTTTAACTCTCTACGAACATAAGCATTAAAACTTTCTTGTCTAGCCATAAAGTCATCAAATTCATTTAAGCATGGGCTATGAAATTTAGTAGAGGGTATTTCAACTTCATCATATCTATAGAGAGAATTTACCTTTACTACCTCTGTCGGGTTATCAAGACAATGTGGTTCTTCAGGCGGTAAATTAAGACCATGTATTTCTTCAATAGGTGGTAAATTCTTGAGATCTTCAACTTTAATACCTTTTTCTTTCATTGATTTCTTTGCCTCTTGCATATCTTCAGGACTGAGAAATAAAACACCTCTCTTCTTCGGAGTGGGTTTAGGAATAGGCTCAGGAGTTGGCTCAATTGGTTCAGGAATTACTTCAGGAACTGGCTCAGGAAGAGTCCAATTATTTTCATTAGTCAACATATTATTCAATAATATTTCAGCTTCGTCGACTGTTCTTTCCCTGAAAACACAACCAGCACAACTATCCAAGTGGTCCTTGGAAGCATCGGTTAGTCCATTATAAAAGATATCAATTATTTCATTTTTCTTAAGAGGATGATCAGGCCATCATCTCAGCCTTCTCCGATGGTGTGTGTGATGTCAAGATGAAAGAAGAGCTTGCGATCCATGAAGACCTGTGCACCTCCCTTGAGCTGTTCAACTTGGCAACCAATTGCGCTAGGGCTGAGGAAGGACGCATTTCCCTCCTCGGGCTGCTGGCTGCCGACCCAGAAGAGAAGAAGCCCAAGGTCAAGGACGTGAAGCGCAAGGGGGTGGCCGTGCTTGCAGCAGAACCGGACACCAAGCGGGGAAGGGATCAGCCTGAGTCGTCCAAAGGCAGTCGGTACTGCGTGTACCACGACCTCCACACCCACAACACCAACGAATGCCAAGAGCTCAGGGCCGTGCAGGACGTGCGCTACCTACCGCATCACAGCCCACCCCACGGGTCAGCGCTGCCCACGGCCTCCAGTAAACTACAAACACCAGAAACTACTTGCAACTCCTGGACAGAGGACTAGGGTGAATAAGAAGTCGAGCGGGGTCATATTTCAGGGCCCAATGCATGGTAGTAGCTGAATCTTAAATCGCACATACAGATCTCAGTGCTTAAGGTCGGCTTCAATGAAACAACCCACCATGTACTCCTACATGGCCTTTCATCGATACCTTTACCAAATCATGTTCACCACATCACCCTCATTACCGGCATGATCATTTCACTCTAGCCCATCACCCAGATGAACCAGACCTGACACGACTCTGAGCATAGAAGGCATAGCAAGGTAGGAACAACACATACATATGGCTCAATCAACTCCTACACATGCTAGTGGGTTTCATCTAGTTACTGTGGCAACGATAGGTCATGTAGAGGAAATGGGTTCAACTACCGTAGCACACAACAGTTTGAAACGCGTTGTCTTAATGCAGTAAAAGAGAGCAGAAGCGAGAACATGGGATTGTATCGATATGATCAAATGGTTGGTTGCTTGCCTGAAGGGTCGATGCACTGATATTGTTCTTCGTTAGGGTAATCGTGGTACTCCTTGGAGGCAGAACCTGCCGCAAAGAGCACCGATACACAACATCACCAAACAATATGCAACAATATGATGCATGCATGAGACATGGCAAAATGAGTGTATTGGGCTAATGCAACTAAGACCAGATGGGTTTGAACCATTTTGAATCAAAGATTCAAGTTTCAAACTCATAAATGACCCTTTTAAGTGCTTTATCTTGTTCTGCACTAAACATCAGGTTAGCTTGCTTAAACATGCATGAAACCAGTACAGATGGGTAGATTGGATTTTCCTAACGGCCGACGCCGCGAGCGCAACGACCGGGGCTATGGCTGAGGAGGAGGAAGAGGTGGAGGATGATGGGAAGACCGTGGCCCACGCCAAGGGTGGCGCAATCGACCTCGCGAGGACCGCTGGCAAGATCAGCCTCGCGAGGGAGGCTGGAGGGATCAGCCTCGTGAGGATCGTCCGCAAGGCAACGCGGGCCTCCCTCCTCTGCCACCACAGCCAAGGAGGAACAAAGACCATCATCAGGACGAGGGGCTGGGGGCTTCCAGGAGCCACGCGCAATCGCTTACATCTTGGGTGGAGCTCAAGCCCCAGCCTCTCAGCGCATCTTCAAGCAGTTTGCTCGCGAAGTGAATGCAGTCCTCCCCAAGCTCGAAGCCACGCGCCCCCTCAGGTGGTCAGCCTGCGCCATCACTTTCAGCTCAGCGGATCAGCTCAAGTGTGCAACCATAGCCGGAGTCCTCCCAATGCTTTGTTCCCCGATCATCAGCAATGTGCAAGTCACCAGGACCCTCATCGATGGCGGGGCAGGGCTCAATGTCCTGTCCGTCGAGACATTCAACAATCTCCAAGTGCCATACAACCAGCTTCAGCCAACCAAGCCTTTCTCAGGAGTCACTAATGGTTCCACAGTCCCGATAGGGCAGGTCCGCCTTCCTGTCACCTTCGGGAAGCGCGACAACTACCGCACTGAGTTCATTGACTTCGACATCGCGCACATCCGCCTGCCGTACAATGCCATCCTCGGGTACCCAGCTCTGGCCAAGTTCATGGCCGTGACTCATCATGGTTACAATGTCCTCAAGATGCCAGGAAGCGGTGGAGTCATCACAGTGCCTTGTGAAGAGAGAGACGCAGTGTGTTCTTTGGAGCGTGCCTTTCAAGCCGCATCAATTGAAGACCCAGATCACAGGAGCTGAAGGCTTCCCGAGGCAGTCCCTAAGAAAAAGAAGGCGTCACCTGGTCAGAACCCTCGGGAGGCAAGCCCCTCAGAGTCCGCGCCCGTTCCAAGGGCGCCTCCTTCTGTCGCATAGGAAGGTGCGCCCGGTGCCCTCCTCGAGCAAGGCTCGGGGGCTCTCTCCTGGAGGGTCACTGACTTTGCTAAAATCACGAGGGAGGCGCTCGGGCACCACTTGGAGGCGTGTTTCAAAGCACGTTTCCCTCAGGCAGGAGCGAGGCAAGGAGGGCCAAACCCTCGGGAGTTCGTCAGGGAGATCATTCAGGAGCTGCTGGAGTCAAGAGTCATAAGTGGCAGCCGCCGCTTACCCGCCGTAGCTCCCCATCCGGGCGAGGATGGTGGGCTGCGCGTCTGCATCGACATACCAGGGCTCAACCGAGCCGCCTCTCAGGAGCACCTCTGGCCCTCACACATGGGTCGCTGCGAAGGTACACCCCACATCTATGTTCACATGCCTTACGGCTTGCCGAACGCGGCTGCTGTGCGCCAGCGCCTCATGAGGAGCATCTTGGAGGCCTAGGCGGCCAGGCGTTCCGCAGTGCTGGCAGAGATGGAGATGGTCTATGAGGAGCCACCAGCGCCTCCGGAGCCTCCCGAGGCTCCTGGGCCTGGGGGCTCATGAAGATTGGCTTCCGCAGCACACGACGTCGCTACTTCAGCATCCCTTCATCTTTAACACCATCAGGTGACATCTTTCGAGTTTCATTTTTTAGCTGGGAGCGCCCTCAGGGCTACATCATTCCCAGGCCGCGTGGGTCCGTCCCTGCGGCATGTATCCCTCTTGTTCATGTTTTTAGCTTGCTTTGTTGGGGGCGCCCCTCGGGCTGCATTATCCCCAAGCCACTTGGGCCTGACCCAGCGGCATGTATCCCTCTCGCATTTATTCGGGTCGTGCGTTTGACCCACCGTGATCATTACTTGCTTGTGGCGAAACCTTTCTTCCTTCATGCCGGCAGCTTGCACGTTAAAGGGGGGTACCTGAGCATCGCGACTCATGGACTCTTACTGGCTCTCCAGCCCTCACCTCCTGGCCTTGTCCACGGCATCGCGACCTGGCATACCAGCGACGGCTGAGCTCGCTCAAGGGCCGGGACCCGAGGACGTAGAGCATCGGCATCTAACCAAATTTGCAGGAGCACATTACAAGTAAAGGCCCAGAGCCAAGCGCAACCCGCCTTGAGGTAGGGCCCCGTGAGTCCCGCGCTGGCTCATGGGTGCCCAGATACACCTCGCCAAGCCCTACCGTGCCAGCCATGTGTCAGGGCGGGGATGTACACGCCCCGGGGGCTCCTCCCGGAGGGGAGCCCCCTCCCACGCACCAGTGGAAGCAACATGCTCCGCGCTGGCTGACGACACTGCCGAGGAGCGGCTATGCCCGTAAACATATGAAAGCGCTATGCTCCGCGCTGGAGATAAACAACTGAGGGTGGCCCCCGGCTGCATCAACCTCAGGGAGCCCAGAGCTCAGTGTACGGCCTCGTCGTAACGTCTCCCCTCGGGAGTGCCACGCGAGGGGGCTGGACACGGGGGCTACGCCTGGGTCATGCCCAGGCACACGCCACCCAGCCAGGCCCCTTGGGCCTGGTTCGTCGCACGTCTCTCCCCGAACGGAGCCAAGGTACGAAGGCCGTTTGAACGTCAAGGGGGACTCCTGAGCATTGCGACTCGGGAGCCTAACTGGTCACGTAGCCCCTCACCCCTTAGTTCCGAAAGGCTAACGGTGGTTGAGGTATGCGCGGGGCCGGGCTCTGCCGACGTAGAACGGTAAATCTGTTCACACATCTCCCCTCCCTACTTGCTATTCGCGCGTCAAGGGGGACTCCTGAGCATCGCGACTCAGGAGCCTAACTGGTCACGTAGCCCCTCACTCCTTGGTCCCGTCCTGGTTTCTGGTCGAGGCTAACAGCGACTGAGGTATGCACGGGGCCGGGCTCTGCCGATGTAGAACACAAGCAAGTAGGAAGGAAAAACGCAAATCTCAAGGAATCCAAAAGCAGATATTATAGTCCGTAGATTGTTTCCACAACGCCAAACACAAGTTTAAACGCCTCCACGAGGCATGATGCATGTTGCAGGAGATGAAAGCAGGACAGGACCCACGAGGGGGTCACTTTCCGGCAACGCCATCGCTGGCGGCGGAGCTGTGCTGGACGGTTGCGCTTCGTGGAACCTCAGGATCGGTAGCACCTTGCCTCGGCTTGGTGCTGAAGGCACGACACCTCGCCAGCAGAGCCTCCGCTCGACCCTTCATAGCTTCAGCAGCGGCGGCGGCAAGATCGCCATTCACAGGCTCCAGAAGGCTGTCAAGGTCGACGTTGGGGTCGCGAAGATAAACGTGGGTGAAGACGCGCGTCAGTGCTACAGAAGAAAGGACACACGCCTCATCCTCAGCCGTGGGGCCCAGGACGATCGCGACTTCTTCAAGGGCGCGAACCAGGAAAGGAAGCAACTTGGCGGGGCCATCATCGGCGCCGGCTAGCGGACTCTCCAGGCCGCTGTCATAAAGTGTCTTCAGCAAGGAGCGAGCTTTCTCTTCCAGCTTCGCGAAGGCCACGCAGTCCTCGGCCAGGACCCGCGCCTTGCCGTCCAGCTCAATCTTCCTTGCCTCCAACGACTGCTCCAGCGTATCCAAGCGGCCATGGCGCTCATCAAGCTCGGCATCCCGGTCCTTGGCGGCAGCCTCGCGAGCCTTCATCTCTGCCTCCTTCTCCTGGCGGTCATGGGCCTCCTTGGCGAGCTGGTCGCAAAGGCCATGCAGCTCGCTCTCCAGCGCCTTGCAGCGACCCCGAACATCCGCAACCTCCCCAAGGCGGCATCACAAGCGGCCCTGGCCTGAAGGATGGCTTGCTTTTCCTCATCACAGGCCGTCGCGGCCTGAACCAGCACTGCTCGAATTGAAGCATCAGAGCAGACCCAGCCGGAGAACAGCTCCAGGCGCCCGGCCACCAGACGAGGATCGGCGCCCTGGAGATCTCCTCGCAACTAGTCCAATTCAGCAGCAGCATGATCCAAGAAAGTAGACGGGGTCAGAGAAATGGCAGTTGGCGGAGTAGGAGGAGAAGACGGCAGCGTGATCATAGCACCATGAGTTGGGACCTTCTGCGCCCCAACGACTGCGGCAGTGGCGTCAGGAAAAGACGCCTCGAGAGTCGCTTGGGCCATGGGGGCTGAGCTTGCCCTAGCACGCCCCGCCTGGCCTCGCGAGGATGACTGGGCAGGAGAGTCTCGGGCCTTGCCGCCCCCTTCTCCTGCGGGTGGAAGTGCTGCCCCTGACGGAGCCTCAGGGGCCCCCTTCAGCCTTTTCACCGCAGGCACCGGCCTAGCCAAGGAATATGGACGTCAAGCCTCAGCAACAAAGCAAGAAGCAAAACAAGAATCAAGCACTTACTGGTCATCGCCCGCGGGCTCAACCAACCTTCGGCCGAACTTGAAGCCCGAGATCCGGCTGCTGGGGTCAGCCTCAGGAGACTCGGGAGCAGGAGGCATGTCTGCAGATCGCCTCGGAGCCGGAGTAGGCCCACGGAGAATCAGCCCCGTCCTGTCCTTCTTCGGGATCAGGGGCGAGCTCTCACCGCCTCACTCGTGGCCATCCTCATCCTCTTCCAGCATGAGGCGAAGAGCGCGGGACCTGCGCTGAGGGAGGGGCTCTCTCGACTCCCCGCCGGTCGCCTTGGAATCGGGCTCCTCTTCCTGCCCCTCTTCCTCCTCTCTGCCGGAGTCGCTAGAGGACACGTTCACTGTCACCCAAGTCGCCAGGTCCTCAGGAACCTCCACGGGCACAGGCCCTTCCCCGTTGAAAGCAGGCATGGAGTTCACCAACTGCTCCCAATTGTCCCGAAGGAACAGGGGTACAGGAGCACCCTCCAGCCTCGCCACGTCTCCCCCAACCAAGGCATGGAGGACCATGGCCAGATCTTCGTCGGCCAGGGCTGCGGAGCTCGGGCGAAGGGCGGCATCGGCCTCCCTGAGCCTCCACAGCGGGAGTGAATATTTCCGAAGCGGAGCCACCCGATGCTCCAGGAACTCCCTCAAGAGCGATGCCCCGGTCAGCTTCGCCGTCGCCATGTTGCCTGGCCCTGGTTAGCTTCACGCGGGGATCGACAAGCTCCACGCGGGACCAAGCGTCGATGTCCTCGGGCTGCCTCATAGGGAGGATCAGCCGGGGATGGATGCGCCCAGCATCCACCATGACCCACTTACTCTGGAAGCCTTCAATCCTCTCCCCAGGCTTCGAGATGGCATTGGAGCTGGAGTACACGACAAAGCTTGCGCACGCGGTGATGGAGCCGCGAGAAACCCGGAGGTAAAAGTAGTGGCGCAGCAAGGCCACAGAGGGCTTTACCCCGACATGAGCCTCGCAGTAATAGGCGAAAACCGCCAGAAGAAGAACAGAGTTGGGATGGAGGTGCAGAGCTTGCAGGTTATAGTGGCGGAGAACAGAAAAAAAAGAACTCGGAAAAGGGAGGCACCAGACCGGCGGCGATGGCGCTCACGAAGAGCGGGTAGAAGGTGCTTCCTTTCTCCTCAGGAAGGACAGAGCCAACCTTGAGCGTGGCCGTCCCGTCATTGCCTTGCGCCGCCATCATCAGGCGCGTGAGGGCCATGTTCTTCCCCGACACGTTTGGAGAATCTAGCGCAGGTGAGTACCAGGCCCCGACCGGAGTCTGACGAGGCGCCATGGCTTGCTAAGGTGCGGGTCCGAAGCAGATCTGGGGGATTTCGGGAGCAAGAAGGAGGAGAGTGAGAAAGGGGATCTGGGCAAACGACTGGAGGAAGCAGAGAAGTTAAGCCTGGTATGGTGCCACTCTTTTGTCGATTCGTGCAGTTGCCGAGGCGTCGTGGGGAGCGGGGACGCCCACGTCCAATCGACCGCCATGCGGTGCCCAAGGCCGCAGGCTATTGGGGCCCGCGGCGCTTCACACTTGCCCCTTCTCTTCTCGGCTAAGCCAAGTCCAGGCGCGCCTTGGGCTGGGGGCTACTGTCGGTGTTCTGGGAACGGGGGTACCCAGACTTGCCTGCTTGCGGCCTGCAGCGTGGCTCAAGGGGTGGCCCAGTACGGCCCATCTTCATCAACACAAGCTCAAGACCCTCGCGAGGGGCCAAGCCTCGCGGGGCGGATGACAGGAAGCTTCCTCAGGCACGGCCTCATCACGATGGCTCGCGAGGAGGCAGAGATATCAAGGCGGGGTACCTCACGAGGTGCCCGTGACGCAAGCCATGATGACCCAAGCCATGCGGGCGCTGGCCTGCGCAGAGTCCTTGTTTCCTCTTTGGTGCAAAGGGAGCAAGCGCAGGCAAGAGTATCAAGCAAAGGCAACCATTTCGGTGCAACAAGACAAAGACCAGCAGAACGGCAGGATGGAGATCATCGTGGAGCCCAAGCTGGCGTCACCGCCAGAGTCTTTGGCAGGCGAGGACCGACTTTAGTCAGGATAAGTGTACTAGATGTTCCCCTTCAAAATGGCCAATTGTTGGCGCCCTTCCCGCTCAAATATTTGGGAAGAGGCCCAGGGCCTCGCCCTATAAATAGGACTAGCCACTCTCAAGGCAGGGAGAGAGCAGTCAAACTCGAGCCAGGACATCGAGCAGTTGAACCCTAGCCAGAACCACCAACACAAGAACACCCCTCGTGAGGCAGTTCTTCCTTGTATTGTTCATCATCAGCCCCTGAGGCAATCCACCACACCACAAACTAGAGTAGGGTATTACACCACAATGGTGGCCCGAACTAGTATAAACCTCGTGTTCCTTGTGTTGTTCTTCGTGTAGTTTAGATCCTTGCGAGGCGGCGAGACATAGGTAGGTAGGAGGTGCGATCTCCGCGTGCACCCCAGAGTTTGAACCTAGAGGGGTCTGCCGGAACCCAAAATCCGACAACAGTCCCTAGCCCTTGAATCGTGAACCCTGACCAGGCTTCAATTTGCTGGCAATGTTCGAGCTTCCTAATAAATGAAGTTTGCAACCTTTTGACCATTGGATCATTTTGTGTAGTTTCACCAAAATTGAGATGAGCATCCCTGTGGCAAAGAAATTGAAGAAGCGTGATTACAATAAGATTACTGGGACTAGTTGATGAGACATAAACTCATCACAAATACAGTACATAGAAGCCAGTAGAGGTTTCCCTCAAAAAAAAGCCAGTAGAGGTATCAGGTATGTGCTGGGCAAAAAAGTAGAGAAATATCCATAGGGAGTGATGTGGGCAGCTGGAGGAGTGGTGCAAGCCGGCTGTAAAGGGAGTTGTACCTGAGGGACGTAGCTCAACCTTGATGAGGGCGGCGGGAGGCGGCAACTGCCCACGTCACGGCACTGAGAAAGGGACGAAGGCAACCTCACCGGCTTTGTGAGAGAGAACGGCGGGAACCCCTGACCGGGACGTGCCGACAGTGGGTTTTCACCGTCGGCGACGGCCACCGCATCTACACTAAGCATCCACCCCTTCCCCAAGCGAACGTGATCCGCCGGGATGTTATAGATGTGGCCATAGTCGTTTTGTGCGAGAGAGTGTGAAGAGAGCAACCCCAGCAAGTAACCGTGTAGGCTGGCCCGTCCTAACTATCTATATAGTGGAGCGCTCGCGCGTGTAGGAGTAAACTCCTCTCCAAAATATTAACCTTGCGATTGGCTCTTCGCCTCTTCGGGAAGTCGAGCAATAATGGTAGTGGAGTATATATCGTTCTGGCTATATGAGACCGAATGAATTGCTGCACGTCCACCACGTGGGCGAGGGTCGAGGGGCGAGGGAGAGTGCTACTACCTCCGTCCTGGTTTATAGGTCCCTTTTATAGTTTGTGCCAAATTTTGACTAAAGATTTAACTAAAAAAATGTTAATGCATGTCAAGAAAAATTATCTCATTGGATTCGTATTTGAACATAGTTTTCAAAAATATAATGTTTGGTGATATGCGTGAACATTTTCTTAGTTTAATCTATGGTCAAAATTTGGCACGAAATACAATGGGAACCAATAAACCCGGACAGAGGTAGTAGTACATACGGAGCAAAATGAGTGAATCTACACTCTAAAATACGTCTATATACATCAGTGTTTGGAGTATGTACTAGTAGTTCATATTGAAATCTACTAAAGGACATATATATTCCAAACAATATGATATAATCTCTATAACCAAGGTAGTAGGGACGAGGAGTAAACGAAGGGAGTAGTAAATTTTTCTCCTCGTCCTGCGAGCCACCGCGCACATGGGCGAGGGAGACGGCGTACTAAGCAAGCTTCTCCTTGTTCTGCGAGTTGACGGGACACATCAAAAGTACTCCAGTGTATAGAGCCTTGCCTCTAAGGTAGGCCCCACATGGTTTGCCTCTTTTTTTAATTTAACATAACGCGTCAAGTCGCATTTTGTTTGTTCACCCATGGTAGACGATCCTCCCTCCACCAAGTGCACAACCAGTACACGTGCCAAATTACCATGTGGGCTGCCTTTTTCATATAGAAATGAGCTCCACCGTGTATCTGTGCGGGTGTGGTTGGGAAAGAGACGGGAGTACGTGCACCGTGCATGCACCCTCTTCTCTTCGTGCACGTCCCCCACCTACGTGGGTGTGTGTGAGAGATACAAACCGCATTCGTGAGTGTTTTTTGTTTTGGGGTGGGGGTGGGGGGTTGGGTGAGGGTTGATTTCCTGAATTATTTGTGGGAATATGTGTTGATGACATCTCAAACAAAATTTTGCATGCAATGTGTGTGAAATGGAGGCCTATCCATATCATACATAGAGGGTCGGGCAATCCACGAGAAGAGGGGGAGGGGTCATAGCTATCGATAGAGTCGAAGAGAGGATTAAGTGGGTGGGTGCGAGATCGATGAAGAGAGCCATCGAAATTGTGTGTGTGTGCAAGTCAAAGATATAGCACGACTAGCCTACTGGAATGTTAGAGGGCACATGTCAAGTTTGTGTGTGGCAGGGAGACATGACTAGAGCGCTCGATGTATCGGTGTGTGTGGGGGGAAGGGGGGTGGGGGGAGGGGTAGGCAGAGGCCTAACTATAGAGGTAGAACGACTCGTATATGTGTTGAGAAGGAGAGACCCAGCTATGTCTTGAGGGAGATCGGTCAACATCCATACATAACTGAAGGACGGGAAATATGATGGGACAGAGAGAGAGAGGAGAGAGAGAGGGAAGGAGAGGGAGGGAGAGGGGTAGAGTGTTGGGTGGGTGATGGGGTTGCTTCTCGAAGATGTTGGGAGAGGCCTACTAGACAAACTGAGGGTGGAATTGCGATGTTATCGATAAGAGCGGGGATGTGTTTCTGTGTGTGCCTGTGCATGATAGATCTGTCGGGACGCATCCATGGATGATGAAGGGGAATCATGTGTTTGGTAAGCAAATCTAACTAGATCGGTAGATCAATTGTTTTTTGTCGGAGGAAGGGAGAGACACAACTAATGAGCTAGATCGATCGACGTGTGGGTAAAAACGAGTTATAAGGACCTAGCTAGCTATATGTATAGCGAGAGATCGGTCGGTGTACGCCCATTTGTTAGAGGCAAATAAGGCCCAGCGAGACGGATAGACAGAGAGAATGGAGCTAGGAGGTGGTGCGAGAGGCCCAACTACTAGCTAGATAGGGGGAGGAGTGTGCGGTTGTGAGATCGATCAAAAGAGGGGCGAGAGTTTACACGTGTGTCTGACTGTATGAGAGACATGAGGCAAGGACACATAAAGGAGGAGATTGAAGGTGTGTGTGTATGTTGTAGGCAGGCATCGCTGGAGAGGTTTATCGATCGGTGTGTGTCGAAAAGGAGTTGTGGAGACTCTGGGAGAACGACCTAAAGAAAAAAATGAATGTGCCCGGTGGATAGAATGCCGAGGGAGGGGGATGGCGAGGAGGGCGTGTGCATGCACGAGAGAAAGTTAGTGGTAGCTACACAGGTTAGAGGATTGTGTGGGTGTAAGAGACTAACAAAGGTCATAATTTGATATGAAAGCGGATTCATATATTTGAATAAGAGATCATAGTGTTTTAAACATTGCATGCATGAATATAGCGGTGATACACATGTTGTGCACATGTTATACCATAATGTGATGATGCATGGCGTTTGCAACTCACAGCTAAATGCCGAACAATCTAAACCATACTATACATCAAACAATCTCATATTTTATTTGTATTTGTGATAATGTGTGGCGTTTGCAGCTTACAACTAAATATCGAGCAATCTAAACAATACTATATATCGAACATTCTCACATTTTATTTGAATTTGTGGTAATGTGTGGTGTTTGCAACTCACATCTAAATACTTGTAGGCGTAGGGGGCGGGGCACCATACATAATGTGATAAACACGTTATACATATGAGACATGGTTTAGATTATGAAGATCTAGCTAGAGCTAGAAATGTAATGTTATTTGAAATCAAAATAAAGTGGACTCAAAAAATCTAGGTCGAGTTCATATAGTACACATAGTTCATATGTAACTCAAGACTAATCATGTGGTGTCCTGTGAAGATAATACACAAACGATGGTTTAACTTGACAATAATGATGATTGTAGATCTTATTAAAACAGAGAGACAAATTCAAATGTTTTGACTTCACAACAATCATTACTGTATGTCTTATTCAAATTTAGTTCATATTGAAGCGGTAGTATATACGTTTGGAATGCACTAAAACGTTCATTTGAGTAGTAGGTTGCATGCATTATACATGTAGCGAAATATTTTAATTGAACATAACATGAATTCAAAGTTTTGAATGACATTTGTAGTGCGCATTGATTTGGTACAGTACACGTTAGGCTTGTCCGGAAATTTCAACCCGCGCCTTGTTAGCCCGAAATATTTAAGATATATCTTTGTCTCGTTGTGCTCCGACAACTCCCTCCATCTCAACCCGCGCCTTGCTATTCCAAAATTACAACGCGCGGGAAAACTCCCACCTCCTGTGAAATCCCGACACGTGAAATGCCCGTTGCACCCCTGAACTAAAAGAACCGCCTCAAATCGGTGGGGGGGTACTTTTGTAACTTACCCCACATTTCGGCCAAGCGCGTCTCTAAGCCATGGTTCCCCACTGCCATCCCATCTGCCCACCCATTCATACACCGAGGCCGCGAAAACCCGCGACGAAACCCCACAACCTGCTCTGCCCGCCACCCAGCCGGAGCCTCTTCCCCGACGACGTCGTCCACAGCAACACCTCGACGTCCCGCATCCACCGTATCAGATGAGGATCCGTCGTTGATCTCATCGTCCCGCCGGTTCAGCCACCCCGTCCTCCACCTCCAAGGAGCTGCCCTGATGTTCCCCTCGTCTTTCGCGCCACCTCCATTCCCACACCGCTGTCTTCACCTGCACCACCGGAAGAGCATCATCATCACCGTTTCCTCGGATGAAGCTGCGGCCTAACCGGCGCCACCAAAGAGGTTGTACATTAATTGCCGCATTTTCTTCTTGATTCAATCTCACGGTGCTGCCGATGCTCGGTCCGAGCCGACACGGCGCGGCTCCATCCACGGCAGCGTCGCCGGCCACTTCCTCCATGGCGTCACTCCCTCGGCGGCGACGTCCACATCAGTTGGAGCTGCTGCTGCTTTAGCTCTCGCTCGTGCTGCTGCTCTGCTCTAGCTCTTGGTCCCCTACCTGGTCTACTCTTGCTATTGCTCTCGCTCACGCTGCTGCTCTTGCTTGCGATGATGCTCTGATTTGGCTACACTTCAGTCGATTGAATCGACTTTTGGGTCAGTCGGTTTTCAAGGGGTGGGCTCGCCGGGATGAAGGAAGAACCAGCCGTAGTGGGGAGGAGGATCGCCGGAGAGGTACCCCACTATCTATCTTAGGGTTCAGGATGTGGGCGGTGGTCGCCGGCGGTGGCGGGGCGTTGGCGGGGCGGTGGCATGGGGATCGCCGGAGAAAAAGCTCGGCACGGGGGGGCTAGAGGTATGGCCGGGGCGGCGGTGGACCGGCGGTGGGGAGTGTTTTCGGGGCGGGTGGGGCGGCGCACCATTGGCTGCGAGCGGCGGGGGGCTGCCGTTTGGCCGGTGGTGGCTGGCGGCTCAGGGGGGTGGAGGTTGAAGATGAACCGCAGGCCCTTGATTTCGTATCCAACGGCTGCAAATCGAGTGACCAGAGATGAAAAAGTCAGTCGACCGACGTGTAGCCTCACCTTGCTAGTGTGTTCAGTTTTGACAACAAAATTTAGTTTCGACAGCAAAATTCAGTTTCGACAGTTAAGTTCAGTTTCGGCAGTTAAGTTCGGTTTCGACAGTTAAGTTTAGAGATGAGCGACTGATGTATTTTACATCTAGCACTTTGTGGTTATGTATTTTACGTCATGTATTGGAGATGATATTAGAATTCCACTCATGTTAATGTTGTTCGTTGTCTCTCTTGTCCTGCTTCAGCCTCGGCATCGTACAACTCACCGGAGGTGCTCCAACAACGAAAGCCTCCATCACAGTGGAGCAGTACCTCGGGCTCCATCTCCAGACGCCTAAGATCTTCTTCCCCTCCTCCGACAGCAAAGTCAGCCGGAGCATCCTCACCGGCCAACCCAATCACGCTGAGATCGACATGGCTTCGCCAAAGAGGTTGTACACTTGTTGCATCTCTTTTTTACTCTACATGTTATATATATTGTCCACTGAGCACACGGATTTGTTCCTTTAGTGTCTCCTTGAAAGATAAAACATGGGAATTTTAATCTTCACTTGTCCTCCTTTTCAAATTCCTATTCATGAAGCACAAGACTAAGAGATAGTAGCATAATAGCATTATAACCGTACATTTTCTTGTGGTTTGACTTAATCTCACCATGCTTCTTTGCATCCTGTGATCTTCCATTTGTTGTGAATCAAACACCTAGATTGGCAGACATCCTGTGTTTTTAAATTCTCTGTTTTGCACGTGCATTCTTATCCTATTCCTGTCTATTTCCTATCCCTGCATTGTTGGAATCCTCCGATTCAAACGAGCCCATACAGAATTACTTCTCTTACAGATAGTTGTCAAAGAAAACCTTGTGTGGTTTGTCCCGCTCCTGCTGCGCCGTCGTCCACCCCAGCTCAGCTGCTCCAACGACAGAAGGGTCCAGCACAGCAGGGATCCGGCCTCCAGACTGTCTTTCGCCGCCTCAGATCTTCTTCCCCGCCGCTGGCAGCCATGAAAACTTCATTACCATCATCAACCGAGCAGATGACCTCGAGGACTACACGGGTCCGCAAGAGAGGTCGCACTCTTTCGTGTCTGCTTACGTTATGCATCGCTTAATATTACATGCTACTTTATCGTCCTGTTCACCGATTAGACTCTGAGTTAGCTCCAAACTAATGGTCAAACTTGAGTTTTTAAATGGTTGTGGGGTACATATCGGGGCCGCTATCAATAGTATCTATCTACTATCTAGTTAATCTCCGGTGTCTACTATGAGTTTCATGTTGGGTGGAAACAAATAGTAAAGAAGCCATTATCTGTATTTTTTAACTGAAGCCATTATCTGCCTGCTATTATTGGTTTTGGGTCTATCCACAGGTTGCTACCATCACTCTGGATTTTTGCATGCGCTCCTTACATAATCTCACTATGTTTTATTCCTATGCATGACAGTTATTGTAAACAATGCAAGTGAAAATGTAGAGCAAAAGAGACAAGCCTTGCGTGGCAATAAAATTTCATGCAGACGTCGCTCCATGGTAGGCGCAAAGGCAGCCCCCCTCCACGCATTTCGGATTGTAATCAAGAGGAAGATATCTGTTCTGAGGGGGATTCAGAAGGAGAAGACAACTCCTATTTACCCCCTGAGGTCTTCGCTCTAACTTGGCATGCTGATGTTGGTTATATCATGCATATGGTGTCTTGCATTGCTTACTTTATACATCAAATATGTCATATGCTTAGTTTAGACATCCTTTGTGCGAATGCCATCTATTTAGTTTATTCATCATTTATGTGAATTATGCAATGCCATCTTGTTTAGCCAGGCATCATATATGTGAATTTTGCAATGCCATCCTGCTTAGCCACTCATCTTATATGTAAATTATATCAGGCCATCCTTTTTTTCTGTTACATATTACATTTGTCAACAATGTTAGTACATTCAACTGCTCTTCGTGTGCATCAGCCATTTGACACGGTGATGGCAAATTCTGGAGTGAAAACAAGGTCTTCAGAGCAGACTATGCTATCTGACGAAGCGCATATCTCGCTGGTTACGGATAGCTCCTCAGAGGAGGATTTAGAGACAGATGACCGGTCCTATCCCCCCCCCCCAAGGTGTATGCTCTAACTTGGCAGGGTTATGTTGCTCATATTGTGCGTATGGTGTCTCACATTGCTATGTCATTTGATTAATTTAGACATGCTTTGTGTGAATGCCACCTGTTCAGTGTCTAATTACCATATATGTGAATTATGCATTGCCATCTTGTTGCAAGACATTATATGTGTGAACACAATGCTATCTTGTTGCAAAGGCATTATATATGTGAATTATGCAATGCCATGCTGTTTAGCCAATCATCATGTATGTGAATTATATCATGCTATCATTTTTTTGTATTACGTATTCCATTTGTCGACAACGTTTGTATATTCAGCTACTCTTCCTGTGCATCAGCCATTTGAAGCGGTGATGGAAGTATCTGGAGTGAAAACAAGGTATTCAGAGCAGACAATGCTACCTGTTGAAGCAGACATCTTGCTGGTTATAGAGAGCTCCTCAGAGGAGGATTCAGAGACTGATGACCAGTCCTATTTCCCCCCTGAGGTCTATGCTCAAACTTGGCAGGGTTATATTACCCATGTCATGCATGTTGTCTTGCATTGCTTAGTTTTTACATCATATATGGATTGCCATCTGCTTACTTGCTTACTATATAAATCATATATTTGAATTATATCATGCCATCATGTTTACATAGTACATACACATCATCTATCTGAATTATGGCATGGCAACCCATTTAATAAAGACATCATATAGTTATATCATCTCATCCTGTTTAGTGTTTACAGCCATCATATTTTGAATTATGGCATTCTATCCGTGAATGTATGTGAATTATGGCATGCCAACCTATTTAATAAACACATTATATAGTTATGTCATGTCATCCTGTATACATAGTCTCATATTTTGAACTATGTCTTTCCATCTTTTTTAGTTAGCCATCATAATGTGAAATTGTGTCATGCTATCCTGTTTAGTTAGCCATCATATATGTGAAATTGTGTCATGCTATCCTGTTTGGTTAGACACCATAAATATGAATTAGTTCATGCCCTCTTTTATTCCCCACTATCCATTGCACCTGTCTATCATACAATGTCTATACTTTCAATTACTTTTCTTGTTTATCAGCCATTTGAATTAGAGAGCGTGATGGCAGTATCTAAGGGAGTAACAACACGGTCTTCAGAAAAGATAGTGCTACCAGTTGATGTAGATAGAACCACGGTTGTACTTGCCCAAGGACCAGATCCACCACACATAACCCAGACTCTCGCAGATTGTACCCCTACCCAGTTGGACAGAGAACCAGCTACACCCCTTCTAACCCCAACCTCGGCAGATAGTAACCCAGTTCCAGTTGACACAGCACCGTCTCCACCACAGAGCACCCAAACACGAGCAGTTAGTAAGGGAACCGCAGTGCCCAAAGCACGAGGACCACCACTCCGAATCCCAACTCAACGCTTAAAGGAGAAGAAGATTTGTTCTCAGGTCAGGTTCTGTAGCTATGGTTCATACTCCTTTGCTCTTGCATTACTGTATTTACTCATACCAAATATTTTCAAATTTGAAGGATGGAATTGAAACTCCAATGGAGCAACAGGTATGTTTTAAACCAGTTTCTTTAACTGGTTTGCTGTTGTAACCTGCTATATGTTGATTTCAGTTTCAATTGAATAAACAGTTATGTTCTCATGTCATGCACATTACAAGTGTTGTTATTGCTCTATAGTTACCCACACTTATATTCTGTCTATTCTGCTTTGTCTTCTATGTAGAATAGAGAAGCAGCAAAAGAAAATAAATTGAGTAGCCAAAGGCCTCGTGCACAGTATGGAAGGCATGAAATGAAAGAGAGGAAGGCGGAAGCTATTGGCAAATAGAGGGGGGATGTTCTCCGTGTCTTTTAGCCCTCACTAGATGACAACTTGCTTACTTTTCACTAACAAATATTATTTGAACTGTGACACTATCTTGATTTGGCAACAAAAACTAGAATGATATAGACCATAAAGTGACCATGGTACATAGATATATGTTTGTTTCATGCCGTTATCCTGTCCACTTTACTATTGAACTCATTTACCAAAATGAGTTTCCTATACAACATGGTAAACATGTGATGTGTCTGCTTGTTTCTCTTTTAGAATGCGGACAAAATATTGGAGAACAGTACCGCGTTATCCAATGGCAAAGGAAGTAATGCAGATAAGGTTCAAGGTAGTGAGACATCCCTGTTGGTCTCCTAGAAAGCTGATAAAAACTATCTTGACGACAGTGAGGGAACCCAAAAGTCATGTCTTGATGTAGTGTTCGAGTTACTGGCCACTACTGCTGGCACAAGCTCTTCGAACTCGCTGCCTGAATCGGTTCGTCTTCTTGAGTCTCAACTTCAAGTTGAAAGACATCGATCAGATGTGATGCGACAGTAAGCTGAAGGACTGAGGAAGTCCCTGCAGAATTCAGATGCATATTTTCTGGTGCAACAGCAAGCGCTGGAGGATTTAAGCGCCAAACAAGAGAAAGTTAATAAGCTTGCTAAGCATCTTGCCAGCATTATGGATACCCAGGATATTGTTTCTTGAGATCTTCTAAAGTGGTTTCAGTTCTGGATTTGTTTTGCTACGGCATTTATTTGCACTGGTCGCCAACTTTGACAACCAGTGTATATGATATGCTGCTTTGTTCCCTATATTTGCACTGGTGGCAAACTTTGATGCCGAGTGGATGTAATATGTGTAATAGCCGTGATAGCCTAGCGTTAGTTGCTTGCTTATTTATTTCCTTGTTGTCTTGTTTATTTGTTTGCTTGTAGTCATTGCAGTTCTTTTTCCGCAGTTTGCTAGTGGCTGCAATAACCTATTTTTTAAAAGTAGGCCCCAATAACCATGGGCTAATATTTCCTGTAGTGACACTGGGCCTCCTACTGGCCGTAGAAACAGTGGGCCTTCTACGGGCCATAGAAACAATGGGCCTGCTACGGGTCGTAGAAACAATGGGCCTTCTGCGGGCCGTATCATTAGTGGGCCTTATACGGGTCGTATGATCGATTGGCCAAACATGGGCCAAACAGACCGCATTATGGTCGTAAACGGGCTAGAGTTGGAATCGTCCATTCATGGGCCGACCATAACGGGCCATCTTTAATAGGTCATATTTGATGACGCTATGAAAAAGGCCCAACGTATTAACGGACCACAAACGGGCCGACTATAACCACGAGCTGAATTTGGCCCACAAGCAGAAAATGACAGTAACGGACCGTAACTAAACGAATGCTGGAAATGAGCCCAAGAATAAATGGGCTCTGAGAAGGCCGAAAGATAACATGGGCTGGGAACGGCCCAACGGAATAGCGGGCTATTAATGGGTATAAAGTGATACACTATTCATTACGGGCCAGTTTTACCACGGGCCGTTAATGGGTGTAAAGTGATACAATGTTCATTACGGGCCAATTTCACCACGGGCCACTAATAGGCCAAGAGTTACATAGGGCCTCATATGGGCTGAAAGACGTCATGGGCCAGACATGCGCCAGAAGTGAAAACGGGCTGGAATCATATTGGATGGCCCAGATGACGCTACTGGGCCTAATTCGGATAGGGCGTAACGGGCCTTGGGTTAGCGGGCTGTAAATGGGCTATATGCAAACAGGCCGTTAACAGGCTTTCCATGGGCCGGCCCGCCACCTTTTGACCAAGTCAAACAGGCCGGCCTTTTCACAGGAATGGGCCTCTATTGGGCCGTGCCACGTGTCGACGTATCATAGGCGCCTTCCGTCCAATGAGTGAATGACATCTGTCCCAACGATGAGCCGACACGCGTTTCCTCCAGCCAATGATGATTTTACACGTGGAAAATCCCCATTGGTCGGGGCTGTTAACGGGTTATCGGATCCAAAACCTGACCCGATAGCTTAACGGCGTTCCGTTATGGTGGATGCCACATGTCAGTCACCCTTGACGAAAGCACTTCTATGACACGCGATTTATCGTCATGGAAGTGGACACTTCCGTGATGATAATTTTGGTAATGTCATGGAACACTTCTATGACAGCACATGTCTGACCATATTGATTCTGTCATAAATTTGTCATGGATGTACATGCATGACAGAAAACGCGACCTACTGTGAGAAACATGTATCATCACGGAAGTGTATTTTTTTTTGTAGTGCATGTTGTTTCCCTTTACAAGGGAAGTGCAAGCATTCAACGCTCCAACTATGAAGTGGTGCAAGATGAAGCTGATGAGTTTGCAATGAATGAAGATGAAGAACCTTGTGAGCTTTACTGGAGATTAACTACTCTCGCGGTCTCACTCCAAGATCATGGGAGCAAGGATACAGATGACAATTGGATCAAACGCAAGTTCCTCAAGGCCGTGATGCCTTACCACAAGGCCATGTCCTTCGTCATCCGTCAAAGGCTGTACTTCCACACCTTGTCCTCAAGTGAAGTGTTCGATGAGTTTGTGGCAATGAGGATCTTGGACAAGACCGCCGACTGATAACCCACAAGTGTAGGGGATCGCAACAGCATTCGAGGGTGAAGTACAACCCAAATTTATTGATTCGACACAAGGGGAGCCAAAGAATATTCTTGAGTATTAGCAATTGAGTTGTCAATTCAACCACACCTGGATAACTTAGTATCTGCAGCAAAGTATTTAGCAGCAAAGTAGTATGATAATAATGGTAATAGTGGCAAAAGTAAAGATAAATGTTTTTGGGTTTTTGTAGTAGTTGTAACAGTAGCAACGGAAAAGTAAATAAGCGAAGAACAATATATGAAAAGCTCATAGGCAATGGATCAGTGATGGATAATTATGCCGGATGTGATTCCTCATGTAATAGCTATAACATGGGGTGACACAGAACTAGCTCCAATTCCTCAATGTAATGTAGGCATGTATTCCGTAAATAGTCATACGTGCTTATGGAAAAGAACTTGTATGACGTCTTTTGTCCAACCCTCCCGTGGCAGCGGGGTCCTCGTGGAAACTAAGGGATATTAAGGCCTCCTTTTAATAGAGAACCGGACCAAAGCATTAACACATAGTGAGTACATGAACTCCTGAAACTACGGTCATCACGGAGAAGTATCCTGGTTATTGTCACTTCGGGGTTGTCGGATCATAACACATAATAGGTGACTATAGACTTGCAAGATAGGATCAAGAACACACATATATTCATGAAAACATAATAGGTTCAGATCTGAAATCATGGCACTCGGGCCCTAGTGACAAGCATTAAGCATAGCGAAGTCATAGCAACATCAGTCTCAGAACATAGTGGATACTAGGGATCAAACCCTAACAAAACTAACTTGATTACATGGTAAATCTCATCCAACCCATCACCGTCCAGCAAGCCTACGCTGGAATTACTCACACACGGCGGTGAGCATCATGAAATTGGTGATGGAGGATGGTTGATGATGACGGCAGCGACGAATCCCCCTCTCCGGAGCCCCGAACAGACTCCAGATCAGCCCTCCCGAGAGAGATTAGGGCTTGGCGGTGGCTCCGTGTCGTAAAACGCGATGAAACTTTTTCTCTGATTTTTTTCTCCACGAGACGGAAGATATAGAGTTGGAGTTGAGGTCGGTGGAGTTCCAGGGGGCCCACGAGATAGGAGGCCGCGCCCTAGGGGGCGCGCCCCCCTGTCTCGTGGACAGGCTGTGGGCCCCTGGCATTAATTATTTCGCCAAAAATTCTTATAAATTCCAAAAAGTGCCTCCGTGGATTTACAGGACATTCTGAGAACTTTTCTTTTCTACACATAAAACAACATCTTGGCAGTTCTGCTGAAAATAGGGTCAGTCCGGGTTAGTTTCATTCAAATCATGCAAGTTAGAGTCCAAAACAAGGGCAAAAGTTTTTGGAAAAGTAGATACGTTGGAGACGTATCAACTCCCCCAAGCTTAAACCTTTGCTTGTCCTCAAGCAATTCAGTTGATAAACTGAAAGTGATAAAGAAAAACTTTTAGAAACTCTGTTTGCTCTTGTTGTTGTAAACATGAAAAGCCAGCATTCAAGTTTCAGCAAATATTATGAACTAACCATACTCATAATAACACTTAGCTCTCACAATCACTCATATCAATAGCATAATCAGCTAGCGAGCCATAATAATAAAACTCGGATGACAACACTTTCTCAAAATAAGTATAACATGATATAACAAAATGGTATCTCGCGAGCCCTTTCTGAGACCGCAAAACATAAATGCAGAGCACCTTTAAATATCAAGGACTGACTAAACATTGTAATTCATGGTAAAAGAGATCCAGTCAAGTCATACCCAATATAAACTAATAATAATACATGCAAATGACAGTGTGCTCTCCAGGGGGTGCTTTTAATAAGAAGGATGATGACTCAACATAAAAGTAAATAGATAGGCCCTTCGCAGAGGGAAGCAGGGATTTGTAGAGGTGCCAGAGCTCGATTTTAAAATAGAGATTGAATAACATTTTGAGCGGCATACTTTTGCTGTCAACGCAACACCTATGAGATGGCTATATCTTCCATACTAAATGCATTATAGGCAGTTCCCAAACAGAATGGTAAAGGTTTATACTCCCCCGACCACCAACAAGCATCAATCCATGGCTTGCTCGAAACAACGAGTGCCTCCAACATACAACAGCCCTGGGGGAGTTTTGTTTAATTATTTTGATTTGCTTTGATCTTTTTGGATCATGGGACTGGGCATCCCGGTTACCGGCCCTTTCTCGTGAATGAGGAGTGGAGTCCACTCCTCTGAGAATAACACACCTAGCATGGAAGATATAGGCAGCCCTAATTGTAACATGAGTTGCTCGAGCATACAAAACAGAATTTCATTTGAAGGTTTGGAGTTTGGCACATACAAATTTACTAGGAACGGCAGGTAGATACCGCATATAGGTAGGTATAGTGGACTCATATGGAACGACTTTGGGGTTTAAGGAGTTTGGATGCACAAGCAGTATTCCCGCTTAGTACAGGTGAAGGCTAGCAAAAGACTGGGAAGCAACCAACTGAGAGAGCGACAACAGTCGTAAGCATGCATTAAAATTAATTCACATCGAATACAAGCATGAGTTGGATATAATCCACCATGAACATAAATATCGTGAAGGCTATGTTGATTTTATTCAACTACATGCATGAACATGTGCCAAGTCGAGTCACTTAATACATTCAAAGGAGGATACCATCCCATCATACCACATCATAATCATTCTAATAGCATGTTGGCACGCAAGGTAAACCATTATAACTCATAGCTAATCAAGCATGGCACAAGTAACTATAATCTCTAAATGTCATTGCAAATATGTTTACTTCATAATAGCTGACTCCGGAACGATGAATCATCATATTTCCAAAACAAGAGAGGTCGAGTTCATACCAGCTTTTCTCATCCCAATAAGTCCATCATATATCGTCATTATTGCCTTTCACTCGCACGACTGAGCGATGTGTATAATAATAAGAGTGCACGTGCATTGGACTAAGCTGGAATCTGCAAGCATTCAACTTAAGAGAGAAGACAAGTAATATGGGCTCTAAATTAAATAAACAATCATGCATATAAGAGCCACTAAGCATTTTCAATACGGTCTTCTCGACCCCAAAAGGAAAGAAAAGAAAAGAAAATTATTTACACGGGAAAGCTCCCAACAAGTAAGAAGAAGAACTAGAAATCTTTTTGGGTTTTCATTTTAATTCCTACTACAGGCAAGGAAATTAAACTAACTAATTTTTTGTTTTTTCTTAAGGTTTATCAAACACACAAGAATAAAACTAGAAAAATAAATTTAAACTAGCATGGATAATACAATGAAAGAGTATGAGCACGACGACTAGTGTGTGAACATGAATGTAAAGTCGGTGAGAAATACGTACTCCCCCAAGCTTAGGCTTTTGGCCTAAGTTGGTCTAATACCAAGGACCGCCGCTACTCTCCTCGGTGTAATGAGAGGTATAATCAGGATACCACTGGCTGGTCATCTCCAGATCCCACTAGACAGATGATGCACGATAAGGGTCCAGCTCAGGTTTCGGCTCAAGTTCAGGTTCTGGAGTAAAATCTTGGGCTCAATGGTTGTTCACTGCTTCCGGTGTGACAAGAAAATTTTCTGCAAGCAAATCAAACAATAAAGACGCAGGCAAAATAATAGTCTCAAAGTGTTTCTTATTGAATCTAAGTTTATACAAGAGCATCCTATCTTCGTTGTCAACAATAAACTTGTGTGCTACCATGCTCTTGTAATCTAAAATGTGAGGAGGCAATAATGTCTCATTTTCCTCATGGTGCCTAATGGGTATCTGAAAATGTCTAGTAAGACGTGCAGCATAGATACCTCCAAATATGGGACCTTTTGTACGATTCAGGGCTAGTCATTTAGCAATGACAGCACCCATATTAAAAGTATTGTCCCCAAGCAAAGCCTGTTGAATAATGATAATATCAGGAACGCTCAAATTCCCACTATTTCCACGCCCAATCAAGCATCTACTAGCAAATATAGCAAAATAGCGTAAAACAGGAAAATGTATGCTAGAGACCTTCGCCTTGGAGCCCTTCTTTGGCTCCTCTACAGCTATAGTATTAACAAAGCCACCCACACCTTCACGATGGGGTTCATCTAATTCTCCCTCATAAGGTATCCTACATACCGCGCAAAAATGATGTAAAGACATTTCTTTGAATTCATCATATAAATGAAATGATACTCCGGGCGGTGATTTCTTAGGATAATAATAAAAGTTTTGCACGAAAGTATTGGTAAGTAAAAGATACTGATCGATTCGGTCATTGATCAAACCGGTGAGGCCTGCAGTCTCGATTAAAGCATAAAAGTCTTCCTGGATTCTGGTTTCTTTCAAGAAATCCTCGCATGGCCGTTCACACGCCGTACTTCCGCTAAGCGAGGAAGATTATACTTGGCTTTTTCCTTCTCTTTGGCTTGTTTTTCCTCAAAGCTTTGGCTAGAAGAGCCTTTAAAGAGCCTCCTTTACATTTACTGAAAATTTCTGAAATTTTAGTAACTTCAAAATAAAAGTGGATAAAACTAAACAAGATTGATAGCAACTACTCCTACAAGTGCCTAGAGCCTATATCATGCATTAGAATTGCTTGGGACCACAAAATTTTAACATGCAAGATCAAGAACATGGTCACCTAAGCAGCAAAAATTTGCAATGAATAAAGCACTAGAACAAAATCTAATTGGACCAATGGAGGAGTCACATACCAAGCAACAATCTTCCAAAGCAGTTTTGTGAATGGAGCTTTGAGCTAGGAGATCGAAAATTGCAGCAAAACGAGCTAGAACTCGTGTTTGAGCTGGATGGGGATTTTTTTGGGTAGAAGATAAAGTGTGTGGGTGCTGGCATAAGTGGCGGGGAGTCACCAGGGGCCCACGAGACAGGGGGCACACCCTATAGGGGGGCGCTCCCTCCTCTCTCGTGGCCTGGTGTTTGCCCCTCCTGCAGTGTTTTCAGTGCCTAAAATCCTCAAATATTCCAGGAAAAATTATACTAAATTTGCAGGGCATTTGGAGCACTTTTATTTTCAGACTATTTTTTTAATGCACGGATAATTCAGGCAACAGACGGATAATACTATTTTTGCTTTATTTATTCTAAATAACAGAAAGTAAAAAGAGGATACACAAGGTTGTGCCTTCTAGTTTCATCCATCTCGTGATCATCGAAATGAACCCGCTAACAAGGTTGATCAAGTCTTGTTAACAAACTCATTCCGAATAACACGGAACCGGAGAAATTTGCAATGAATAAAGCACTAGAGCATAATCTAATTGGACCAATGAAGGAGTCACATACCAAGAAACAATCTCCCAAAGCGGTTTTGTGAATGGAGCTTTGAGCTAGGAGATCGAAAATTGCAGCAAAACGAGCTAGAACTCGTGTTTGAGCTGGATGGGGATTTTTTTGGGTAGAAGATGAAGTGTGTGGGTGTTGGCATAAGTGGCGGGGAGTCACCAGGGGCCCACGAGAAGGGGGGCGTGCCCTACAGGGGGGGGCTCCTCTCTCGTGGCCTAGTGTTTGCCCCTCCCGCAGTGTTTTCAGTGCCTAAAATCCTCAAATATTCCAGGAAAAATCGTACTAAATTTGCAGGGCATTTGGAGAACTTTTATTTTCGGACTATTTTTTAATGCACGGATAATTCAGGCAACAGACGGATAATACTATTTTTGCTTTATTTATTCTAAATAACAGAAAGTAAAAAGAGGATACACAAGGTTGGTCCTTCTAGTTTCATCCATCTCGTGATCATCAAAATTTACCCGCTAAAAAGGTTGATCAAGTCTTGTTAACAAACTCATTCCGAATAACACGGAACCGGAGAAATTTTGTATAACACTAAGTTGCCTCAACGGAGATATGCCCCAACAATAAAAATATCATACTTTTTCTTGACAGTAGGGAGAGGAAATTCAAAACCTCCAAAAATGATAGTTGGAACTTTTTCAATAGAATTGATGCTATGAACTTGAGATTGTTTCCTTGGAAAGTGTACTGTATGCTCATTACCATTAACATGAAAAGTGATATTGCCTTTGTTGCAATCAATAACAGCCCTTACATTATTAAGAAAAGGTCTACCAAGGATAATAGACATACTATCGTCCTCGGGAATATCAAGAATAACAAAGTCCGTTAAGATAGTGACATTTGCAACCACAACAGGCACATCCTCACAAATACCGACTGGTGTAGCAGTTGATTTATCAGCCATTTGCAAAGATATTTCAGTAGGTGTCAACTTATTCAATTCAACTCTACGATATAAAGAGAGAGGCATAACACTAACACCGGCTCCAAGATCACATAAAGCAGTTCTAACATAATTTCTTTTAATAGAGCATGGTATAGTTGGAACACCCGGATCTCCAAGTTTCTCTGGTATTCCACCCTTAAAAGTGTAATTAGCAAGCATGGTGGAAATTTCAGCTTCCGGTATCTTTCTTTTATTTGTGATGATATCCTTTGATATACTTAGCATAAGGATTTACTTTAAGCATATCAGTTAAGCGCATACGTAAGAAAATAGGTCTAATCATTTCAGCAAAGCGCTCAAAATCCTCATCATCCTTTGACTTGGATGGTTTAGGAGGAAAGGGCATGGGTTTCTGAGCCCATGGTTCTCTTTCTTTACCATGCTTCCTAGCAACAAAATCTCTCTTATCATAATGTTGATTCTTTGATTGTGGGTTATCAAGATCAACAGCAGGTTCAATCTCTACATCATTGTTTTTGCTAGGTTGAGCATCAACACGAACATTATCATTAACATTATCACTAGGTTCATGTTCATCACCTGATTGTGTTTCAGTATCAGAGATAGAAATATCATTGGGATTCTCAGGTGTGTCTATAGTGGGTTCACTGGAAGCATGCAAGGTTCTATCGTGTTTCTTCTTCTTCTTAGAAGAACTAGGTGCATCTAAATTATTTCTCTGAGAATCTTGCTCGATTATCTTACGGTGGCCTTCAGGATATAAAGGTTCCTGAGTCATCCTACCAATTCTAGTAGCCACTCTAACGGCAAAGTCATTTTTATTATTCAATTCATCAAGCAAATCATTTTGAGCTTTGAGTACCTACTCAGCTTGAGTAGCAACCATAGAAGCATACTTGCTAACGCAGTGAAGTTCATTTTTAACTCTAGCCAGATTATCACCTACGCGTCCTATCTCGAAAGCATTATTCTTTAACTCTCTACGAACATAAGCATTAAAACTTTCTTGTCTAGCCATAAAGTCATCAAATTCATCTAAGCATGGGCTATGAAATTTAGAAGAGGGTATTTCAACTTCATCATATCTATAGAGAGAATTTACCTTTACTACCTCTGTCGGGTTATCAAGACAATGTGGTTCTTCAGGCGGTAAATTAAGACCATGTATTTCTTCAATAGGTGGTAAATTCTTGACATCTTCAACTTTAATACCTTTTTCTTTCATTGATTTCTTTGCCTCTTGCATATCTTCAGGACTGAGAAATAAAACACCTCTCTTCTTCGGAGTGGGTTTAGGAATAGGCTCAGGAGTTGGCTCAATTGGTTCAGGAATTACTTCAGGAACTGGCTCAGGAAGAGTCCAATTATTTTCATTAGTCAACATATTATTCAATAATATTTCAGCTTCGTCGACTGTTCTTTCCCTGAAAACACAACCAGCACAACTATCCAAGTGGTCCTTGGAAGCATCGGTTAGTCCATTATAAAAGATATCAATTATTTCAATTTTCTTAAGAGGATGGTCAGGCAAAGCATTAAGTAACCGGAGAAGCCTCACCCATGCTTGTGGGAGACTCTCTTCTTTGATTTGCACAAAATTATATATTTCCCGCAAGGCAGCTTGTTTCTTATGAGCAGGGAAATATTTAGTAGAGAAGTAATAAATCATATCCTGGGGACTACGCACACAACCAGGAGCAAGAGAATTATACCAAGTCTTAGCGTCACCCTTTAATGAGAACGGAAATATCTTAAGGATATATAAATAGCGAGACTTCTCATCATGAGTGAACAGGGTGGCTATATCATTCAACTTGGTAAGATGTGTCACAACAGCTTCAGATTCAAGGCCATAAAAAGGATCATATTTAACTAAAGTAATAATATCAGGATCATCAGAGAATTCATAATCCTTATCAGTAACACAGATAGGTGAAGTAGCAAAAGCAGGATCGGGTTTCATTCTAGCATTAAGAGACTGCTGCTTCCATTTAGCTAATAATTTCTTAAGATCATTTCTATCATTGCAAGCAAGAATATCCATGGTAGATGCTTCATTCATAACATAACCCTTAGGAACAACAGGTAATACATAATCATTGGGGGAACGTTCATCATCACTATCATCAATAATAGGTTCTTCAATAGTTTCATTCCTCCTAACTCTAGCAAGTTGTTCATCAAGAAATTCACCTAATGGAAAAGTAGTATCACACACAGAAGTAGTTTCATCATGCATAGCAGAAGTGGCATCATCAATAACATGCGACATATAAGAATTCATAGCAGTAGCAGGTTTAGGTGTCGCAAGCCTACTAATAACGGAAGGAGAATCTAGTGCAGAGCTAGATGGCAGTTCCTTACCTCCCCTCATAGTTGAGGGCAAACTCTTGGTCTTAGCGTCTTTCAAGTTCTTCATAGTGATCAACAGATATAAATCCCAAGTGACTCAGAGAATAGAGCTATGCTCCCCAGCAACGGCGCCAGAAATTAGTCTTGATAACCCACAAGTGTAGGGGATCGCAACAGCTTTCGAGGGTGAAGTACAACCCAAATTTATTGATTCGACACAAGGGGAGCCAAAGAATATTCTTGAGTATTAGCAGTTGAGTTGTCAATTCAACCACACCTGGATAACTTAGTATCTGCAGCAAAGTATTTAGTAGCAAAGTAGTATGATAATAATGGTAACAGTGGCAAAAGTAAAGATAAATGTTTTTGGGTTTTTGTAGTAGTTGTAACAGTAGCAACGGAAAAGTAAATAAGCGAAGAACAATATATGAAAAGCTCATAGGCAATGGATCAGTGATGGATAATTATGCCAGATGTGATTCCTCATGTAATAGCTATAACATGGGGTGACACAGAACTAGCTCCAATTCCTCAATGTAATGTAGGCATGTATTCCGTAAATAGTCATACGTGCTTATGGAAAAGAACTTGTATGACGTCTTTTGTCCTACCCTCCCATGGCAGCGGGGTCCTAGTGGAAACTAAGGGATATTAAGGCCTCCTTTTAATAGAGAACCAGACCAAAGCAATAACACATAGTGAATACATGAACTCCTCAAACTACGGTCATCACCGAGAAGTATCCCGATTTTTTTCACTTCGGGGTTGTCGGATCATAACACATAATAGGTGACTATAGACTTGCAAGATAGGATCAGGAACACACATATATTCATGAAAACATAATAGGTTCAGATCTGAAATCATGGCACTCGGGCCCTAGTGACAAGCATTAAGCATAGCAAAGTCATAGCAACATCAATCTCAGAACATAGTGGATACTAGGGATCAAACCCTAACAAAACTAACTTGATTACATGGTAAATCTCATCCAACCCATCACCGTCCAGCAAGCCTACGATGGAATTACTCACGCATGGCGGTGAGCATCATGAAATTGGTGATGGAGGATGGTTCATGATGACGACGGCGACGAATCCCCCTCTCCGAAGCCCTGAACGGACTCCAGATCAGCCCTCTCGAGAGATATTAGGGCTTGGCGGCGGCTCCGTGTCGTAAAGCGCGATGAAACTTTCTCTCTGATTTTTGTCTCCGCGAAACGGAAGATATAGAGTTGCAGTTGAGGTCGGTGGAGGTCCAGGGGGGCCACGAGATAGGAGGTCGCGCCCTAGGGGGGCACGCCCCCCTGTCTTGTGGACAGGTTGTGGGACCCCTGGCATTAATTCTTTCGCCAAAAATTCTTATAAATTCCAAAAAGTGCCTCTGTGGATTTCCAGGACATTCCGAGAACTTTTCTTTTCTACACATAAAACAACATCATGGCAGTTTTGCTGAAAACAGCGTCAGTCCAGGTTAGTTTCATTCAAATCATGCAAGTTAGAGTCCAAAACAAGGGCAAAAGTGTTTGGAAAAGTAGATACGTTGGAGATGTATCACCGACAGCATGGTGTTGTGTTCTCAAAGAGCAAATAAGCCCAACCTTGCCTTGAAGGCCAAGGTTAGTGTGGAAGAAGAGGAGGAAGAGGAAGATGGGGAGAGCAACCCCGAAGATACGAAGTATGATTACCATGAGCACATGTCTCTTGCTTCAAGGCAATTTTGGAGCAACAAGAACACAAGGCCCAACTTCAACAAGAATAACTCAAGTGGCTTCAAGGGCAAGCAACGTGTGAGAACATGCTACAATTGTGGCAATGTGAGCCATTTTGTTGCGGAGTGCCCTTACGAGAAGCAAGAAGACAATGGTGGCAAGCTCATCCAAAAAGACAAAGCCAAGTCCCTCCCCAACAAGAACAACTTCACCAAGACTCCGACCAAAGGGTTGGTGGCACGAGAAGAATACAATGAGGATGATGATGACGATGAAGATAGTGAAGCCATGGCCATGGCCTCTGTTGCCATTGCCACAACTCCACGGGTGTCCCTCTTCGATTCACCCAACGAGAACATCACCGCCAAGTGCCTCATGGCTAAAGCCACCAACAAGGTAACCCCCAACATCAAAACCACCATCATTACTAATCCTTCCTTGACGGATTGCATTGATGAAAGTGAGAGGTCTAATGAGGAAGTAAATGAATTTGAGTCTTTTATGAGTAAGCTCAAGGGAAAATCCAAGAAGCACTTTGTTGCTCTCTTGGAACAACTTGGTGAAGCCAATGACATGATCGAGGCTCATGAGGAAACCATCTCTAAGATGGAAGGTCATAGTTGTGACTATGCCGATGAGATATTGGATCTCTCTAATGCGCTTGAGGAAGGGCGTGTTCATCGTTTGGCTCTCAAGGAGTCACACAATGATGACCATGCTAAATTAAAGAAATATCTTGATCATGCTCTTGTTGTATCTTTTGTGCTCAATTCCAAGAAGGCTAAACTTGGGGTTGACCATGCTAGACTCAAGGAGGAGTTTGATATACTTGACAAGGCTCACAAAGTCATGAAGGGTGCTCATGCTAGACTCAAGGAGTCTCATGATCAACTCCAAGTGAAGCTAACCAAGGAGAAAGCCACTTTTCCTCATATGGTATTAATCGATAATGCAAATGCTACTAACCCATGTTGTGAGCATGTGCATCTTATGGAGGAGAATGCCAAGTTGAAGGAGCAACTTGAGAAAGGCCTTGTGTCTTGCATACAAGGTGAGCAGAATCTCAATGACCTTTTGAGCAATCAAAAGGAAGTTGTGGCCAAGGAGGGAGTTGGATTCGCACCCAAGTCCAAGAACAAGAAGAAGAACGACAAGACCAAACGACCTCCTCCTCTCAAGCAAATTTTTGTGAAGGAGGGAGAGGGTGCTCCAAAGGGGAAGAAGAACAATGTGAAGGGTGGTGATGTCAAAAAGGACAATGCCACCCCTTCCAACAAAGCTGGCCACTTTAACCCTTCTTATGTGTTGTGTCGTGCTAGTGATGGGCATGTTTATGCTAAATTTTTTGGTTCTCCTTATGAGTACATTCAATGGTATATTTGGGTTCCTAAGACCCTTGTTATTAACATCAAAGGACCCATTACAAAATGGGTACCTAAAACCAAGCATTGATCTCTTGTAGGTGTTTGCTTCCTGTGGGGGATCTTGGTTTCTCGAAGTGGAGCAACAAATCATATGACCGGAAGCAAGGACTTGGTGGTGGACATGCACAAGATCCCATCTATGCCCACCAACGTCGAGTGGGTGATGCCTCGTCTTCTAAGGTATTGCGTCTTGGCAAGGTTGTCATTTCTCATGATCCCGCGATCGAGAAAGTCATGCTTGTTGAGTCCCTTGCATACAATCTACTTTCCGTTCGTCAACTTGCTCTCATGGGGTTTTGCCACATTCTTTGATATTGATACCGTGGCCCTCTTGTGGAGCAAGACTCTTAAAGTAGCCTTTGTTGGGCATGTCGAGAACGATCTTTATGTAATTAACTTTTCGGAGCGACCCACTAAGACCGTGACATGCCTAATGGCTAAAGTTGATGTGGGGTGGCTTTGGCATCGCCGTTTAGCCCACGTCAATATGAGATCTTTACAAAGTCTTATCAAGGGGGACCATGTCCGTGGACTAACAAATGTTACTTTTGCCAAAGATCATGCTTGCAGCACTTGTATTGAAGGAAAGTTACATGAGAAGTGAGGGAGTCCTGGACTAGGGGGTGTCCGGATAGCCGAACTATCATCATCAGCCGGACTCCAAGACTATGAAGATACAGGATTGAAGACTTCGTCCCGTGTCCGGATGGGACTTTCCTTGGCGTGGAAGGCATGCTTGGCGATACTGATATGTAGATCTCCTACCATTGTAACCGACTCTGTGTAACCCTAGCCCTCTCCGGTGTCTATATAAACCGGATGGCTTTAGTCCGTAGGACGAACAACAAATCATACCATAGGCTAGCTTCTAGGGTTTAGCCTCCTTGATCTCGTGGTAGATCTACTCTTGTAACACACATCATCAATATTAATCAAGCAGGACGTAGGGTTTTACCTCCATCAAGAGGGCCCGAACCTGGGTAAAACATTGTGTCCCTCGTCTCCTGTTACCATCCGCCTAGACGCACCGTTCGGGACCCCCTACCCGAGATCCACCGGTTTTGACACCGACATTGGTGCTTTCATTGAGAGTTCCTTTGTGTCGTCACCGATAGGCTCGATGGCTTCTTCGATCATCATCAACGATGCAGTCCAGGGTGAGACCTTCCTCCCCGAACAGATCTTCGTATTCGGCGGCTTTGCACTGCGGGCCAATTCGCTTGGCCATCTAGAGCAGATCGAAAGTTACGCCCCTGGCCGTCAGGTCAGATTTGGAAGTTTGAACTTCACGGCTGACATCCGTGGGGACTTGATCATCGATGGATTCGAGCCACAGCCGAGCGTGCCGCACTGTCATGACGAGCATGATTTAGCTCTGCGGCCGGACAGTACCCTGGAGGCCGCACTTGAGCCTGCTCCGATCTTCAATTCGGAGCCGGCTACGCAGATCGAGGACGGTTAGCTAGACGCTGCCTCGGGGGCTGCAACCTCTATGGCGATAGAGCTGAACACTAATCTTGTCCCTCAAGAAGCTTGTGACTCCGAGGTGCCGGACTCCTTGCCGGACTCTGAACCTCCCGTGCCCCCACCAATCGAATCTGATTGGGCGCCGATAATGGAGTTCACCGCGGCGGACATCTTTCAACACTCACCTTTTGGTGACATCTTGAGCTCGCTAAAGTATCTCTCATTATCAGGAGAGTCCTGGCCGGACTGCGGCCAGGACGGTTGGGATGCGGACGACGAAGAAATTCAAAGCCCACCCACCACCCACTTGGTAGCCACTGTCGATGATCTAACCGACATGCTAGACTATGACTCCGAAGACATCGACGGTATGGATGACGATGCCGGAGACGACCAAGAACCAGCGCCTACCGGGCACTGGAAAGCCACCTCATCATATGACATATACATGGTGGATATCCCAAAGGATGGGAATGGCGAAGGGGCAGCAGATGACCAAGAACCAGCGCCTATCTCCTCCATATCCACATGGCCCGCAGTGATGATCTTCACGCCATCAAATATCTCCCACTCAAACTTAAAGGACCAGCCCGGCATTGGCTTAACAGCTTGCCAGCAGAGTCAATCGGGAGTTGGGAAGACCTGGAAGCCGCATTCCTTGATAACTTCCAAGGCACGTATGTGCGACCACCAGACGCCGATGACCTAAGCCACATAATTCAGCAGCCAGACGAATCGGCCAGACAATTCTAGACACGGTTCCTAACAAAGAAGAACCAAATTGTCGACTGTCTGGATGCAGAGGCCCTAGCGGCCTTCAAGCACAACAACCGCGACGAGTGGCTTTCCCGGCACCTAGGACAGGAAAATCCGAAATCCATGGCAGCCCTCACATCACTCATGACCCGCTTCTACGCGGGTGAGGACAGCTGGCTAGCACGCAGCAATAACCTCAGCAAAAATTCTGGTAGTCCGGATTTCAAGGACCGTAATGGCAGGTCGTGTCGCAACAAAAACAAACGCCGCATTAACGGCGAAAACAGTGAAGACACGGCAGTCAATGCCGGATTCAGAGGCTCTAAACCCGGTCAGCGGAAAAAGCCATTCAAGAGAACTACTCCGGGTCCGTCCAATTTGGACCGAATACTCGACCGCTCGTGCCAGATACACGGCACCCCGGAAAAGCCAGCCAACCACACCAACAGGGACTGTTGGGTATTCAAACAGGCAGGCAAGTTAATTGCCAAAAACAATGACAGGGGGCTGCACAGCGATGATGAGGAAGAGACCCGGCCGCCGAACAATAGAGGACAGAAGGGTTTCCCCCCATAGGTGCAAATGGTGAACATGATTTATGCAATGCACATACCCAAAAGGGAGCGGAAGCGTGCACTAAGGGACGTATACGCGATGGAGCCAGTTGCCCCAAAGTTCAATCCATGGTCCTCCTGCCCGATCACTTTTGACTGGAGGGACCACCCCACCAGCATCCGCCATGGCGGATTCGCCGCATTGGTTCTAGACCCAATCGTCGATGGATTTCACCTCACCAGAGTCCTGATGGACGGCGGCAGCAGCCTAAACCTGCTTTATCAGGACACAGTGTGCAAAATGGGCATAGACTCCTCAAGGATTAAACCTACCAAGACGACCTTTAAAGGCGTCATACCAGGTGTAGAAGCCAATTGTACAGGCTCAGTTACACTGGAAGTGGTCTTCGGATCCCCGGATAACTTCCGAAGCGAGGAGTTAATCTTCGACATAGTTCCGTTCCATAGCGGCTATCATGCTCTGCTCGAGCGTACCGCGTTCGCAAAGTTCAACGTGGTGCCGCACTACGCATACCTCAAGCTCAAGATGCCAGGCCCTCGAGGGGTCATCACGGTCAACGGAAATACTGAACGCTCTCTCCGAACGGAGGAACATACAGCGGCTCTCGCGGCAGAAGTACAGTGCAGCCTCTTAAGGCAATTCTCGAGTCCGGCTGTTAAGCGACCGGACACGGCTAAACGCGCCCGGAGTAATATACAACAAGACCACCTGGCACGTTCCGAGCACGCATAGCAGTGCAGCCCCAACCCCAGCCCCTGTAAAACGTCAAGACAGGTCCTTCGCGTACACCATTACGCTCTGAAGATACCATGGGCATGGGGAGAGGGGCGTGACCACGATAGGCCCAGACTGCGGCTCAACCACACCAGGGGCTCTCAAGTGTGTCGCTCTTTTTTTCTTTTTCCTTTCTATTTTTACCCACAGGACTCCGTTCGTCAGAGGCCCTGTCCGGCAGTAGACATGCCGAACTCACGATGCAACAGCCAGGGAAGAGGAAAGGCTACAACGAATATCCAGGTGGTCTCCATTACGAGCATTAAATCTGTTTTATGCACCATTCCGCAGCCTACTCCTGGAGGGGGACATGTTTAACAGTCCCATCCCTTGCTTATCGCACCATTTGTATCGTTCTGCACTTATAGCAGTTTTTCTTGAATAAGTAATGCAGCACCTTTTTGCTTCCAATTGCATTTCTCTCTTATACATATGTTCATTTGTGACATGTCGCATCCGTACGTTTTGGTACGGCTAAATACACCAGGGGTTTATGTTTCCCGCATCATGGTGTGATAAGTCCGAACACTTTCACAAGTGCGGCACCCCGAACTTATAGCATTATATGCATCAGCTCCGAATCATGTCTTGGGTCAATAGTTGGGTTTTCCCGGCTCCCATGTTTTGGTACCTTACGTTCCGTTGTATCGGCTAAGGTAGCACTGGGAGAACCACTGCGATTGTGCCCCAGTTGAGCTGGGTTAACGCCTCAGTGGAAAAAGCTAAAACTGACCATCATGATGAGGCGAGAGCTGGTCGCTGTTCGAGAGGTTTTTTGCGAGTCCCTAAAGACTTATGCCGCTTAGAGCACGGAGCCGGTTTTTGTCCGGCCCAGGCGTGGATAGCGCCCCAAATTCGGCCTTCCGAAGACTAGGGGCTTCGCCGAAATTTAAAATTATAGAATTCTATGGCTAAGTGAGAGTGTTCAAGCATTATAAGTCCGGTTGCCTTGTTCGTCGTGTTGAGCGCCTCCCTAGATGGACCCAAATATGGGAACAAGAGTGCTCAAATTTATCCCGAACACCCCAGCACTCATGGCATGGGGGCTGAAGCCGACGACTTGCCATCTCTCAGATTTGATAAACAGCCGCATAGAAGGTAATATTTTAAATTAAAATGCGTTGCTTGGCGCAAATGAACTAAGTTTTCAATGCACAGGATAACAAAATGCGAGTCTACTCAAATATTACATCTTTGGAGCACTCACCCGCAATAGTGCGGGCGCCATTCAGCACAATCTTATAATACATCTCGGGCGTGCGATGCTCCTTGCCCTCCGGTGGTGGGTCCGTCACGAGCTTCTGAGCATCCATCTTGCCCCAATGCACCTTTGCGTGGGCAAGGGCCCGACGGGCACCTTCAATACAGGCAGAGTGCTTGACGACTTCAACCCACGGGCACGCATCCACCAGTCGCCGCACCAGGCCGAAGTAGCTCCCAGGCATGGCCTCCTTAGGCCACAGCCGAACTATGAGGCCCTTCATGGCCTGTTCGACCACCTTGTGGAGCTCGACCAGCTGCTTCAGCTGGTCGCTAAGGGGCACCGGATGTCCGGCCTCAGCATACTGAGACCAGAAGACCTTCTCCGTCGAGCTCCCCTCCTCGGCCCGGTAGAACGCGGCAGCATCGGACACGCTGCGAGGAAGATCTGCGAACGCTCCTGGAGAGCTCCGAATTCGGGTAAGCAACAGGTAATTAACACTCACATGCTTACTTTGCATGAAAAATGACTTACCCACTGCTATTTTCTTCAATGCCTCGATTTCCTGGAGGGCCTTGTAGGCTTCGGCCTTAGCGGCTTTGGCACTCTCAAGAGCCGTTGCAAGCTCAGACTCTCGAGTCTTCGAGTCACGCTCCAGGTTCTCATGTTTTTTCACGAGATCCTGGAGCTCTTGCTGTACCTCCGCCACCCGCGCCTCCTGCTTCTCTCGCTCGGTGCGCTCCACGGCCGCATTGCGTTCGGCTGCGGCCACCGCCTCTTTCAGGGCCGCGACCTCGTTAGTGGCCCCTGCAATACCCACGTTATCCTTGTCTTTACTTTTGCAACCAAAATCCTTTTCTGTAAGGTACAATTTTAATAAGGTGTTACTCACCTTCCTTGTCCTTGAGCTGCTTCTTGGCACGACCGAGCTCGTTCTCGGACCGCTCGAGGCTTTCCTTCAAGGTATTGACCTCCGCAGTCAGTGCGGCAGAGGTCAGCAGCGCAGCCTGCAATCCCATATCGACATTTTTTTATGACTCCTGCGTATATCTTCTTAGATCCTCAGTCCGGCTTTTCTTTTCGAACACCGAACCGAGCATCAGGGGCTACTGTCTATGCGGTACTATTTTATATATATCAAACTTCTTACCTCAAAACCTGTTAGAAGGCTGCTCCAGGCTTCGGTCAGCCCGCTCTTGGCGAGCTGCACCTTCTGAATCACCGCACTCATAATAGTGCGGTGTTCCTCTTTGATGGAGGCGCCATTGAGCGCCTCCAGCAAGCTATCCGGCGCCTCCGGTTGGACGGAGGCTGCCGGAGTCACGGTCTTGCCCTTCTTACGAAGGGGCCGCCCGCCGGACTCAGGAGCCACTATGGGATCTGGAGCCGAGTCCGGTGCAAAGTCCGGGAGGTTGTCCTGCGACACCTCCGGGGCCTCCTCCTCCTGGCGGGTCCCTTCCTGGGATCCCACCTCGGCATCGTCCGTGTCATGGGGGGTGGAGGCGGTCGGAAGAGAATCCATATCCGACGCACCTAAGGACCCGCTCGACGAAGCAGGAAGATCGTCCTTGGGCGGACTACAGGGTTGTATGCGGCATTAGAAAGACATTGTGTGGCAAAAAAGATAAACCATGAAGTTATTCGGGAGTCCGGATACTCACGATCTCGCCAGGAGCTTGGCCCTTGGAGGCCAGTCCTCGTCGTCATCACTGGCATTGGTAGAGCAGTCCGGTGGAAGAGTTTTTCCCTTCTTGGACCCTTCGGCCTCCCTCGTTGGGGAGGCCTTCCTTTTCTTCTCTCCCCCCGCTAGGGAAGAGGCTTTCTTCTTCTCCTCCTCACCTTGGTGAGAGGAGTCGGCCTCAGAGTCATCATCCGATAGCACCTGAAAACGGGAACTCTTCTGAGTCCCCGTGGCCTTCTTCTTGGCCTTCTTCTCCGGCACCACGTGGGGTGCCGGAGCCAGCAGCCCCGTCAAACGGGCTTCCGTTGGGTCCTCTGGCAATGGGGCCGGACAGATAGCCTGTTCGGCCTTCTTCAGCCAGTCCTGTCAAAGGAAAGGGAGTTTAGATCCCGCATAGAGTCAAACTATGGAAAACAAGCGTCCCGTAAAGGACAAAATCACTTACCTCGTCAGCTGGACGCTGCGAGCTGAATCCGCGATCTTCGGTAGCGGATGCGGGAGCCTCGGCGCCCTGGAACAGCACCTTCCAGACATCTTCGTACGTAGTATTGAAGAGCCCGCTCAAAGTCTGGTGCTGCGCCGGATCAAACTCCCACATGTTGAAGCCCCGTCGTTGGCACGGGAGAATCTGGTGGATGAGCATGACCTGGACTACGTTGACAAGCTTGAGCTTCTTGTCCACTAGCTTTTGGATGCAAGCTTGGAGTCCGGTCAGCTCCTCTGAATCACCCCATGTCCGGCCTCTCTCTTTCTAGGAGGTGAGCTGTGTGGGGATGCCGGATCTGAATTTGGGGGCCGCTGCCCATTCGGGGTCACGCGGCTCGGTGATGTAGAACCACCCCGATTGCCACCCCTTGATGGTTTCCATGAAAGTGCCCTCAAGCCAAGTAACGTGGGACATCCTGCCCACCATGGCGCCTTTGCACTCCGCTTGGCTGCCATTCACAACCTTCGGCTTGACACTGAAGGTCTTGAGCCACAAGCCGAAGTGGGGCTGGATACAGAGGAAGGCCTCACACACGACGATAAACACCGAGATGTTGAGGATGAAATTCGGGACCAAATCATGGAAATCCAGGCCGTAGTAGAACATGAGCCCCCGGACAAAGGGATGGAGTGGGAAGCCAAGTCCGCGGAGGAAATGGGGAAGGAATACTACCCTCTCATGGGGCCTTGGGGTGGGGATGAGCTCTCCCTCATTGGGGAGCCGGTGCGCGATGTTGTTGGACAAGTATCCAGCGCTGTGCAACTTCTGGATCTGCCCCTCCGTGACGGAGGAGGCCATCCACTTGCCTCCCACTCTGGACATGGTTGGAGAAGGTTGAGGTGAGATGTGCGGGCTTGGGCACTGGAGCTCGGGTTCGCAGAGATGGATAAGCCAAGGAGGAAGAAGGCGCAGGTAAAAGGGTTGGATCTTTATCCCCTTATATGGGCGGACGAAAACATGCGTCCCCACCGGCCTGATAAAACTCGCTTATCCCCCAAGCGCCACAATCAATGGCGCGGTTGGGTTACCCACGTCCGTATTGATGGGAATCCCGAAATAAGGGGAACACGATCTCTGCTTCGACAAGACGTGCCAAGGAAACAGCTTCGCTAAACGCGCTGAGGTGGTACAATAAAAACAATTTAAGTAAAGGCTTGGTAGTGGTGTGACGTCACACCATCAAATACGTCAGCAGATTGAACTTGTGTAAATATTATTCTCTCTACGGTGGTATGTGGAAATTATTTTTGGAGAGCGGGACACTATCCTGGTGTTCACAATCTTCTATAAATTATTCGGAGGAGTAACCCGCCTTGCAATGCCGAAGACAATATGCACGCCGGACTCGTCCTCATTGAAGCCTGGTTCAGGGGCTACTGAGGGAGTCCTGGACTAGGGGGTGTCCGGATAGCCGAACTATCATCATCGGCCGGACTCCAAGACTATGAAGATACAAGATTGAAGACTTCGTCCCGTGTCCGGATGGGACTTTCCTTGGCGTGGAAGGCAAGCTTGGCGATACGGATATGTAGATCTCCTACCATTGTAACCGACTCTGTGTAACCCTAGCCCTCTCCGGTGTCTATATAAACCGGATGGCTTTAGTCCATAGGACGAACAACAAATCATACCATAGGCTAGCTTCTAGGGTTTAGCCTCCTTGATCTCGTGGTAGATCTACTCTTGTAACACACATCATCAATATTAATCAAGCAGGACGTAGGGTTTTACCTCCATCAAGAGGGCCCGAACCTGGGTAAAACATCGTGTCCCTCGTCTCCTGTTACCATCCGCCTAGACGCACAGTTCGGGACCCCCTACCCGAGATCCGCCGGTTTTGACACCGACAAGAAGGCTCACCCTCCCACTACTATCATCTACTCGAAGAGACCCTTGGAGCTCCTTCACATGGATCTCTTTGGACCTCCGTCCTTTGATAGTCTTGGGGGTAGAAAGTATTTCTTGGTGATTGTCGATGATTACTCAAGGTACACTTGGGTATATTTCTTCAAGAGGAAGAGTGAAACTCAACAAACTGTCATCAACTTTGCAAATGAAGCTCAACGTCAACACAATGCAAAGATCTTGACAATAAGAAGTGACAATGGCACCGAGTTCAAGAACTACACCTTGGATGAGTTTCTTAGTGATGAGGGATCAAGCATCAACATTCCGCACCATACACCCCTCAACAAAATGGTGTTGCTGTCGGGGAAACTGATCCACAAACACCAATGGGGCTGGCGGACCGGGCCCCTTTCGGTTCGGCGGGGGGCGGAGATCGCACGAAGAGCAGATCGAGGCGGGACACACGAGCAGTTTACCCAGCTTTGGAGCTCTCCGGAGAGATAACACTCCTACTGCTGCTTGTCTGATTGTATTATGTTCTTGCTCGAGAGAGAGCTAAGTGTTTTTCTGGCCTCCGAATGATCCGAACCCCTTTCTACGTTGCGCATGGGCCTCCTTTTATACGCTAAAGGGGTCACCGACAGGTGGCAACGTAGACTAGGGCAAAAATGTAAAAAGAGAGGTGGTTGGTACAGTTACTTGCACAGTGTATCCTACCTAACCCTGACGGCAAGGGACAAAGGCAGTAAATGCCCGTCTGCATCGCCCAAACAGTGCAGAAAAAGTACCGTCAGGGACGCCTCCGTTCGCCATGATGGGAGTCTTGTCAGCTTCGCATGCCACCGCGCACCCCTGGCTACACAGCCTCCCGCCACGCGTGCCTGGAAAAGCCCTCAGGGCGACACGTTGGTGGATGTGCTGGAGCGTGGGCATAGAGTGGCCGCCTGCCGCGGCAAGCGCCTTGCCGCGGCCATTGTCTTGTCGGGCCCGGAAGCTTGTCGCTCGCCGAGCCTTGCCGGGACGCGGGGCGCGTCGCGGCATGTTCCTTGAAATGCCTTGGTTGGCCTTCCCGACAAGCTCCTCTTGCCGGGGCCTTGTCTCTTGAGCTTAAATACTTAGTTCTTGAATGGCTCCAAAGGAACCACGGAGGACCTTGGCGGTCGCCCGGCAAGCCTTGCCGCGGGGTGCTGCAACTGCCCGTGCACAAGTTCGGGATACTAGGGTACCCCTATTCTAGGACACCGACAGGACCCCCCGGGCCTGGGCCATACACGGTGCCGAGCGCTGTTGGGCTAGGCCCAAAACAGGGCACGGGCACACGCGGCCTGGGTTACGCCGTATCTGACTCCGTATCCACCGCGCCCTCCCCCAATGGCACGCGTTGAATGCGGCATCATGGGGGAGATCGTGGGAAGTTTCTTTATTCGGAAGGGCGAAACGTCCGCCCCCTCCCCCTTTATAAGCAAGGGAAATAGGGGCAGTCCGTTCCCCCCCCCCCACTGGTTGCTACTACTCCATCTTC